>NW_005841946.1:462228-473206 GCF_000455745.1 Alligator sinensis
GGAATCCCCCCCCCCCTTGGTACCCATGTGGCAGCTGCCCCATGGCACGGGTGCAGCAAGACTTGGCAGGGCACTACGTGCTCTCTGGAAGCCGGGGCCTCTGGGCCTGAGTGCTGCCAGGCTCTGGCTGACACGTGGAGCCGCCCCAGCTCCCAGACAGTGCGTGGTACCCTGCTGAGCCGCGCTGCACCCACGTGATGCAACAGCTGCTGCGCGGGTGCCAGGCAGGGGGAGTGGGGGCGATCCCTGCTGCCTCCCACTGCCCTGTGTTGTGCGGGGGGGGCTCTTATCGCCAGTCCTGAAGTCAGTGAGTGCTGGGCTTTAAGTCCTGAGAGGCTGGGCCAGGTGGGGGATGGGGCTGGCCAGGGCAGCCATGAGGGGCTGCTCCCATGGCTCTTCCAGCTGTGCCTGCCTCTGGCCCGGCAGGGGGGGCTGTGGGGGCTATGCCCTGCTGCCACTTGCCCAGCTGGCAGGGGGGGTGTGGTGAAATGCAGGTGTGGTTCGCTCCGGGGCGGCAGCAGAGCAGAGCCCCCACTCCCAGCACTGCTGCGCCTGCATCCTGTGCCCCTGCCCCAGCTGGGCAACTTGTCCTAGCCCCAATCCCTCCCTTCCCTCTGCCCTTCCCCAACCACAGCCGACTTACCAGCTAGAGGCAGCTGTCAGCTGCCTGTTTAGTCTATGGCCGAATCGCTGAATCTTTTCCGAATCTTTTTCCAAATCAATTTGAATGCTTATAATTGATTCGGGGCTTTTACTTGGTCTCCTGATTCAATTCTGATTCAGAGTTTCGGTCTCCGAATCAGGCCGAGTCTCCTCTGAATCAAGTTAGCTACCAAAGCTTCACACAGCCCTACCAGTCAGCCATGTTAGTCTGAAGCTGGACAGAAGGAAAGTTGCTGCTTATGAAGACCAAAATGTCCCACTCCAGGTCAGAGATGGGAAGATGGGCAGTAAGATCCTGCTGCTACTGCTGGTCTCCGCCATGGTCCAGGGGACGTGCCCACACAAGGTGCCTTCTGTAACCACCAAATGCTGCCAGAGCTCCATGCCTGCAGGCCAGATCTAGCCCACAGGCTGTAGATTGCCAGCCTCTAAACTAAGGGGTACTTGCAGAAGAAGCTTAGAGGTGACTGATTCTTTGGCTTAGCGGTGATGCGCTTTCTCCCTTCTCTTTCCGTCTTCCACAGTCTTTGCGGAAAGATGGCAGAGGACCATATTAATAAGAGTTGCGTGCCTCACGCAGGCATTTCGGGAGAGGGTTTCAGTCTCACTACTCTGCACTCATGTACGTTCGGGATGTGTGAAGAACGTGAAAGGTTCTTTATTTCCAGTCGTAGCCTGCTAGCATGGTAGGAAATCCACCCTAAAGGCATAGCCAAAGTTTGTGATGCTCAGTTAGTCTTGAGGTTTTGCTGCCCAGCCATGTATGTGCCTGGATACTTGTGGTTTATGTATTGAGATTTCCGTATTCCAGGCATACCGCATTTCTTTTAAAAATCTAGAAATAATTTGAGCGTCACAAGGCTTTAAAAATTTTTTTTAAAGATTATCAATAAGCCATCTTGTTAAGATGTTTGCATTTATGGATTTAGTTACTTGATTATTATTCCTATATTGAGCCTGTATGTTTTTTCACTGTTAAATCAAATTGCTGACTTACAGACACGTACTCTGCATGTGTTTATTGTATAATGTAGCAGTGTCAGTAACTTATAGTTAAGTGGTATGCTGTCATATTAAAATGCTTTATTGTTCTTCCTTCTTGATCAGCTATGATAGGCATTAGAAGTTTCTGCTTAAAAGAATGGAACGTTTAAACTGATGACCTTTTTTTTTTTAAAGCGTTTAATTTAACATGTACTCACTAGAATAAAAGGGAATTGGGCACAAGGGCCTATTCAGTTTACTATAATAGTGCAATATTCATGCCAGTAAGGCACTACAGGCTATTAAAAAGAAAATTTCACACACAGTAAACTTTGGGGTAATAGACCTTCCACTGAATTATGACTATAATGACCACTTTCAGAAGAGGAATGCTAGTATAAATATAATCTTATTATGAATTATATTTATTTATACAT
Organism: Alligator sinensis; assembly: GCF_000455745.1. NCBI lineage: Eukaryota > Metazoa > Chordata > Crocodylia > Alligatoridae > Alligator > Alligator sinensis. The sequence continues at coordinate 464,313 of NW_005841946.1, forward strand.
ATGCTGCTTCTGTGGCAGGAACTGAAATATTCACCCCTCCTGGCTGTAAAATTCTCTTATTTTTCAACTTGCATATATAATTTCATATACAGCTGAATAAAGTACTTGTATTCTGGGGGCCATTGCTGTAAAATCTGCTGGGATGTAATGTTGTCTGAAAAATATATTCTAGATAACACGATGGATACCCAGCTGATTTGTCGAGGAATGTTATAGGAAAATAATTAGAGACATTGGTGCTGTTGGTGTTCCATGTTTTTCTGAGCTCTTTGGCTGCTTGTAGACATTTTAAAAAAAACAAACAAAAAACCCCACACGAAACCCCACCCCCAACAAAACCCTAAAAATGGTGCTTTACTTTAAACCTGGCGCACTCCCACTCCAAGCCCAGTGCATGCCCAGAAGAGGCAGTGTTAGTTGGACCCAGCTCACCCAGTGTCTTTATAGATTGGGTGCTTTACCAGGGGTTTTTTGGTGCTTTTATCTAATAGCTGATTGAATCAGCTGCTAGATAAAAGTGCCAAAAAGCCCCACTGAAGCGCCCAATCAATACAGGTGCTGTGGAGCCGAGTCAAAGTGACACCTTGCTGCTTCCAGGAAAGCACAGGTTTGGGGTTTTTTTTTTTAACATCTGCAAGCAGCCTGTGACTATGCTTTAAGGCCTGAAACCTCTAGGCCACTGATAATTTGGAAGTGTGTGGAGGTAAGGGAAGAATAATCTTTTTTTTTTTTCTTTCTCTAAAAAAAGAATTATAATAAAAGAAATTGATGCAAGTAGACTTGACTGTAAATGAGACTGTAACAGACTAGTATTAGTTCTCGGTGAAGGTGAATATCAAGTAAATAGATTTCTAGTTTCTCCACGTTTTGCCTGCTGGTGAAACATTTAAACCTGTATGAAACACTCGGTGCTTTTTTTTTTGAGGTTCAAACTATATCGATCAGAAAATGTTCTCTGCTAAAATGATGCGCTTTCAAAAATGAAGAGCAGATTGGTAAAAGGAGATCGGTAAAGGCTGTGTTCATGGAAATATTGGCAGTGCCTTGTTCTGGGGTCAGGTATACCTGTATGTTTATGCAAAGTGTTCTTTAAAAATGTCCAGTAGCCTGAGTTTTTCTTCTTACAGGCAACAAAACACTGTAATTCATGTTCTACATGCAAGGCGTGTGGGTGGGGTAGGGTTGTGTGAAGGACCATTTGTTAGACATGTTTTGTTGCCACAGCAGCCTGGAGGAACTTCAAAGGATAAATTAAAGAACAGATGGTATTAGAACACTTTCCTGACAGTATGCACTCCTCAGCATTTAAGCTGCCACAACATACCCTGAGGTGACACCAGTTCTACATATTGATCTTTTGGTGAAAGACATGCTGCTTTTTTTTTTTCTTTCTGTTTTACACTGTAGAAGATTCCTATAGTTTGTGCTCTTGCAAATACGTTTGTTACCCAAAGTGTTGTTTAAGAGTAACATGAGATTTGTCCATCTGCACTGAGTATTTACCTTGCTTGTGCTTCTGTATTTCTTTGTATTTCCTATTCAGGAAACGGTTTTGTGAACTCTCGAGCTTCACCAGGCCTTCTAGGAACCACTGGTGGGGGGAATGGTTTAGGCAAAGTTATGCCTACAAAGTCTCCACCTCCACCTGGGGGAGGTAATCTTGGAATGAACAATCGCAAACCAGACCTGCGGGTTGTCATCCCACCCTCCAGCAAGGGCATGATGCCTCCATTGGTAAGTTGGACAGTTCATTCAATAGCATACACAGGGTTCAGAGGGGATAAAAATCTATTCATTCACACAAACCCAAACAGCACGTAGCACACGGATACAATGGGAATGCTGTATTAAGTGCTCTGGTAATTGGAGGGACAACTGCAAATTGCCACCTAGGATATTACTGGCAAACACTTGAGGGGAAAAAAGTGCCTTTATAATGTCTTATTGGATAAATAAGTGTAGAATTGTGAGCTGATCAAATTGGGGAGTTTGGTTTGCTTTTTTTTTTTGTCTGACTGCTATATTTCTGGTTTGCTGGAGACCACTCATTCTCTTGGGTTTAGTGGGTTTGTTTTTTATTGGGAGCTCTTTGTGTCATCATCAAGGACAAGTCTCAATATAGCACACTGCACTGAGGGGCCCAAAATGAAATTTTTCTAATCTTCTTGGGTGGTTGTTTCTGTGGGTTGTAACGTAGCTCACACCAAAAAAAAAAAAAAAAAATAAGTCCAACTGGGAGGAACCCTAGTTGGGTGCAACGTGTTTGTACAGTAATCTGTCCCCTCCCATAGTGGAGCTTGCATTTCGATTGACGACATAAAAAACAAATGGTTGCTTCATTTTAGTCATCTTGTGGTCCTTATAAAACTACTAGCAGTTTAGCATGTAGGCTGAACAAAAGCTGCCAATCTCTGGAATTAGCAGAAGGTGTTGCAGGTCAGAGCTGAGGCTGGTAGAGCTCTATTGGGAAGTCATACTCAGCTTCTCGTTGAACTTGTGTGGCTAAACCAATGCTCTTAGTTCCTCCCTTTTATGCGCAAGCCTGTAAACATTTGAAGCACACATTTTCAGTTTATTTACCTTCCTTATGTGGAAGTAGCCAAAAGGAGAGTAGGCTGTAAACAGTAGGCACATTCTTTGTACAATATTTAGTTATTTTTAAGATTCCACGGATATTTTACATTTGCTGTTGGTGTAACATTAAATCTCACAAACTCACCGCAAGTAGCCAAAGAACGAATTAAAGCAGTTCTGAGTAACACCTTCATTAAAAACGTTTTAGGTTTTTTTGAAAATGCACAAATATAGAGCCCGTTCATAGAGGCACATTGACTGATGCCTAATAGAGCTCTAAATTCTTTTGAAAAATGGGTCTAGGAGGAAATAGTTTCCAGTAAAGTAGCATACAGTGTCATGTATTTATGTTATGCTCTCTCCTTAAATTGGGTGGTATATAATTGTCATTTTTTTTTTTCGATGGAGAGGGAAGACATATAAGGAGAAAAAATGCTTTAAAGCATAGTGATTTGAGCACTGTTTCTTTATGGGGTGGACATCCATGTGATTATACATACAACCACAATAGGAACCAGCATATTTCAAAGTCCATATCTGATGTCTTCATGTAGTTGGGCCCTTGTTCATATTAGTTTTGCCTGTGCTAATTTTCAGCTCCCTCTAAACAGCCTCCTGCAGCTGAATACAACTTTGGCACAGTGTGTCTGTGCTAGCTTATTTTATTAATTGACCCAAAGTATATATAATAAAGCATATAATAATATTACACAAGCATATGGTAAATTCAGAATATTAACAAACCAGCAAAGAAGTTCTGAGGCAAAAGCATGACTTTTTCTTTCATTTTTGAAAGCAATGCTATTCTTAGTAACTGTGTTATCCCTCTTGTTTGCTGTGTACAGTCGGAGGAGGATGAAATGGAGTTGGTGAGTTTGGGTTCCTGTCTGACAAGAGAGGAAGAGCGAGATGCAGAAAAGCTTAAGTTTTAATACTTAATCTAAATTATACCAATGTTCCCTTTGTACCAGACAAACATTTATTTGTTTGATCAAAACTGAAAAGCCATAAAAATCACAACATGCGAAGGCAGCCAAAGTCTAACGTCCTCCATTTGTAAATTTATATACGTCTGAAACACTTTTTCTTGTTTTTCTTGGAGGGAACATTGGAACACAGAGCCTTCCTCAGTAACTGTCCATGCACACACAGTACTTGTGGTATTCTTTTTAAATGCAAAACACCTTATATAGTCCCCAAAATTATTGAAATATTTTTAGAAAATGACTTCACTCCTGAAGTTCCTCAGATTGTAACACAAACCCTGCATTACTTCTCCTCCTTTCATGCAGATTACATCATTGCTGATGAGGTCACCTTTTTAGAGTTTAGAATTATTTCATACTGCAGGAGATGATCAAACCACAGGGGTGCTCCATGTTTACCAAAAGGAATATAGAATTGCAATCTAATTATTTTACCTTTTTCCATTGGAAGGATGTTCTGTTCTTGAGAGGAAACGGTTGCTTTCAGAAAAAGTTGCACCAGCTGACATTTCCTCTGGAAAATAAGTAAAAGGCTAAAATAACTTTTGGCTGATAAGAGATCTAGCTTATTTTTCAAAGCAGTTTGCAAACGTTTTAGCCATTGCAGCACAGCAATCACTGCAGAAGATGCTGCATTAGAGGACAATTTTGAGAAGATGGGCTTAACATTCCCAGTATTACTATGCTTTGATTTATTTTGCACATGGACCTGTTGCTAATATAAGGCTCTGATTGCATGAAAGCATGACATTGTAGTGAAGTATTTTGAATGCATGGTGTTGGATGGTACCTGAACTAGATTTTTTTTCCATAAATGTTGAGAGTGAACTATTTAAAAAAAAAAAAAAAAAGAGAGAGAGATTTACTTTTGAATGTTAATATTTGAAGTTACTCAAAAAATATAGTTTTATAGGAAGTTTAATATCATACTGACTGACAATGATTAGATGCAGTTGTCATGCTGCATGTTCTCACCTTTATAGAAAAATGGCTGCCTTGCAGTGTAAAGAAATAAAGGATATAATTCAATACAAAAATATTTAACCTGGTCATTAATATGTACATCTCAGTGATTGGAAGTCTTGATCAAAGACTGTTAAAATCAGATATTTTAATCATAGACATATTCGTTTTCTTTAACTGTTAGAATTACTGTGCTTCTGCTTTGTAAAACTGCTTGGAATTGAGATGCAGCCTGTTGATAAATGAATAATGTATGAAGATTTTGCCCTCTAGTGGTTGTTAAAATGGAGCTTTCCGGTACAATCATGAGCAGACCATCAGAAGGTGAAATCATCCTCGAACTAAGCCGGTTAAACTAGTAAATGATGTAAAACACCCTTGAATTCTGTGTTATTTCAGAATGCATAATAATTGATATATACAGCCAGATCCTTTCTGTCTAGATGACTGAAACTGAGCAAATATACTATATCTAATGGAGAGGGGATAAATACCTTTGCTTGTAGAATGAAATAAAAGGCATACACTTTATCCATTATCTCTGTCAAATTGTCCCCATTAAAAAAATAAGTCTGAAATGTGTTATGAATCTATATAAACCCTGGAACATATAACTGCCTCAGACAGACCAACAGGAGAAATTTCTCAGGAACCTTGTATTAGAAATTCAGTAATTCCGATAAAGTGCCCAGGAATAAATCACCTCTGAAAACAGCCTCGATTAGCCACTCAAACGAATCCTCATGGGGAAATTTCTGGGTCTGGATTGTTTCCCACTAGGCTTCTCTAACTTTTCCATTATGAAGTAATCCCAACTTTATAGGCTGCCATCCAAGAAGCCTTTGGAAAAAGGTCAATTTCCTACACACACACACACACACACACACACACACACACACACACACACACACACACACACACACACACACACACACACCCACCCCCGCTCTAATATCATAACAGCTAAACCCAGCTTTGGTCTAATAGATAGTAAGATTTTTCAAAAGCATTTAAGAGACTAAGGATCACAAATTCCATTGAAGATCAGTTCAACTTGTTCTTGCTCACATAGGTGCTTTGGAAAATTCCACCCTGAAACTGGTACACTACTTCTCTGTTGAACACAAACATCCAAATAATTTGTCAAGCCAGGTTTTTAAGGCTGGGTTTGACAAAGCCCCAGCTGGGATGATCTAGTTGGGGCTGGCCCTGCTTTGAGCAGGGGTTGGACTAGATGCGACCTCCTGCAGTCCCTTCCCACTCTCATTTTTTATGATTCTATGAAATAAACTGCAAAGTTAAGGTATACTTTCTATAACATTCAACAAAAATGGGCACTCCTGCAGGAAAGACAAATCTTGCACTGTAGTCGGTATTCTTCACACATGACGTAACCTTATTTAAACCAATTCATTCCTGTTGCTTCTTGATGAGTAAAAGCTTTTGAAAGAGTTGACAAGGTTGCTCCTTACTGAGCAGGGAAAAATCTGTTTTGGCAATTTTATGCACTGGAATATCCAGTCTCTAATCTCTGATGATATAATTGCATCTAGTACTGCCATCTTCAATTTCTGTAACTCTGTAACTTCACACTGAAACATCTGGTTATTATCAGAGGCCCTAAAATCTGCAGGATTAATAGCAAGCCCTAAATTATAATATCTCCCTTATAGTTTAAAGGTGTGGTTATTTTAAGGTATAGTTCTATACTTAAGGTAGCTAAGCGTGACTAATAGAAGATCATATTCCATTTACAAGTGGTAGCTATAACATGTTTTCTACCCTTTTAAATTATGAGGCTAAACTAGAAATGCAAAGCTGATAGTGTAGAGATGGCAGTATGCCATGCCTCTGCGGTCTCTGGGGTCCATTCTTATGAGAAAAGAAGTTGTGTATTTTGGTATCTCGTGCTTTCTCAGGAACAGGGAGGGGGAAACAGTAATAGGGATAATAATGAAATATCCTTATATCCATCCACATTCAGAAAAAAATGAATGGGGTGATGGTTCTTTAGTTGTTGGCAGTTGCCTCACCTGAGAAGTTGCAAAGCTGCTCTTCAAGGAGCAAATAAATACATTTTCAGAGACTTGGAGTGTAGCTTTTAAAACTAGTTTAAAATAGGCAACAAATTACCTTGGCTAATATTGAATGTTCCTTTTAAAATGAAGGCAGAGAGGGTGGCGTTACAATTCTGTAGGAAAAGTTGCGCTTGTTATTTTCTTGGAAAATAAAAAATAGCAGCATGGCATGTTGTTGTCACAGTCTGATGCATCTAATCTGTTGATTTGGGGATTTGGGAAAAAAAAGATTTAAAGTTTCTTTGCTAAAGAATATTGCATGCATGAGATGGAATGGCTTTGTTTTTTACAGTGTCCACCACACTGCTAAAGTAATATTTTCTGTAGCAGATCTTCAGAATGACAGATGGATTGTTTTAACTGCCTAATTCAAATTAAGGGGTTGTCACAAATGTTTAGTTTAGGACTGTGGCTTGTAAACTATTATTAAGAAATCAGTACGAGTTACCCACCCACAACTGGCTGCATTAATTTTTTTTCAAGTCTGATGGCTTCTCATATCAAAAGGCCCAATTAGTCTGTTTAACTCAAAGTATATTTTTTAAAATCTGCGTGCAATATAAAGAGTACTTTTTTGGTTCCCACAACCATGGATACTCTACCATTGCCAATAGTATAGATTTAAGGGATCTCTCGGGCTAAAATTTTCCAAAATGTTTACCAAAGTCATTTTTAGAAATAGGACATTGAAGTCTTTCTGCTTTCCTAACAGGACTTAGTCTCAGGAGTGCCTGTGCTGCCTTTGAAAGTGGGATATCAGCTCCCAAGTCATTGAGGCACTCCTGAAAAATTCTATCCTCTCTCCCTAAAGAGTGTGGGTTTTTTTTCTCTTAATCCAATCACAACTCGGATTAACATTAATGAAAACTGCTTGCACAGCAAGAAAATCATTTGCTCTAGTGCACAAATTATTTCTCATTTAAATTAGCCTAAAATAAAATTTGTGTTTAGCCTTTTAAATTCACAGAAGTAAATCTGCAGTCACAAAAAGAGTGATTCTGTTTTTGACCCAAAATATAAGGCTAAAAAAACCCATTTTAATTGATTGTTATTTTTACACAACCACATTCTTTTCCTTGTTGTAATTGATATCCACAAGACATGTTCTTTTGTTTTTAATCATTTGCAGAATACCCAAAGGATAAGCAGCTCTCAGTCTACACAGCCTCTTGCTACCCCTGTGGTGTCTGTGACAACTCCCAGCTTGCCTCCACAGGGACTGGTATATTCAGCCATGCCTACTGCCTACAACACTGGTAGGTTATCTCCCATTTAATTTAGCTAACCTGTAAGGCACATAATCCTACAGTTTTATTACCATAATCTTATGAGTCCCAGTTCCAGAAGGTTTGCGTGTTTGCAGCACTTCACCTTATTTGAATATTTGGCTTATATGACAACTCTTTCTTGTAACTGGAAAATCAGCTTTTAGTCTGTGAGAAGTTATTGATACTGAGACAGCAGGGAATTTTACCAGAAGCTTTTTGGTACCTTAGTATGTCTATGTTACATGACCGAACACAGCAAAAGTCAGGAAGTGTTGTGTATATCAGGGATGAACTATTATTTCTGGAGTCAAGAGACGCTTTAGAGTATGCTTCTTGTTTTATTCCACTTTCCTCAGAGAGTGCAAAGGGGCCAGAATCCTCCTGTGGGTCTTTTCCTAGTGTGGAAAAATCCCCAAAGAGTTAAAATAGTTTAAAAAGAGAGAAACTGTAAAAAATAGTTTTAAAAGTTTCCATCCAGGAAGAGCACACACCAGCTGCTGAAACTTCCTTAGCCTGACGAAGGGTTTTTGAACCCGAAAACTTGCTTAATAACTATTCTCCAACTATTTGGGTTGGTCTAATAAAAGATATCAGATTCACCAAAGGAACCTTGTCTGTCTTTAAAAAGAGAAGCATCCACCAGAATTTATGATGTAGTTTCATAGTAGCTAGGGTCAGGAGGGACCTGAACAGCTCATCTAGCCTGACCCCTGCCACAGGCAGGAATGAATGCTGGGTTCACAAGACCCCAGACAGGTGATCATCCAACCTCCTCTTGAATTTGGTTGAGGCAAATTTAAAAATAACTGCAAAGAAAAGAATTGCCAACTTGAGAAGATATCCCCAGCTGAGGAACCTGCACTAGGCGGTTAGCGTTGTTCCAAGGGAGCTGCAGTGTTTATTTCAGGAAAGTACTGCTGTTTCTATTATTTTCATAGTTTCATAGTAGCTAGGGTCAGGAGGAACCCGAACAGATCATCTAGCCTGACCCCCTGCCACAGGCAGGGATGAATGCTGGGGTCACA
>NW_005841946.1:473277-474165 GCF_000455745.1 Alligator sinensis
AATTATATAGCGGTTTTCGCTAGGGTGTTATTTTAGGGCTACTCCCTGTATTACTCTGACCAGTTATAATGATTTTTGTAAAGCAAAGAAGGTTAAGGTTTCATTTCTGTTAGTGGCGCAGTTATAAATCTCTTGTTGGCATGCACAGCGGAGAAGGCTGTTATTATCATTTTGTTAACCCTTAGTTAACTGAGTGTCTTTAAATAGTATCTCTTGCTTGTGGCATGGGCACTTACTTAATTGGGTTGTGACAAAGGGGAGTATCACCTCTCTGGACCGGCTTGAGATGCACCTTTGCATGCATGACAAGGTGTGGCTGGCCTTGCCGGCTGCGGTCTGGCATTGGCGTCTTCAAATGTTTTTCGGTCAGGGGAGGACAAGGAGCAACGGCCATAAACTGTTAGAGGATAGTTTCAGGTTGGATGCAAGGGAGAACTTTACGGTAAGGGTAACCAGAATCTGGACTAGACTTCCCAAGGAGGTGGTGCGGTCCCCAAACTTGGAAGTCCTCAAGAGGAGACTGGACAATCACCTTGCCAGACGCATCATTTGATCTCAGCAAGATTCCTGCCCAGAGCAGGAATTTCTGTGTTTCTACAATTCTCTGATTTTGTTTAAAATAAAAGAAGGCAATACGATCTTGGGGCTTTAAGTGGTTTTTATCCAGTGCATAGCACCAAAGTTTGGATTAATGTCTAATTACGAAACTTGTAAACACTTGTATATGGAACATGGTTTTGGATAGGTAGCTATCAGCGGTATTAGTTTTGAACCATTATTTCACTGAGGTCTCTTATAGATTCATAGATGCAAGGGTCGGAAGGGACCTCGACAGATCATCGAGTCCGACTCCCTCGATCCCCTGCCTAGGCAGGAAAGAGGGCTGGG
>NW_005841946.1:474976-475689 GCF_000455745.1 Alligator sinensis
ACAGGTCCAAGGACCGAACCCTGCGGGACCCCACTACCCACATCCTTCCAGGTCAATACCGACCCGTCTACTACCACTCTCTGGGTGCAACCGCTAAGCCAATTTGCCACCCACCGGACTGTATAAACATCTGTATCACAGCCTCTGAACTTATTTATGAGAATGGGATGAGATACCGTATCGAAGGCCTTGCTAAAATTCAAGAAAATGACATCCACCTCTACTCCTGCATCTAAGCATTTTGTGGCCCTGTCATAAAACAAAACCAGATTGGTCAGGCATGATCTACCTGCTATGAATCCATGCGGGTTTCCCTGCTGCATGATTTTTCCCGCTGGACTCCCACAGATACGATCCTTCATAACCTTTGCAAAGACCTTTCCAAGAATGGAGGTGAGACTGACTGGCCTATAATTACTCAAATCCTCCTTCCTCCCCTTCTTGAAAATAGGGACCACACTGGCCCTTTTCCAGTCCTCTGGGACCTGACCAGAGCGCCACAAGTGCTCAGCTGTGCCAGTGGTTCTGCTATGACACCGGCCAATTCCTTCAGTACTCTCAGATGAAGCTCATCCAGGCCTGCTGACTTAAACACATCCAGTGACTCTGCATCAAGTCAGTGTCGACAGTTGCTGAGCTGGTGTCCCTCTGATGCACGTCTAAGAGCCCATTGGTATTCATAATTTACAAACCCTCTTTCCATTTTCCTTGCA
>NW_005841946.1:476225-479780 GCF_000455745.1 Alligator sinensis
CTTTTCCTTGCAGTGATAGGCCTTAGTGTAACTCAGTTGCTGAAGAGGCATATTAGTGAGGAGGAGAGAAGGTGCTCCTGAATTTTGTAAAGCTTCTCATCCAAGGGTGGAAGGGTTGACTATGATCTTCCTCTTTCATTAGGAATTCCACGCTAGTCTCCTCTTCCCGCACTCCCCATTGCATTCAGTCCTGTGCTAGACTGTGTTTTGTTCTTGCTCTAAGGCCAGTTTACGCATTTTATCCAATGAACCAGAAACCAGAACCATGAATGCTGGCGCTACTATGCTAGAGAGTGTGTGTGTCGTTTTTCCAGCTCCGGCTGGAAGCTGTGCTCACACTGCAGCTGGGGAGCAGGGGGAGGGGGGAAAGGAGATTGAAGCATGGAGAGAAAAGGCAGTGGCACAGGCACAGCCTCCAGCTCCCCACCCTGGTGCAGATCCTTGCTGCTAAGCCCCAGTGCAGGCATGTACACAGGCAAAGCCTTGCAGCTTCACGGGCTGGATTCAGTGGCTCAGTAGGTTGTTTGTTGTTGACCCCTGCACCAGGCTGTTGTACAAAGGCCCTAAATATCTGCTTTGCATACAAAAGTGGTGGCATCACTGCTACAACCTCCACTTCCCATGGGTTAAAAGAGCACAGCCATTTCTGCATTTTTTTTGTGTTAAGCTCGCTTCTGCCAGTACATGTTACCTGTGTGCTGAGATGCTGTGCTGGATTGAACCTCTTTAGGGAGACCAGATCCTGACTGCCCATAAATGTAAGAGGGTCAGAACTCGGGTGCTCAGGTACCTGGGTCAGAAACTGGTGGCTGTGCACCATAAGCAGCCATAAGGTTAGGTGGCAGCTAAGCAGGAGTTTTCAGGAGCACAGTTTTGGATTTGGGCATATCAGTTCTATCCAAGTCTAGCCAGAGATGCCCACGTCTGTTTTCTGGATCTGACCCATTGCCCTTAAACTTTTAGCTTGAGATGATGTCCTCATGCAAAATTCACATGCAGCAACATGCTCTCAGTTCCTCAGAGGATCAGTTAGAGACAAGCCACCCTTGAACCGAACAAACAATCTCGCCAGGACAAAAATTCTACCGTTGTCCTTTTCTATTAGTTGCTACCAAAATACCTGAACTTTAGAGGATTTGCATGTTTCTCTGGTAAAGCTTTCGTTCCTTTTAGAAGCATTTTCTCTTTGAGCCATATTGCATCCTACCGCTGGTTATCATACCAGGCATGCTGTCTTCTGCAGTAGGAAATGACCGATTATTCAGGAAAAATGGGCTGCAATCACAGTGCACCTCTCTAACTGTACAGCCCTATATGTCGGGGAGGGAACAGATTCTTTCCAGACCTATCATCACTCACCATACACCTGAAGCAGAACATTTTACCATCCATTAATATAATAGTTTATTTTCCTATGAGCATTCATCCCAGAGTCTCACGTCAAGAAATCCCCTGGGGGTTCATGGTGCAGAATAGCACACCCATGTCAAACATTTACCTTTATTCCAGTCACAGCTTGTTAGAGGTCTAGTTTCTTTGAGGATTATCAAGTGCAAATATGTCTTGCTGACCGCAAGTTGAATTCAATGGATGAAAAGAATGAAGCTGTTAAAAAGAAGAAATTCTCTTCAGCCTTGCAAAACAGCCCTGGATTTATCAGCTCATGAACAATTCTCCAGAAATTGACAGTTTTATCTGTGCAGAAAGATTGTGATGCTAATGAGGTGCCGTTCAGTGTCACTTGGATGAAAAACAGCAATTAATGAGAGAGATGTGGATAAACAGCTGGTCAATTTGTTCAGCTACCACATCAGCCGTTTCCTTCTGAACCTAGCTGTCTTCTTGGCTGTGCATGGTCCAAGTTGAAAGTGAATCACAGTCTGAGTAGGTTTCATTGGGTAATTTTCTTTTTAAGGCTATATTAAATATACTCCAGGTGGAGGAATAAGTTTGAGTAGTACGGAAGGGCCAAGCTTCTGAGACCTTAAAAACCAAGGCCCTACTGTTCAGACTACATAGAAATGCTTCCTTCAAAAGGCTACAGCTTAATATCTTGAGAAGAGGTTCATTGCCCACCCACCGCTCCCATCACATCCAAGTATTTCTTGCTTGATTTCTTCTTGGTTGGTTACTGTGCCTGGAATCTCCCCCAAAACCATTAGACAGCTGCTGAAAGGGTATAGGGCATACCACGTGTTTGAGATTTGTGCTGTCCGGCACTGGGACTCTTAAAGCTTCTGGCCCATTATTCTACAACAGGGTTGTCCAACTAGCAGGCATCAGCCTGCATGCAGCCCCCCAGGAGCTAACCTGTGGCCTCTGGGCTCCCAGTTCTGGCAGCCCTCCCCTCATCGCTCTCCTGCTGCCGCTTCTGCTGGAGTCTCCAGGTTTTCTCTCCTTCCTCCAACTTCTGCTGCCTGCCTCTGCCTCTTGAAGCAGCATGGCCCAGCTTGGCCCGTAGGGCTTAGGGAACCTGTAACCGTGGGGCATGGGACAACCTGGAAGTGCTGGTGAAGTGCAGTGGGAGTTGTCTGCTGCGTGGGGGGAGGTGGCACGTGGTGCAGTGCTGACAGTGCAACTCGTAGAGAGGTGGCCCTGGCAGGGAAATCAAGCAAAGAAAGCAAGATACTTGAATGTGGCTGGAGCTATCCACCTTTTCTCATGAACCTGGACAGCCCTGATCTGCATCGTTCTACAACTGTCACACCAGTTGTATTACTTTCAGCATAGAAATGCAAATCGATAAAGAAATAGTGTCAGTATTAATTGTTTTAGAAGAAAATGCTTGGGTTTTATCAAGACACGTATATTGGCACAAACTTTTCTGGACTCTCAGTGACTGTTTTGGTTTGGACTTCTTGGCCAAAGACATTTTAATGTCCTTTTGAGACCTGAGGCTACTTCATACCCAACTACCTGTTTGTATCCCTCCCAATTTGTACAGTTGGCTCAATATAATATACCATTCACAGAAAACTTTCTGAGTCCTGAAGGTGGCTGTTATCTTCATCTTTTTTGCCTTTTGTAGACATGATGGATTTAAGACCATCTTTTTTTGGAAAAGTTGTGTGGCCAAAGAGCCAAATCTCGCAGTGCTTTTCAAAGTTTTTATGCACTGCACAATCCTTTATGGCTGAGCATCCTCACAGTTTTAACCCCCAAGTTCATGGCTTAGTGATATTTGTGATGAACCTGCCTATAAAAGAGCAATTGCTTTTTTATTTTCTCTCATCGCTTTTTGAGAGAATATTATCTTGCAACTGTATCCTGCCCCATTCAGTTAAAACTTGTGCAGCGGGGCAGATGTTTACCCAACCTCAGAATATGAGATTTGTCAAAGCTCTAACATGACATACTTCTTGTTTCACAGAGCATTTTCTTATTTCAACAGTGTTGGGGGCGAGGAGGCTAGCTATTGCCTATCTGAATCTTCACCTTATTTTAGCTTACATAGGATCTGCAGAAGTAACATAAAATCTTCCTTTCCTTGATCCAAATGCAAATGGCAATCTGATCCCTCAGTGAGGGGTACAGGATATATCCCTGCAAGGACAA
>NW_005841946.1:479946-504295 GCF_000455745.1 Alligator sinensis
ACTCTTTCACTACTAGCTGGGTACGAATCACATCTAGCTATAAATCAAATGCAACTTGTCTCTAGAATTTAGCAGGGAAGTATTTACCATCAGGAAGTATTGCTTCTAAGTCTCACCAAATGTGTTGTAATTTGTAAATGCCCACATTTGGGCTTTCTGTTATTGCTCCTTAGGCTTGTATAAAAGCAACACTATGCAGCAGGAGTGTGATTGGCATCTCTAAGTCGCATACAAGGTGTGATCCAGCTGTTGCACGTGGAGGGGAAAGGTTCTTTATTTAACTGAACTAGTCAGACCCATTATGAGCTAGGTGCACCTCTGCACCCTTCTCACTGTACCCAGCACAGACGCAAAGCCTTGTGTGTTTATCTCCCGGGGGTGGAATCGCCTAGTTCTCTTCATTTCAGCCAGACCCTTGGCTTTGGCAACCTGTAAATAAGCTATAGTTACCTGAACAGATGTGACAGGGTTTGGATGCCTGCAGTTCCTCTATTCAGGGGCTGCGAACCCCCCCCCCCCCCCCCCCCAACCCCTTAAAACAAGCTGCTGTTTAGCCGTAACAATACAAATAAGGCATAAAGATGAGGGTTTTTTTGCAATGAAAAGGCCTACATACATCTCTTACCTCCAGTCTAGCCACACCCTTTGTATAGACTCTGGTGGGTCCAGACCTTCATCCTGAGTTAGCCCTTACCGTCCCTCTTTCTGAAAATCCAGCCCCAAATCCTACTGTACCCCCAAATTTTTGAGCCTGGTTAAACTGGTTTGTGATGCAGTTGTGGTCAAGGAGGGCAGCATGTCTTATTAGTCCCTGGTGTTTGGTGAGAAGCTATTATCTGAGTTATTGCTCTTCCTGCCTGCTTGCATGCACACAGACCCTTATTGAATTGACTTGTTAGATGCATACTTTAAACACATTTACAACGATCAGGCATATAGTGCTCATAAATTATTACAGGGGAGCTCCAAATCTGTCTCACTCGGCTTGTATAGTGATGGAAAATATCTCAAGAAAAACTGAATCTTAAATAGCAACTTCCTGTCTTTTTAGGCAGATGTCACTGTATAAATTTCACTTGTGAGGATTCAGAAAGAGCCTGTTTAAGTTAAATTTTTGGTTAATCTCTGCTGGCAATGCAAAATAAGTTTTGTCTCCCTAGCATTTTGTCTCATTCTCAAGAGGCCAGAAATTTTATTAAGGAAGCTGTACTGCAAAGTGATTAAGGCAGGAAAGTGTTTGCAGCTTTCTTTTAAACCCTGAAAGAAAAACATAAGTGATAATGATGAACTGAAAATAACTTCCTATGTGTGAATGAGCAGCGAGAACTATCTAAGCATTATATCCTGGCCAAAAGTAACACCCAGTCGTTGAATTGTTGATGAGACCTGAACTGTGTTCCTCTGCTGTCATAGAAAACTATCTCCAAATCCTTGAAAAAAAATTCTTTAAATAAGAATGCTACTTTAGTTTATGGGATCTAAGTAATCTCGTGTACACAAAATGAGTAAGAATAAGACTAAAGTGTGGTAAGAAGGGGAATTTGAGCTTTTTTAGACCTTCAGTGATAGCGGTCTGCTTTTTAGCATTTTAGCCTAGTATTCTAACGTCTCACTCTTAGGAGCTGAGTGTTTTGGGTTTGCATAGATGAACGGAAAAAAGAAAAGAAAAAAAGCCTTTACATAATCACTGTGGGCGAGTGGCTCTTTCCCGAAGATCATGTTCATTGGTTTTATAGAATAGCTACAGTTATAGGACTTCATTATTTTGGGGGGGGCCAAGACCTCTTTGATGCAGGTGAGAGGATTGGGCCAGGAAGCCAGTTACAAGCGTCCTACAAGCTTCAGTGCCATCGTAGATCGGAGCGGGAGCAGCCTACGGACTTTTGTAGCCAGCCAGTTGGCAGTCATCACCAAGAAAAACTTCCCGAGCCTGGGACTGCCAGTGCACAGCTGTGCTCGGCCAACACTGCCTGTAGCTGTGGCAGAAGACAAAGTGGCCAGGAGCTGATAACACCTGTTATGATTATCGCCCCCTCCCTCTCTCCTCCCAGTCCTTCACTTGCTATTCAGTGAACAGCACAAAGGGACTGAGTGGTAGGAATCTGATTTATAATTCTTGTCCAGTATTACGTTTTCTCTGTCAGGCCACATACATTATATTAATCCTTTCCATGGTCATTTTCTTGTTTCATTCTGAAGCTCTTGGAGAAATATACAAAAATGTAAATGATAAAACGTCATTTTCTTTCACATGCTTTTAGGGTAAGACCCGCCAGGTGAGGTGCGTGTCGTATTATACATGTTAGTGTAAATGGCGCACTAATTGGCACAGGCTCGTATTCTGAGGCCAAGGACCAGAGAGGGAGTGCATGTGAGCAGACCCTCAAGAAGTCAGTGGGACTCCAGGCAAATATCAGTGTGCACTTCGGGGTCCTGTCGCAGGACCTGACTTTGTTTGTGGGGGGCTGGATGCCAGAACGTTGATTCTGTAACTTGAACACAATATAAACTGCATTTCTTCTTTTTCCAGATTACTCGTTGACTAGCGCAGACCTGTCTGCCCTGCAGGGATTTAACTCCCCAGGAATGCTGTCTTTAGGACAGGTATCTGCCTGGCAGCAACACCATCTAGGGCAGGCAGCCCTCAGCTCTCTGGTGTAAGTAGATGCGTGGTGTTAACTTGCACTGCTCAACTGGGAGCTACAGCCACTTGGTTTACAATTGAATGACCCTGGGCTTGGCCTCATTCAGTATCTCGCCTTCTCAGTCTCTCCGTCCGTGCCCCCGTACGGGCATTCTTCCCAAGTTCTCAGTCAGCACATTTGGTTGCAGTACTATTATTATGAAAGACGGGGACGTTGTCTTCCAGTTTGTCTGTCTAGCACATAATTTGTTTTTCTAAGTACTAATGCTTGGCAAGCAACAGTCACTCTGGACGCATCTTATTACTAAGAACTTGAAAGCTTTAAACACATTTGGGGAGTTAAGCATTTGTTTGTCTTGATTCCTTTAAACACAATTAAAATATAGAACTGTAGAGTTGGATACAAAAGGGCCCAGCACCAACAGGATGAGTGCAACCAAAGCAGTATCTACCTCACACTGCTAAGGTTACCTCAGTCTCATCAGTTCTGCTTCGTCTCAGGCGCACAGAACAAAGTTTATGATAGTCGTAGAGTGATTCTGTAGCCATGACAGTCCAGGAATTGCATGAGAAGGAGGTATCTTTCTATTGGATCAACTGCGTAGTTAGGATAAAGAAGAGAGTTTGCTTCACACATCCTCCCAGGTAGTTCAGGATGTTGGGATACATTTTTCAACTTTGTCTTACTTGTAGCATTTGGTGCGAACTGTATTTACTTCTGTGTTAAGTATGTATCCGTTGAGAGAGTATGGGCTACAAAATCTCACAAAAATTAAATGCATGCATGAATTGTTCTCTTCTTTGTTTGAATTCTCCCAGTGCCGGAGGCCAGCTATCTCAGGGTTCAAATCTGTCCATTAACACCAACCAAAACATCAACATCAAGTCCGAACCGATTTCACCTCCCCGGGACCGCATGACTCCATCTGGGTTCCCGCAGCAGCAACAGCAGCAGCAACAGCAGCAGCAATCACGGCAGGAAATGGGTCGCTCCCCTGTTGACAGTCTCAGTAGCTCCAGCAGCTCTTACGATGGCAGCGATCGGGAAGACCCGAGAAATGATTTCCATTCACCTGTTGGGCTGGGAAGGCCGCCAAATTCAGAAGATAGAGAGAGCCCATCAGTGAAACGGATGAGAATGGATGCCTGGGTGACATAAGCACTCAGTGTGGTCACTCCTCTTTTGTGTTATCATAATGAACTGTCCTGACATATCTAAATTTATAAATAAGGACATGAAATAAGTATGTTTATATGTATATACATACGTGCATATATATATCGTCACATGCATATATATGTGCGAGTGTGTGTAGCATACACAGAATCAGCAGGCACTTACTACGAACTCCTTGTATAGCTGCAGATGTCCCATGGTAAAAATATAACAAAACAATCCTATAGGCATTGGGCTAGTCTGGCACTTACCTGGACTTGTTGTTTTAATAATATAACCTGTTTTGCAAAGAAACATTGTACCCATATATAATCCTACCACACTAGATTGCAGAAACCAAGAGGGCTCGCCTGTAGTAATGTCCCTATGTGTTTTATTAAAGCCGTATGGTTATTTGTAGTTAAGAAACAATGCTTTGTAGCAGCAGAGCAGTAGAAAAGCAGGAAAAAGAAAGCAATACTGTACATAAAAATGACCTTTATATTACCCAACCCGGCATGGGTCTCTATTGCAGAGGGTGCATGGAGAAGGGCTGATGCTATAAAAACCTGTTTTGCACGTGCAAAAAAAAATGTATTGGGTCAAAGAAGTGATTTTTAATGACTAGAAGTGAAAGAGAGAGAGAGACACAAAGAGGTCGCATGAAATATTCAGAAAATATTAGCCTAGAAAATAGAGCATTAACAAAATAAAAAAGTAATATATTAAGTTATAATTGGAATATGTTTGAAAAGTTTCTTTACGTTCCTACCTTTGAAAAATATAGAAAGAAACGGATTTTAGCTCATGTATATTTTATATTAAAGAAAACAATACCCTTATGAATTGAAGACTATATATAAAAGTTATATACAGTACTTTTGAACACATTCTGCTATGAATTATTTATATAAGCCAAAGCTGTATGTTGTAGCTTTTTTGTAGAGTATAGTTTTATCTTGTTATTTTGACTTTCTAGTTTTTGCTTTCAGAAGAGGAAAAGAAAAACTTGCAGGCGGAACCTTGGGGGAAAAATAAGCCATGAACACTTATTATTCTATATGTAAATTAAAATTTGAGCCAAACTCTTTGTGTATATAGCATCTTAAATATATTATCACCTTTGGTGTAAGTACCTATGTATTGTACGTTCACCAGATTAAAAAGTATATTTTTGTGGATTGACGCCAACTTGAAAAAGGCGAGGTCCTTATTAAGTAGAGTATTCACTGTTTAATATTTACTATTTTGTTAAATATACTGTACTTTCTTTGGATTTTAATTATTATTAATATTATTATCCAGATTTTTCAGAGGGTGTATAAAGGGGTTGTCCCCCTCACTGGTGGTGAATGTGTGCCGTTCAATTGTAATCTCTGTGCTGTATGGTTAAGCTTCATTATACATTTTATATATATGTATATAAATAGCAAAGTGGCAAAAAAAAAAAAAATCCGGTGTTAAGTTCATCATGCATAAATATTAAAAATCTGTTACAACACATTTTAAGGCATTATTTTAAAACTGCCTCTTCTGAGAGAAAAAACAGTGGAAAAACTTGACCTAATTACTCATGTTAGGGAAATCACACACATCAGATGAGCACAAAAGGTTTTGCAAGTGGTAAGTGGTTTGGGAACAAAATAGTTCTTTGGAAATAAATCCTCTCTTCTCTCCTTCCCCTGTTCAAGAAAGGGATCGATGAATCCAGAGGCCCAGTGTGTCATGTAATTGCTTAGTATCTAAAGCCCCATCTGGAGTACCCTGCAAGTAACTTTTTGCCACAGTGGGACACTTGCCTGAGCAACACTACTGGGACGTTAACCGCACTGTCATCTCTCGTCGTTATTAGGCTGCCTGCAGATTGCAAAACAAAAAAGAAGCTAAAACTGTATCTGTACAGACAACACCTTGAAGGGTCCAAGAACCTGACACAACTGACTTCTCTTTAGTGAGTGTGCTTAGCTCACATTTTCGATTAAAGATCTAATGGATGCCTTTGGGCCCGTGCTGTTGCTTGCTGCTTTTTGTGCATGCAAAATATCCCTCTTCCCTAGGAACCAAATTAAAATGTGGATTTTGAAGAAATACAAACATTACTGCTCGCAGCTTTAATGACGGGGGGAAATGAAGAGGCGGCTGTGTTGCACACAACTCCCTGATATTTATTAAAGAACGTTTTCCTTGGATATTTAACACCTTTCTTCTTAGAAAGGGAATTTTCTGGCCAGTCATTCAGTAGCCACTTTAACCCAGAAACGTGGGAAGGACATCCATATGAGAAACCATTTCTCTCTCATGTGCTTGTATCATGAATAATCAAAGAAGAAACGTACCACAGATGGCTTCTAAGACACCGATGGTGTTGCCACTGTTACTTCCAGGGATAGAAAATTAAAGCAAATGGTTGGGGCAAAATTGAGTCCCCCTTTCAAATTAACGTATTTAGTAAATTAAATCAAGGGAACGGTTATTGGCTCAAACAAGCCTACAAAAGAAACCATCACACTTTTCACCTGGCAACAATTTCCAAAGTCACTCAATTCACTTACCACTTCTCAGGACCTTTAATGCTTTGAAAAGCTATGTGATTTTTTTTTCATTATTTATGCACATATATGAACTTTGCTGTACATTGGAGTGGGAGTTTTGCATTCACATTTACTGTCTATTTTCTTGTGTGCCTTACGAGATGGCTTTGCTGACTGTATCTCAATAGTCTTTATTTCTATGCAGGTTTATAAACAGCGCCATTATGTTTTCTAAAACAATGTTACATAAGGTTTGGAGTTTGTATTTAAGTCGCGCCAACTGACTAATTTCAATTTGTTCAATTCTTAGGAACTGAGGATCAGACTGTTAACCTGTAGCCCATATAATCCTGGAAAGGACTCCATTAGATAAGCCTTTGTGCAAACATCCCATATGTCTGCGGAAGAACCTCACACCAATAATAAAAGGGGAACTCTGATTTTTAATAACACTAATAGTGTAACTTTGAAACATTACTTTTTTAGGAGATGTAAAACTGTTTTGTAGAAAAGAAAAAGACATAGCACAGGAGAACATTTCAGCAATTGAAAAAAAAAAACAGGATTTTTTTATTCAATGAGCATAAGACACACGGATCAAAGTTGCAGATGTATCAAATCTAATATGACTTTGTTGGATGTAAATTGATTTGAGAGAGTTTGATCGGCCAAGATGACAAATCACTGCTCTGGCTTTGAGGTCTAATGAGTAGCATTTAAGAAAAAAAACAATCAGGTTTGTCAGAGAAAAATGCTTTAGCATTTCCTTTTGCTGTAAAGGACACTAATGTATGAAAAACTTTTCTAAGTTATTGCGCGCACAAGAAATATATAGTAAATAAGGAACATAATAACTCCTAGCAATTGATCGTGGGAAGAAGTTAAATTTAGAATGTGAAAGAAAGACTTACAAATGTAAACCTTTACTTCTTGGTAGAAACTTTCCTCACTTTGCTGTGCAAGAGAACACTGCTTTGCTATATTTAAAATGGCTTTTTTAAAAGAGATTTATGTATTTGGTAAATGTTTGTAGTCAACAGTTCACACAAGAAGCTGTTCACGGTTTAACGACGATAAGCCGTTTGGCGGCACAAGCTGGACTTTGTTGCCATCCTTGAGACGAATCTTTTAAGAAAAAACTAAGTTAATCTCAATTTTTTTCCCTGAATGTGTTGTTTTTTCTTCATTATACAATAAATATTCTAGTGAACTTTTTATCGAATGGTTAAGAAAATGCTAGAGGTTGTTGTAAAATATTTGTATCCTGCATTCACTAAAGTAAAGATACTGGCTTTTACTGTGTACTCCGGACTCTGCATAATGTTTTCCCAGTCCACGTCTCTTCCTCCCTAGCGGCAGTCCCTGCAGCTTGACTCTGTGGCGCCCCCACGAATAGACTCAGAAATCCGTTCCGGTGAAACTAGTTCGATAGCTGATGTGTAGAAAAGGACATTGCTCTTTCCTCCTGCGCCCCGCGCTAGGAATGCATCGCTAGCTGCGTGTACGAACACTTGGAACATATGACTACTGCTACGATTGGACACATGCCAAGCCAAGCCAAGCCTGGGTGAATGAATTCTTACTAATTTAAATAATAATTTGTAATCGTGATGTAGCTTCAGTTCCATCCACAATGCTCTTTCCATTGCACTCGTGGAGCAGGGTGGCTCGAGAATGCTGGGATACTGGTGAAGCCGAAAGATGGCTGATGCACGTGGGAAGCAGCGAGTAAAAGTCACTCTCGCAAAGTGCTGGAAGTAAGAAGCAGCCATTGGATACACGCCTCGGGTGCTGCTCGGAAAAGGCTTGGCGGCTGCTGCCGACTCCCAGGTCTCCCAAGCAGTGGCCTTGCTCTCAGCTCTGGCCTCGATCACGTCTGCAGTTAGTGTACAAATCGCCTTGGATAATACTGCACAATCTAGCCTCATCTGCAGGCCTGCCTTCCACCCTGATTCCCCTTCTTGTGCCCCTGCTTTCTAGGAGAGGGTCTCCAAATGCTCCAGGCTTTTTCCTGTTGGGAGCTTCTCCCTGGCACCTCCAGCCCCCAGGCCTGTTCCTCCTACACCCCCTGCCCACACGCAGAGTGCTGCAAAGCTGGAATCCTGTTGCAAGAGGGGCTCCCACATGTCCCTGCCTGTGCCTGGCTGGAAGGATGGCTGCTTGGCAAGGCGTGCACTAGCTGTCACTAACTGTTCAGCTAGTGAAGCCAAAGACACCCCTTTGCTGAACAGCCCCAGCACAAACTCAGTCTGTTCTTGGGTGTGAATAGCCCATGTGGAGCCCTATTGCTTCCCCAGTGGCCTAAGAGATGCATTTCTTGGAGCCCTCCCCATTGCACTAACTGACCCTTGGAGCCCTCCCCATTGCACTAACCCTTCTGAGCTTGCTCTTTTTCCTGGTGTTACTTTTGTGGTAGCTCAAGTTCAAGGCTGTGTGCTGGGCATTTCTGAATGCCATGGAGGACTGGCGTGCTCGTTGAGGCCTGACGGCTAAAAATATTCCCAGGGCAGCAACAGAGGCTTAAAAATCGCATCTCTCGCGTCCCAGCTGGCTCTTGCAAGTAACTAGTTCAAGGCTTGGTAAAGTTTTTAAAGCCTGGCAGTCTTACTGTGGTGAAGCAGGCCTGTCTGAACAGCTGTAGCTATAGGGAAGGCTGGGGCATCCTGGGAAAGGCAGGTAGTGCACACAAGAGGCACCCAGTAGTAGCATTGAACTAGTGATGTCCACTGGGCCTGTTGCACCAACCATGCCAACATCCAGCTCCTAAACAAGGTTTAAGTCCTGGGGCAAATTTTTAAGGCCTAGGTCAGCAACACTGGCTTCCCTTTGGAAGGCCCAGAGGCAAGCTCCTTGCGCTTGGCTATAGTGCTGTAGAAACAGTCCCCTACCGCGCTCTTTCTGGGATGCCCTGGCAGTGCACGCCAGGGCTCGGAGGGCTTGTAAACACTGAAGACCTACATCCCGGGACAGCTTCTTTTTGTTTCTGCGTGTGGGTGCGTTTGGGGAAACATGAGCACTAGTTCAGGCTGTCCAGCAGTCGCCCAGCCAAATACGGGGAGGGGGGCACCTACCTACTGTGTTGTGCTGGTGGTTGGCGATTTGTGCGTAACTTACAGCACCAACACAGAGGAGCGAAGCACTCAGCTGACTGCTACTGTGATAGAGCCCTTTTGCCTGCGGTGCTTTGGCCAAGTGCATCTCTGATGTAACATTTCAGGCCTGGATCTGAAATCACGCCGTGCTCCCTGCCTGCTGGGTGGCACCGAAGCTGCTATTCCCTCCTCCAAGCGTGCTCAGTTCGACAGGCTAGCAGCGTTTCCACTGGATCTAGTTTCAAGGCATGGTGATTTAAAATGGGCAGCCATCAGTGGGGGGGGGGGGTGTACCTTCACAAATGGTCAGGCTAAATAAAGAGTAGAGCAGGGGCGGGCAAAATGCTGTCTGTGGGCTGGATGCAGTCTGCCAGCCCATTCTATCCAGCCCGTGGGGCCCCTAAAAAATTTAGAAAATGAATATTTATCTGCCCCTGGCTGCCTGTCATGCGGCCCATGATGGCTTGCCAAAACTCAGTAAGTGACCCTCCGCCCAACATAATTGCCTGCCCCTGGAGTAGAGGCACCAGCGCGCTGCTTTGGGGGGGGAGTGGGGATAGGAGGGGGAAACTGTCTGGTTCCTGGCTCCTCCACGATGCTTTAGCCCTAGTCCTAGTGAAGGAGCCAGGATGGGGCTGGCAGGTAACGCAGCACCTATGTGGGTCCCACCTTCTCCAGCCACATGCACGGAGCTCGTGAGCACAAACCCGTGTGGTCTGCTCCGCCTCGGTTAGCACATGGGGTGGATGCATCCCCTAGACAGGCTCAGTACTGAAAGCCTGTGGGATGACTGGTGGGCAGGATATATTGCTATGCCTTTGGTGAATTCATGATGCTACTTTCTTGTCTGCAGGTCGCTTGAGACCCTGTGACACAGCAGGGCTCTGCATGGTCATGCCCCAGGACCAGCCTGTGCAGGTACATAAACACTTGCTGCAGCCACTGCAGTAGCTGCACTGGAGCTGTGCCCTACCGAGTTAGTGGCGGCTGGAGGTGGGGGTTTGGCTTGGAGGGCTAGGTGTTGGAAAACACCAAGTTAACGAGTGAGCGTGCTGGGGCTAAGCAGTCAGGGCACTTCCCAGGCAGACATGGTTCAGTGCCCTGTCTGCAGCTTCAGGATCAGGCCAACAGCAAATGCCAGGCATGTCTGATGGCTGCAGAGGTGCAGTGGCTGCTAAACAATATCATAGCGACTCATGGTTACTGTAAGAGCCGTGATCCCAGCAGTGCAGCGTGTTGGCTGAGGCTTATGGACATGCTTTGCTTAATGACTGGGGACTATCAATGCTGCCTGCCTGCAAGAAATGCCCAGGACCATTCCGACGCTGTGCCTATTGCTGTTTAACTTGTGGACCAGCCAGCGAATGTGGGCAGCCGCGCTGCCTCGCCACAGCAGGCTGAGCCCATGCAACGGGCAGGTTGCTGTCTCCAGCGCTGCACTGGAAAGCCCAGAAGCAGCCAGGCTGCCTGCAAAGCTGGAGCCTAAGCCAGCAAATGTCACACGCCTTTCCCAGCATAGCGCCCCGGGGTTCAAGCTGAGGCCTCCTTAGCTTGAACGGACACTTGGGTTTGCTTTGTGCAAGAAGGCAGCAGCAACCAAGAGCCGAGGGCAGGCAGGGACGTGGCTGAACCACGGGGGCTGTAGCTTTCTCAGTCTCGGGCATCTCACCCATGGCCACTTGCAGCTGGTTCAGTCGCATCTTCAGACGAGAGGCTGGAGGGGCTTGGGCTTATGGTAAAGGAGTAGATTTAACCATGCACATAGGTGGGCAATTGCAACCCAAAGCCATTTTGATGTAGGAGCAGCTTGTGTTAAGGCTTCAGTTTTCAGCTTAATTCTGGCTTTAGTCGTTTCTGTTTCAAAATGTGCTGTCACGCTGACGCTGACCTGGGATGACATGGGCCTTTCTTTCCCTGGGAAGGCTGAGAAAAGCCCAGGCTTTAGGGCTTAAGCTGTCAGCAGCTGGGAATGAGGCAGATGTGTTTTTGCCTCTCCTGAAGGCTACTGGCTTCTAGGGGGAGAGGAGGGATGGGTGAATTGGGGTGTTAGTGCCTGACAGCTGATGCTGGCACAGTGGGATGGCATTGTAGCTCAATGATGCTCCCAGAAACCCAGAGGTGCCTCTGCTCAGGGGCATGCGATCTGGGCTCAGAAAGGCCTTTTTCCTCCCTCTCACAGAGCACGGAGGCGTCTGCCTTCCTCTGTGGCACGAAGGCTCCTTCCCTAGGCTCCTCTGAGCCTATAGTAGCTCATCTGCAGGCCTGTCGTGCTGGCAGCAGCAGACTGGCAGTGCCCTCGTCTCCGTGGCTTCCAGCTGTGGCGGGCTACGGGGTGTTCAGGGTACCGCTCCTTGCGACTGTGGGCGAGGGGTTGCAGTGGTGATTGTGGTGGGGTCCTTTGGTGAATGATCCCTGTGCCTGCAGGGCGTGGGTGTGATGGCCTAGGAGGCTTCTTCCCATCCTAGGTTATTTTTGAGCCCAGGACCTGTGTCCTCACAGTTAGGGACTGGAAAGGGTTAGAGAGGCCTGGCACCTCCAGCACCACAAGACGACCAGCTTGGAGAAATGCTTGGTTGAGGTGGTTTAGACCAGTGGCAGCCAACCTCTCTGGCAGGCATGCCGCACATTAGTCCTGCCCCCTCCACACTGCCACCCCTGGTTTAGATGGACGTGAGCCTCCTCGAGGTGTGGGCTGGGGGGGGGGGGGCACTCGATGGCTCCTCAGGGCCCTGCCAGCCCTGTGTTTCTGTTTCTGATGTTATGGAAATGTTTGACACCAGACTGGCTGTAGCCCAGAGGCAACTTTGCCCATGCTGGGGGAACTGGTCTTGGCTGAAAGCAGAGCTCCTGCCAGCAGCAGCCCGTCTGCACGTGGTGACTTGCTGGGGTGTGTCGTGACCGAAGTTAATGAAAGCGTAACAGGGAAGCAGCCTGTGGCCCCTGGCCAGCAGGTAGGACCGTGAAGATGCACCCCTGCATGCCTGATGACCATGGATCCTGGTTTTCTCTGATAAAAAAAATCACAAATTCTCTGATCAAAAATCGCAAATTCTCTGATAAAACCCCCAAAATCCATTATTAAAATGAAAAGCTCTCTGCAGCCCCCTCTAGCCCCGCTGGTGCCCCTCACTGACCCCCAAAGCCATCCCAACCCTGCTGGTACCCCTCACTGCCCCCACAACAGCCCCCTGCCCTACTCGTGCCTCTTACCCCTACCCACAGCCCCTGACCCCCATGGCCCTGCCAGAGGGGCCCCAGCTGCCAGGGCTATGGGGCCAGAGACCCAAGTCTGCAGGTCCCTGCCCCCAATAGCAGGCAGCTGCAGCAGAAGCAGCATGGAGCCAGCTCCCCCACTGCTGCTGCCTGCTCAGGCGGTGGCGGAGCCAGCTCCTGGCTCCCCACAGCGTTGCTGGTGCCCCCCAGCTGTGACCCACAAGCCCCCAGTCCCTGCAAGCCCCACTTCACAGGCTCCAAAAGAAGAGTGAAGCTGTGGCTGACTGAGCGCCTCAGGCCCTGCCCTTCCCCCCCGTCTGCCCTGTTTGCAAACAGCTCTTGCAGGCTGGAGCTCAACCAGCCTGCAGAGCTGTTTGCTAAAGCAGGGAATCCACAGGTTTCTCTGCTAAGAGGAGAAATCCACCTTTTCTCTGATGATAAGGGGAACTCAGTGGTTTTCTCTGGTTTCCGTGGGAAACAGAAAAACAGAATCCCTGCTGATGACGCATCCTACATGCAGCTTGCAGTGCCTGCACGTCACAGGTGCTTTCCCCTTCAGCACCTGTGGAGGGGACATGAGAGATAATGTTCTGGTGAAGCAGAGCCAGGCACGACTTAAGTCCCAGAACTGGCTGATTGGGTGATGGGCCCAGCTCAGGATTGACGCCGAAAGGAAACAGAGCTGACAGGTACGTCGTTGCCTTTGATTGGGGGGTGGTCTTTATCAAGGGTCCCAGACACTTGTTTTTCCTGCTTGTAGCAGGAACAGCAGCTTCCCATGTAACAGCAATGGGCAGTGGATCAGCAGGGCACAGGAGAGGCCAGTGCTCCTGCGGAAGCGCAAGAGCCGCCCTTTGAGCAGCGAGCGTATGGCAATGACATCTGGAGGCGTTACTGCAGCTTCCTGCTGCCTCAGCTGTCTACCATCTACAGCTGCATCTTGCCTTTAACCCTTTGGGCAACGCTGCTGTGCAACCGTGGCCGGATTCTGACTTTCCTTTGGCGTCAGCCTTGGTGACTGGGGCCCAGTCGCTTACACCAGAAAGGGGCGGGGGTAACTAAGGCCACGCATGCAGCTGTCACTGAAGATAGGGTTGAGCCTGAGGACCTGCTGTCTAGATGTTCACATCTGGGAGCTTTGTCCTTTGGTCCCCGGGGTTCCCACAGCTGCCAGGTTGGAGCGTTCCCTGCCTTAGAAATGGAGCTTATTTATGAGGAGTCACTGAGACCCCACAGAGAGCTCCTGGCTTAGGTCTCATAAGCCTGGAAGTGCCTGAAATCTGAAGTTATCGTCAGACTCCCTAGCAACAAACCTTTAAACCTGGCCTATTTCAGCCACATCATGGTTCAAAACCAGGAATTCCCTTAGCTTTTGCCTGGGCCCTTGGAGCGCTTGTGCCCAAGTGACCCCGGCCCACAACAGAGCCAAGGGAACTAGTGGCCCTTTCCCTCTCAGCCCAGCCACGCGTGAGCCATTGGGCCAAGAGCACCCAGAGGTACGTGCTTCTGTAGCCTTGTGGTTACGGGCTCTCAGCTGCCCTAGCACTGGCTTGGGTTTGAGCCCAGACTTGTCTCTGTTTTCTATAAGATAACCCTTGTCTTATGGAAACCCTCTGGTGCCAGGCACCAGAGTGGAGGCATCAATGGGATAAGCCTGGGGCTGGCGCACCCAGCTATGGCAGAACTGCTGCTGCCCAGAGGAGGGCCTTATGCTGCGTTTCAGCATCTCCTTAGCAGCTGAAGATGGCTTCCCTCCTCGGGCACCTGTGTACCTCCAGGTGTTGCACAGGACACTGCACCTGGCTGCTGTGTATTCACACAGTCAGGTACCGCAACACGAAGTGGGATCCTGCTGGGGAGCCAGCCCCATGCCTCCAAAGTGGGACACACGAGGCTTGTCCAGGCCTATGGACAGCAGCCTCAGTGCTTTGACAAGAACACGCATCATTGGCAGCTGCCAAGGGGGCATTTCTGTCCGATGCGAATGAGAGCCACGCTCCAGCTCCATAAATAGCCTCTGCAGGCTCTGGCTGAAATCTGCCATCCTTCCTTTTAAGGCAAGCTGCACTCTGGGACATCACCAGCCATTGCTGCCAGAGAAGGAGACTGCAGGCAGGGTAGTTCCCGTTGTGCTTTTATTGACTCATTCGCCATTCAGAAGTTTCACATCAACCCTCAGAGAACAAAAGGGACAGAGTTTCCTTCACAGAAGAAAATACATTTGTATTTAAAATAGACACAGCTGCCTTATGAAACCTGAGGCTTTTGGCACCTTTTAAAAACAACAGAGGTTTTCCCCCCTGGCTCCTGCCCAGAGCTTCCTCCTTGCTGCAAAAGAGCCCCTTGTCCAAACCATGTCCCAATCCTGCCCTGGTCAGTCCAGCCCTGGGGGCAGCGCTCAGGCACCACAGCTGGCAGCTCCCCTGGCCGCGGACACCACTTCTTCAGCTTTCGGGCTGCTGCAAACACCAGTGCTGTCCGTGCGCGTCCTCAGGCCGGGAAGAGGCTGCATCAACAATAACGTATCTCAAACAGCAATATTGAGTGTCGTGATCCTTTATGTCATCCCAGCACCCTGGACCGGGATATTCGCTGACCTTGCAAGGAAAAGGAAAAAGAAAACAGATGCCCGCCGCATTCAGCCTACGTGAAACAATGTCGCCGTGCACTCGGTACGGCACCAACCAACACGGCTGCAGCGCAAGTTAGGGCTCTCTTCCTCCGCCCAGCGCAGACGTGGACGCTTTTCTGTAGCGGCAGTGCCCTCTAGTGGAGGTGAGGCGCAGGAACTGCCTTCGTGCTACAGAAGCGTTTCAAGGTTGCTTTTCCCTGACTTCCCATTTCCTCCACTCCCTAATACTGGCACCTCTGAAAGATGCTAACGACCTGCTCCCATCACTATAAGACGACAAACCTAGCTATTTAATGTCAAGGCCGTATGCACCGCTCACCAACAAGCTGCTTGTTAACCTTGATTCTACAGCAAACACAATTCCAGAGCCACACCCGACAAAAAAAATGAAGTCACCTACTGCCTATGCTCAAGGGGCCCTTGGCTTGCTGCAAGCCATAACTACAGCCTCCAGGAAGAAAAAAAATCAGGCTAGCCAACACATAAAGCAGAGTGGGAGCACCATGGGAACTGGTGTCTGGGCACTGGGAAGGTTCGAGCTCCTTCGTGTTTGCTCTGTGCTGAAAGAGCTGATGTTTAGGCAGCACACTGTAGCTTTCTATTTTGTACAGTCGTCCCTTGGAGTAGTCTACATTGGAGGACTGCAAAAATGTGACCTTAGTGTTCAGCCAGGAGGTGGCATAACTGTTTTGGCAGTTCTCCTTCCGCTGAAATGGACTTTGAGGAAGATTTTACTGCCGGTTCCAAACCCCCAACACACAGTGTGAACTGGGCTTGGAAAAAAACATATGGTGAACTCTAACAGACTCTGATGTATCAAGAGCCTGATTAGCATCTTTCAAGACCTGGTGCCTTGCTCAGGCACCAAGAATGCCTACGAGGATCTGCAGTTCAAACAAACTGTTCACAGTACTGTGCCGAGACTCCTGGCAGCCCCAGTGAACTTTTAGTATCAGGCCCCCCCACTTTGCCAGAGATAACGATAATAATAAAATCGGACAACGGAAAAAAAAATTACCATTTTCAGGCCCCCTTACTGCTTGGGCCCTGGATAGCCACCTGGTTCACCCATGCCTGTGTCCAGCTCTGACTGTTAGTGTTGTAAGCCCTCACCCATGGGAAGGAGTTCAGCTCTTTCTGGGGTCTCCTGATATCACAGGGCTGGTTTGCCCTGCCCCTTTACCACTTCACAAAGGGGAGATCAACTTGCTGAGACCTGAATTCCTAATTCACAGGCTGACAAACCTAAGTGTCTCAGACACCTCCCTGGGCACTGAAAATGTGGTGAACTTCCCACCACGAGGCAAGCCTGAGAAACCTACTGCAGCAGTGAGCTCTCCAACTGAAGACAGTGGTGTGCAGGCCTACTGCAGTCTAGGTGTTTCCATGAAAGAGCAAGGCTTTGTACATGGCAGAGGCCTCAATCGTTCTAGATAAATTTAGCTTGATTTGGTCACTGGCAGAGTAAACTGTTACAGAGGCACAAGCCTACACAGTGAGGTCAGACGGCAGTGTAGTGCGGCTACTTGAGCTATAAGCTTACAGTTTGGGTAAAAGATACCAGGGTGACTCTGTTCCAGCAAGAGAAAAAGCATTTTCACTCCAGCCCCCAACCCCTGTCCACATAAAATGTCTCTTGCCTGATTGACTTTTCTCTCAATAACACACTAAATAGCTGAGCGCCTGCAGAGCCAGATTCCTAGACAAGGCCACTCTTGAGGGATACTTGAACCAACCAAGAAAGAGCAGGTTGCTCCACTATACTTTCCCTTGGCAGAGCTTATGAACATAAAGCCAGCTGGCTGTTGAACTCCGTTAGCCACGAAGCATCTTTATTCTTCCATAAAAACACGGCAGCCGCAGCCCACCAGTCACCTATGATTGACTTAAATTAGCCCCCTGAAACTGGTGAGGACAGAGTCACTGGTTTATGGGCGTGCATGTTGGGAAGGGAGACAGTGCTGGGCTGTCTCCCCGATTTGGGGAGCTTCTCTGCAGGTAAGTGTAGTGACAATTCCCCCCCGGTTCTGTGAGCCGAGAGGTTTGAGGCAAACGTTGTGTTTGAGGCATGGGCTGCCGCCGTGGTCTCTTGTGTTTTAAAATAGACAATATAAAATACCGGCAGGACGATTCCTATCAGGAGCATGATGAAAACCGCATTCCACCACTGGATTCCACAGTCTGCCCCTGTACTGGCCTCCTTCGGTCTTCCAGAGCCAAAAGGTAGCCAGTTTGGTGCCTCAACGCAGTCTACGTTTATACTGACTTCCGACTGCACCACGTCCTGAATACTCTTGTCGATCCCTTTAAAGTAGTCGGTCAGGTGCCCAGATTCAACATAGCTGCTGCTTGAGGCTGCCTCCTCAGGCTCCGGTGGATCAACGAGGGTCAGGGCGGCCTGGGCACGTTCACTCTGAGGAGCTTTTAATTCTTTGCTGGTCTCGGTTAACACCCCATGGGTCTTTACAGGGATCTTGATGGACTTCAGAGCATACAAGTCCTGCTCCCGGATGAAGTTGTTGATGCGCTTGATATCTGCAACCTACGGAAACCAGAAAGGACAGACACATTAGGCTGAGCTCTTGTGATCCTTTAGGATTGCTGACATGAAAACAAACCGCAGCACACACTGCGCATGTCCGTACGGTGGGAGCAAACATGGGGGCTCACCAAGCACATATTCTTGTACCCTTTCCAGCCGGCAGTCAGAAGTGTGACGGGTTCCTAAAGAAATGCTGCGTGTGCCTTATTGCCTTTTCCTTCCCATCTCTGTGGTTTCTACTGTCTGCCACTGCTGTTCTTGCCTTAGTTTTGTTGGGGAAAGCTGTGGCGGTGAGGACTTTTTAAAGTCACTTCCACGCCCCCCGCACTCTGTGAATAAAGTACCTTTAGCTCTTTTGGGTGAGCAGACAATCGGTGCATGAACAAACAAAACTACCCTGCTCCACGTGAAGTGTGTGCTGCCTTTGCCTTGTCTCCTGGAGTAGCACTAGTCCTGCCCGGAGAGGAATTTTGCAGCCAAAACCCAAACCTGCTCTGGCCCTGCTCATTTCAGACTCAGACACACCATGTTCTGGCCCCCACACCGCTTCCCATCCCTGCAGACTACCAGCTCTCGGCGGGCTGAAAAGTCTAGCAGAAACCAGACTCATTTCATAACTAGCCTCATCGAGGGGGGAACCACGGGCTCTGCGGGTGACACTTCTTCACCACATGCGACTCTCATGTCAAGAACACGGCTACTTCCGAGAGAAGCATGGGACTTCCGCACTTCGTCACATCTCTTATGAAACTAACTTTCCGGTTTGAAGGCAAGGAGGATTCAAACGCTAGCCTGCAAGGACTCCCAGCAGTGCTGCCGGCACTTAGGGGCAAGGCAGTGACTTCCATGCGTCTGTCCTTAGCCTACAATAAGTAAAAGCTCATCTGTAGGAGTTCAGTCTTGTCTCAGGGAGGGCAAAGTGGCCCTGCTTTAGTTTTCACTTCCTGCAGGATAGGAGTGGGCATATGGACACTTGCCACAAGTCAGCTGCTCCTTACTCCCTTTTAACTTACTCCACTTCATGCCTTTCCCATACCCTCCAGAAAGAGATCCAGACACCCTGGCTGAAGTCCTTAGCCTCCTTCCTGCCCTGCCCGAGCCTCATGCTGCGAATGGGCAGCTGGCGTTCCCAGGAGAGCAGTTTGGAGGAAAACTGTGTTTTGACCTCTCAGAAAAAAAGGAGACTCATTAGTTGGCATCTTGGTGATGACGGTGGTTGGTCCCCATCTTACCACATATCAGGGGCCAGACCCTAGAGCCTCCCCACTCCCCAGCTCAAGCCACTGGGGCCGGTGCTTTCTGTGGGCATAATGCACTTCTGTGTCCATGTCTACCATAGGAGAACTCAGAGCCTAGGTCCGGCACAGGGACTGCTCAGGCTCCTGCTCTGTGCTGCTGGGATCCCATGATGCACTTGCCTACGAGTCCACTGTTGGGTCCAAGTAAAGGGACCAGCGCTTCCTGGGCGAGGATCAAGAGCTCTGGGAATTTTCAGCCAAGTCAGTGTAAAGGCAGGTAGCCCCACTCTGCACTCACTGCACACAAATCTTTTGGCTCCGGTTTCTGACCAGCTTTAAGAGGACTGGGGACAGAAAGGCAAACAGCTCAGGGGGTGTCCCCTGGAGAGCCTGTGCCCACCCTCCAGAGGCTTTTTTCCTGGATTACCTATGGGGAGAAACAGCTCCTTGCTAAAGGCTGAGTTCGGCTGTAAGCTCTTGGCATCAGAACATCTTTCCAACCTGAGTCTGTACAGCACCCAGCACAAGGGGGTCCTGGCCCATGGCTGGGTTGCTTAATGCTTTGAGAGTACAAATAATCATTTGAGGAAGAAAATGACAACCCAGGACCACACAGATAATGGTGCAAGGACAAGATACAGAGTGAGATGAGTTGGATGGAGAGAAACAAATCACTATGGAAATTTCATAGATTTCATAGACAACAGGACTGGAAGGGACCTCGGAAGATCATCGAGTCCAGCCCCCCGCCCGAAGGGCACAAAGTCAGCTGGGGTCGTAGGATCCCAGCAAGATAAACAACCAATTTTCTCTTGAAGGTGTTCAATGTAGGTGCTTGAGCCACCTCCGATGGCAGGCTATTCCAGACCTTGGGGGCTTAGACAGTAAAGAAATTCTTCCTTATGTCCAGCCTGAAATGGTCTTGCAGTAGTTTATAACCGTTCAACCTCGTCATCCCTTGGGGCGCTCTGGTGAACACTATGGAAATCCCAGCTGGAAAAAAAAAGGGATTACCTCTCCTGCAACCACATGGCCTTCTTGTTCACATTGAACTGACTGCCCACTGCTTTTTGCTCCCCATCATGTCTCTGCCCCCTGTTAGCTTCTTGTGGCAGGGAAAACAGCCCACCATATCTGTACAGTGCCCAGCCCAACAGGGACTCTCGCCGACTGGGGGCTTCTAGACACCGCCAGAACCTGAACAACATTGGCCTAGACTGGGAATATGCAGCTCCAGCACTACCGCCGGAGTATCCAACACTGCTGGATTTTTCTCATGGCTAACATCCATCCAGGAAACAAACCCCGGGCAATGAATGACTGGATCTTTTTGTCAGAGACAGTGTTAGTGCCCCTGGACCCACTGGGGAGAGATGAAAAGGACAATGCTGTAAGCAAATGTAGCACTCAGCTTTTCAAAGCTGGAAACCCACATGTGGGCCCTGTTCTGGGTCCTCAACTGGCAACAGAAGGGGAGGGCAGAAGGTAAATTCTCCAAACGAGGTGCCAGGGAGTCCGAGTTATCTCGGAGACACGCAGCGCAGGGCGCACACCATCAGGGCTCCAGGCAAAACCCGAAGGCAGCACATCCAACTGAGCCACTGCAGAAACCCCCCAGCAGAAACAAAGCGCCAGACAGACACTGCTGTTTCCAGGGACAGACATTCAAAAAGCCCGAGTCTGAACTGATTCAATCTTTGCAGCAAGGAGTCAGGGACAGAAGTTCCATAAATTGATTCGACCCAAATCAGTTAAGTCTTATACAACATTCAACCAGGTTTCTCTTAAACCAGTTTCGGACATTTTGAAACTGGTTTATATGCACTGAACTTATTTAAACCAGTTTCTGATGACTCAAGCAGGTTTATGTGTAACTTCTGTCCCTAGGGGTTAGTCTTCATTGTGCTCATTTCATGCTGGTAAGCTCCATTTTCTATAGGAAGTGGGGACATTTCTTTGGGGAGCTTGAAAGAGGCCAAACTTCTTTCTTCCAGAATGAATCGCAGCGGCACGGCCAGCTCAGTGCACTGACTTGGTTTAAACAAAGAGCTTGCAAACAGCTCCAGCAGAAACTCAAACAGCTTTGTTGCTGCAGCTGATGATCAATGCCCACTTGAAGAGTTTCTCTTTCCTGGCCAGCTGAGGGCCAGCCCTGGAGATCCCAGCCAGCCGGCAGCACAGGTAAAGTGGCAGATGGCCACAGAAAGCCAGGCAGTTTTAAATGCTGGGAATCTGGGAGGCACTAGAAATTTAATCCTAGTGCCAGCCTCCCAGGGCATTTATACACGTGCTCCGGGAATGGGGGTGGGCTTTAATTAATTAGAGCAGCTCTGAGGGGTGCTCTAATTAAAGCATCCAGAGTGTCATGTGTATCAGCGTCCCCACGCTGAAAAATGGCAGCAGAGGCGCTTTAACTAAAGCTTGTTGAACGAGCTTTAGTTAAAGCGCCCCCCCATTTTTCATCATGGGGGCACTGATACACGTGACGCTGGAGTCTGCTGGAGTGCAGTAATTACCACGCTCCAGCAGACTCGATTAATCAAGTCTGCTCGAATGCGCTGTAATTACATTTTCATTCCATCCAGGAAGAGCACACACCAACTGCTGAAACTTCCTTAGCCTGACGAAGGGTTTTTGAACCCGAAAGCTTGCTTAATAACTTTTCTCCAGCTATTTGGGTTGGTCTAATAAAAGATATCAAATTCACCCAAGGAACCTTGTCTGTAATTACAACACATCCAAGCAGCCTTGCTGTACGTGTATAACCCTCCCTGTGACTGATACGCAGGCGATGAGAAGGGGTTTAAGAAAATCAAGTCGTAAAGCCAGGGGCAGTCCATCCACTGGCTGCAATGGAGAGTGGATCAGCCCTTTTAGCAGAACTCCAGGAACCAGACCTGCTGCGTTAGTGTTTCCCTGTGCGTGAAGAGGCCCAGAGTTCACCAGCAATAAGGTTTTCATTCCAACATGAAGAGACAAATCTCCCCAGGCAGCACAAACCTTACGCAAACCACCCAAACCTTGCAAGCTCAGGCAGCGCAGAGGGAAGCTGCCTATGGGAATAGCGCGCGAGTGCGGACCTGTAGGAGCTCTTTTGGCTGCAATGAGTTCTCTCTGTCCCAGCT
Source organism: Alligator sinensis (assembly GCF_000455745.1). Lineage (NCBI taxonomy): Eukaryota > Metazoa > Chordata > Crocodylia > Alligatoridae > Alligator > Alligator sinensis. Next base: position 502,120 of record NW_005841946.1, read on the forward strand.
AACAGCAAAGCCAAAAAGCAAAGGAACACCAAAAAAACCAAGACAGAGTAAAAGATCCACTTCTTATAAAGGAAGACACCTCAAACATCACTCTCAAAGTGTCTTACACAAGGAGAAACACTTATCGCCTTCCTTTAAAAGCAGGAGATAAAAAATCCTGGCTCTAATGAAATCAAGGGCAATGTTCTCATCATGTTCGGGAAGTCAGGATTTCCAACACAGCAACATTCCTTACTCTGAGATACCGCCCACCTCAAGCCCCAGCTCATCATTTCTTGCCTAGTCCTTCAGCTCACTCCCAGGAGTTACCTCCTGCACATCACTGGGACAAAATACCAGCAGATCCATACTGGACTGAATGCTAGGGACCGCTGCCGTTCAAACACACACCTCTACTCCAGTCCAAAGGGCTCAGACATTCTTCCTGAAGCTAGTCCTGCAGAGCACCGTCTTCTCTTCCGAATGCGAGATATAAAACAGTGTAAGAGAAGGATGGACAAAGTCCCCCCAGAATTTGAATGACTTCCTTGTGAGGAATTTACTCCAGTCTTTGCTCATGGTGATTTGTCTTAGTGTAAGAAACACTGCTTTAGAACTGCTGACACTTGAGAAACTACTTTATATTTACTAGCGGATAATGTGCGATACCAGCTGCTACTGCCTGTTCTGGTCAAAGTCTATTCAAGCGCTATTTGTCTTTGGACCTGGAGAAGTGCAAAGCGCATTGGCAGGGCACAAAAACTTTTGATAGTTTTGCACCTTCATATCACGGACTGTTTTAAATTGCAGTCCTGCATTCGGATCCAAAACGTTTAGCCCTGCTCAGCCGTTACAGCAGGGCACTACTGAAATACTGCTCGGACAGTTCTACGACCTGTCAGTTCCCCTTCTTCTGAAATCCTTCTGCAGGTCAGTGTGAATACCAGCACATACCACCATCATACTGATGGTGTGCATTTACAATTAAGTGCTCCTGGGGCTACTTCTGCTATTAGTAAAGCCAACTGTGAGACGAGCAACTGTGAGACGAGCATGTTTGAAGGGCTGAGACTCGCAGCATGAGCGAGGAGAAGCAGAGACAGCTATGAAGTTCCTGTCTGCCCTGCCGACAGCTGGAACACACGCATTTTAGGGGCAGCAGGAAGCCGAAATAAAACCTCTGTCTTTAATGATCTTGACTCTCACTCCCTCCAAATACCTCCTTTAAACATGCTCCTTTTGATACCTGTAAATTCTGGTCCTTCAAACAGAGCACCCTGAGGAGAGAAACCCTTCGATAACACTGCCCTCTGACCAGGCAGCACGAATCCATCCAATTGCTTAACAGCCAGCCCGCTCTTGTAGGGCAGGGCACTCCCATCCTATCCTTCATACAGATATTGCCCTCGCTCATAAAATAACAGCTGGGTGGAAGCTACGTGAGCGCTCCACATGGTTCAGTCACACGCGTCACACAGGAATCCAGGTCACGGAGGGCGTAGAGATGACCACAACCGATCATTATTAGTATTTATGCGTTATAATACGAGTTAAAGGACTCACCGGGCACCCTGCTTAGCTTGGTTTTTATCAAGGCGCCAATCGTTCAGCGCATACGTACGCACACAGAGGCAGCTGCCTTTCCACGCCACCAGGTATCTGGTGTAGTCACAGGTGGTTACAGAAACCCCCATGAAACTACAGACTAAAGAAAATTAAAAATTAAAGCAGCTGCATCCTCCACGGGAGCCCGGCTCTTACTTTACAGCCGTACTGCAGAGCGAGCTTGTTGAGGCTGTCGCCCGCCGTAATCTCTCGTTCCAGCAGCACCACGTCCCCGACCTTCTCCCGGGAAGCCGCGCGTCTCTGCTGCTCCTTGCCCCTCGGGCGTAGTTCCATGATGTCAAACTCTTCCTCCGATGACTCATCCGAGTCCGACCGGCCGTTTAGAAACACATAGACGTGGCTGCTCGGGTAGTTACGGACGGTCACGGGAGCCTGAAAGGATCTGGTCGGCCCCTCATTCAGCCTCATGATGTATCCCAGCTCCTGCAACAGAAAGCAGACACGTCAGGGTCCTGGGAGACACGGGGAGGGGGGTAGAGCCCCCCCAAACCAGATCCCACCCCCCTGAATCAGTGTGCCCCCAAATCCATGTGGCCTCCAGATCCCCCGGGATCCCCACCTCCCACGTTCC
>NW_005841946.1:504852-506785 GCF_000455745.1 Alligator sinensis
CGCCCCCCTCACCCCACAGCAAAGGACTGGGCCCGTCCAACTCGCCCCCCGCACTCTTCACTAACCCTCCGCTCCACCGCGGACCGTCCGGCCGCCGCCTCCGCACCCGAACCTACTGTTCTCCACTTCCCCGCGGTGATTGGCCGGGCTCCCCGCTGAAGGCGGGAAGAGGACGCCAGACGACCAATAGACCGGGAGGGGAGGCGGGGCCTCGGTCCCCCCCCCCAGCGCCCCACTCCACGGGGAGGAGCTCGCCCCCCCACAGTTCTGTGCCTGAGACGGGCTGGAGGGGATCCCGAGTCCCATCTGCAACCTGACTTCTCGGCTTGACTCTGCCACTGTGGGCAGCTGTGGCCCTGCTCTGTGCCTCAGTTGTCTCGTCTGTAAAATGGGGGACACTGATTTTTTTTTTTCTTTTTGATTTTGTGTTTGTGAGCACCGCTGTTGACACACGTGCCACAGAGCTAGGCACTACCAGCGCTCGCCATCCCAGGTGTGAGTCCCATCTGCAACCTGACTTCTCGGCTTGACTCTGCCACTGTGGGCAGCTGTGGCCCTGCTCTGTGCCTCAGTTGTCTCGTCTGTAAAATGGGGGACACTGATTTTTTTTTTTCTTTTTGATTTTGTGTTTGTGAGCACCGCTGTTGACACACGTGCCACAGAGCTAGGCACTACCAGCGCTCGCCATCCCAGGTGTGGAAACGAGTCAGGAGCCCTGATTTTCAACCCCTGCCTCTGATTCCTGGACCATTATGCCCTTTGGAGGCAAACGCTTGGTTTGAGTTCACTTGGAGCAGTGGTTCTCAACCTTTTTTTGTACCGGGACCCCTTTGTAGATGTCGATGGCCAGTCCCAACCCAGTGCCCCCCACTCCCAACCTGCTGCTCCCTGTGCCCAGACACAGCTCCAGGGTGCGGGGCAGGCGGTGGGTGCATGGGGCATAGCAGAGCTGCAGCCTGCAAGGAAAAAGCCACGGTTTCCCACGTTTTTTTCCTTTAAAGGAGCATCTATTTTTAAGGTTTATTTGCAACCCTTTCACATATTCTTGCCACCCACCTTTAGGTTGTGACCCATGGGTTGAGAAACGTTGACTTGGAGGCTCCGGAGAAGCTTTGGGATGGGCTCAGAGGCCACCAACAAGGACTTACATCTTCGGTGTGTGACCCAGGGCACTAAACCACGGCCCAGTAATGACAGAAGTAGATCCGCGACGCCCTGTAAGGAATCGGCTTGGTGCTAGCTCTCTCTTTGTGCCGCAGCCTAGCCCTTGAGTTCAGCTGAGATGCCCAGCCAAGATCTGTACATTTTGGAGCATCCTGTAGCAAATATTTGAGCTTGGAGTTCACCCTCCAGGCCAAAGAAACTGGCATTTAGATGTCTACTGCCGCAAAGGCCAAGCATGTATTTTCAGTCCTTAATGAAAGACACAGGAAAGAACGAAAGTCAAGTTGCCACGAGAGACAGAGACTGCGCGGTGTACATTCTGCAAGAGTCTGCACCAAAATGGGCACAAAAGTGGCCAAATGGGTAGATTTAAAGGGGCAACGCACACAAAGGCAGCGGTGCATGAGCCCCCTCTGACATGAACGGTGCAGATCGCCCCTGGCTGCCAGCCAGTTTCATGCACATGTTTGCCTTCTTGATTACAACACGGGCTTTCTGTCACAGCCACAGATGTTTGAGTGGATCGCCCGTCTGTCGGGGTTATTTCACTCGTAGTGTTGGATTCTGGAGCCCGGGGTGTTGAACGGTTATCCTTCCTCTGGCTCCTCCGTCTGCTCCAGAACTGGAATGAACAGGTATGGCCACAGGAGATGAGGGCTGAGCATTGGCAGCTGCAGCCCCCAGATGCCAAGATCTTGTTCCAGCAGTACCACCTCCCCCGCCTTCTCCCTCCCTGCTTTTAATTGGCTCCAAATGAAGCCTGGTGATT
>NW_005841946.1:506798-528376 GCF_000455745.1 Alligator sinensis
CTGCTGAGCGGTTGGTGGAGCTGATGGGGTGTATTCTGCCCTGGTATGTTTTCTTTGGCCCGGCTTGAACCCATGGCTTCGATCTGAATAACAAGTTCAGTACAAGCCCTTAAAAAGTTCCATGTGCAAGGGACCGCGTCCTGGGGTGGAGGGTGGCAGAGAGAGATACGTCCTCAGAGCCCTTGATACGTGCTAGCTGGCCCCAAACTTTTACATGCAGACTGGTGCAAGGACTCCCCGCAGTGACACAGCCTTGGGGTGTCTTTCAGGAGTGTGAAGTGCCTGTGTCCTCCTTACCTTTGCCAAATCCTCCCCATTTGCTCTAGATCCCCGCCCTTGCCTGCTGGAAGCGGTCCCTTCCTTTCAGTCCTGGGCTCCCTCCGTGGAGCAGGGCATGCATAGCTCTTGCAAGCTGCTAGCATCCTGTTTCAAGAAGGCTGCTTCTGCTTCAAAAGAGTTCAGCTGAGTTGAAGAGTTCAGACTGGCGTGCTGGAAAAACCTCTAGTAGATGGAGAGATAGACGTTACCTCAAAGAGCTGGACTGAATGATCTCCGCAGCCCTGCCGTTCTGGGGTGGCACAGGGATGCACCAAGCGTGGCCTCTCTGCTGCTCAAGGACGGGCAGAAGAGATGGATGATGCGTTCCCAGTTGAGCAAGGCCGCTCAACTAGTGGCAAAGCACGAGGAGCTGAGCACCCAGAGACACTCCAAAGAGCTCAGCCAGGAGGAATTCACCTGCCCAAACACACCCATGGATGATCCAGTGATCACGTCTCCGTATGGACAGGAAGGGTGGGGGCGGAGGATGCCCCCTCTCCCTGTCCCCAAATGGAAGGTCGCTCATGTATTTTAGCAGCTATCATTGTTGCCCCATCACTCACCCCAGCGTGAGCAATGGAGCCACATGTGGACATTGCTGCAGCAGCTTTAGTAACTTAGCTGTCCTGTTTGAGCAGGTGCGGGGAGGGGGCTAGGAGACAGGTCAAGCAGGTCTGCTGGTGCGTCAGGCCCAGGGAAATCAATGATGAGCTCCAGGTCCTTCAGGCAGCTGGCCAGCGCTGTCTCAGGTACGGTGATTTCCTCCTCCACGCCAGCTCCCTGAGCCAAGTGGTCTCCGAGCAGACCATTGTGGGGGCTGAGCCAGCTCACATGGCTTCCCCGAGCTTTTCAACCCCCAAAAGATCTGGATCTGGTGTGGTGGGCAGGACCCTGTAGCGGAGCAGGGCCTGGAAGACAGACACCAAAATGCCTCCCCTGCACCAATTAAAATCACTCTGTGATGATTTACGTTCAAAGTTACAAGTAATAATCGCTGTGCACCACACACACACGCACACACACACGCACACACACACACACAAAAGTTACTCTGGTTAACACGCTCAGATTTGGAAAAAAATAATCTCTGAGCTGATCTGCAAACGGACAGCAAGGGTCCAGGGCCTTTGTGACGGAAAATAAAGGCTGGGAAGGCCTCAAAAACCCTCTGCATTTGCTTTACTGAAATATCAGGAAGTTGAAGACCTTTCTTTTTGCTGAAGGGGTCCATGAATTCATCGGGGGGCCATACATGACACATCAACATCAGCCTAACTCTGATCGAGAAGGTGCATCTCATCTGCCTTACATCAGCTTGGCGCACAGTCAGAAATGTCACCGGTCTCTGGAGGGCAGGTGAGACCAGCTCTTCTGGCATAGCTGCTGCAGCAGGTACTATTTTAGCCCCTTGCCACTAAGTGGGGGGAAGACGGTAATAGCCTGTTTGTTTGCTTCTTCCTGCTGAGAAGCAGACACACAGCACTTACACCAATGGAGTTTGACCCCTGTTGTTTCCTAGAGTAACTCAACCCTCGATTCTAGTTCCCAGCACACCAGGCACATGGATCAAGACTATTTTCTGCCTTTAGCTGAACAATTGACATGACGACTCCCTGCAAAAAAGCAGCTTTTCTACCAAGTGCTGGAGTCAAGCCGTTATGAAAATGATGCCAAAGAAAGCGTGAAGCCATAAGAATGACAATTCTTGTCAATTTTAATTAATAGTAAAACTCCTGTCAGAGCCGGTCAATACAAGACTAGTCAACTGGAGTGGACTGATTGCCAATAATCCACGCTTGTCCGTACATCTGCATGGCAGGATACTCCGCAGACATTTGCTTCCAGGATTATCTCCTTTCCTGGCTAAACCGCAAGCCTTTGTGTCCGGGAACAAATGTTTGTGGAGTGTGCAGCCTGGCACGTTCAAGCATGTTCTCTACCTTGAACGAATGTCAGTCCTAATTAACACGAGTTAAACCACCTTGGATTGACAAACCCTCATCCGCGTATCATGGTCTCTGGGGCTTCTGATATTATCAACTGACTTTCCGCTTGTCCAAAAAAGGCCACCTCCGAGAAACAAGCTCTACCTACCCGCTTCCCATTCACAAACTTGTCCAAGCCCATAAGGCAATGCAGATGGTTTAGAGATGTGTCAGAGTATTTAGGCCTCCGCATGCAAGACAGAGAGCAGAAGAGCATCACCAGACCATGTCAAAAGGTGGAAGGAAGTGAAGAAAGGACCAATTCACTTAATCTTTTCCTTTCTTTTAGCACCTCCACCTGCTGAGCCTTTTCGTGCCTCCATCCTGCCTTGTGTGGAGTGTTAAAACAGCTCTGGTATTATTATTTTTTTAAAGATGTTGCAGGAAACACTTCTGGACTCGTTCGTGGCAAATGGATGACAGGAGAAGGCCCCTTACCTCTATGTGATTGCCATACAAGTCCCTGTGCTTCGGGCCCCTTCCAAAGGATTGCACACATATTAATGCATGTGCCTCGCACTGCCTCTGTGCTAGACAAGTACTTTGGCCATTTTCCTTCTGCAAAAACAGAGGCATGGAGAGGTCAGGCCTCTCTGCAATTGTGCCACAGAGCCGAGGAACAAATTCAGCTTCTCAGGCTTCCAAATTATCCAGTAGGCTTGGCGCCCTCTCTATGTGCTGGTCAAACACAAAAGGCTTTCCGCAAAGTCATTTTTGCTGTTGTACGCAGCGGTTGCATTTGTGCATAATAAAAACATCACAGCTAGTGCTGGGGCAGCTTCTCATCTCTTCCGTGTGCCTTACCCATGCTCTGTATGGACCATGTCCCTGTGTGAAAGGGTCTGCATGGCCATATGATCCACTGGGAACAATGGAGCCTGCAAACACAGTAGGCACCGGGCACATTTTCTGAGATGCAGGCATCTCTCCCCATTGCTGCTCTGTGAAGAAAACAGCAAACTCACTGCAAGTGGGAACCAACCAAACCTGCTCCAGCTCTGGAGAAGGGCACCCAAGACCACTAAGACCCAGCAGAAAGGGGAAAGGAAGCACAGGAGGACTAGGAAGGAGAGTTACTCTAGACATACAAAGCTGGAGCAAGTCCACCAAGACACCAGTATCCCCTCCCAGTCTGTGGGCATCATGAATATCCCTCCTGGGTCGTGGGCATCATGAACATCTCTCTCAGTCCATGGGCATCATGAACATCCCTCCCAGGTCGTGGGCATCATGAACATCCCTTTCAGGCCACGGGCATCACAAACATCCCTCCTGGGTCATGGGCATCATGAACATCTCTCCCATCCCTGATTGTGGGCATCATGAACATCCCTCCCAGGCTGTGGGCATCATGAAGATCCTTGTTAACAACACCTGGAGAGACTACAGCCACCACTACAGTAGCAAAGCACACGCTGTTTGCTCGTAGCCACTGGACGCAGAGTACCTGTTGCAGCTGCATTCATGCCGGATGCTTCAGCTTGGAAGGCTCCTTTCCAGCTGCACCTTCACAGCAGCTCAGCTATAATAAATCTAAATTGCAAAAAAGGATCACGTTCCCTGAGAGAAATTACAGCTTTAAATTATAGTGAGGTTTTGACCCCAGGGGCTTCACAATGTTCTTTGTAGCTTACTCTAAAATGTGAGCAGCAGCAGTATATTATATGAGCCCTGGATATCAGTGAAATTAAGCCATTGTTTCCCTCTGGGAGTCTTGCCCTGACTTCACTGCCGGGAACTCCAGACTATCAATTTTACTCTAAAATATCGTAATCAGTTAAATGAGAAATCTGTCCCCAGCAGGGCTGGATAATATCACAGTTAGATAATGCTTCCAAATGCATTCATTATACTTGAAAAGGCCACCAGCAGAACAGACTTTTGCAAAACGGCTCGGGTACCTGTGAATAGAACAACTATCAGCTCCCTTTGCAATAGCCAAGGCATTGCCCGGATCATGGCATTGCCCAGATCATAACTGGAAATATTTAGAGATGGATCCTACCTTACTCCACCTAGTAGGTGCTTAAACCAGGAACAGTTTTTAGCACCATAGAAATGCTACAGTGTGAAGCCTTTTGGTGCATTTGTTCCAATCTCTTGTTGAGGTCAGGAGAGTACTGGGCCTCATTGGTTAACCCGGTTAGTAGCTGACTAGACTTTTACTAGTGATGTCAAAACACAAAAGGGCCCCTCTTCGATTTACCCTTCTGCCAGCGGCTGGAATTTACCTCGCCTCGCTCCTCCATCCTCTGCTTATTTAATTAAAATTCCCTACAAACCCACCAGTGTCCCAGGTCTGATACATGCTCAGAAATGGGTCATTACAGTCATCCAGCCACAAGGCACTGATGTGAATAGAGGTAGGATGGAAAAGTGCAGCCTTACAACCTTAGATACCTCCAGTGTTGGCCAAGCATTGCCCATTAATGAAGCCCGTCAGCTGCTCAAGTACAGCTCTAATGTGTCATTCAGGGCTTCAGCATGTCCTGAATCACAGGACATGATTATCCCAAGGGAATCAGCTCTTCTCCTAGTGTGACGCTGGGGGCACAGCCCTACACTGGTATATTGCTTTTTGAATTAGCCTGGGAATAAATCTCCTCTGGTCTAAGCTAGCCTGATGTGTCAGGAATCCACAGCCATGCCAGAGTTACCATTTGCTATGGGCAAACTGGCATGACCTACTCCCCTGCCACCAAGCATCAAGGCGGTGTAATGATACCTGCAAGAAACTATCCCCGGATACGCTTGTCTGCCTGCTCCTGATTCCGCTATGGTTTAAAAAACCGATGTACAAATCCAATATAATATACCCTGCTGTAAATATGTTGAGTATCCAGGCCTGCAGCCATACATTCCTAGAGGTTAAAGCCAAAAGGGACCACTGTAATTGCCTGTTTGTGGCATCCCAGATTACACGGGCTTTAGAGCCTGAGTCAGGGAATTCATCTTCCTTCTTTTTAAGCTATTAAGCCTAACGAATAGAGTATATGGCAACGGGCTCATTTTTTGGCCCTAGGCCTATGACTGAAGGCTCTACAGTCTCAGGACTTGTATTGAGGAGCTGTCCTGGCTCAGCTCTGCAAGCCCTTGCCCGTCCCCTTGCACATCTGCGGAGAAGACGAGGAGATTCCTCCGAGAGCATACAGGTCGAACAAGTATCCCAGCCAGCTGCACTAGCGAGCTCCAAGGGGACGTGGCCATAGCACCTGTTTGCTGACAGGGCAGCATGAAGACAATGCCTTTCCTTTCCTTTCCTTTCCTTTCCTTTCCTTTCCGATTTAAGTAAATGGTGGCACTCCCCAAAGCTCTCACCATTCCCAATAGGAGGAGCACAGCCTTCTGCTGCTCTCTTGCAGCCTTTGCCCATACCCCGTCCCCCTCCTGAATGTTTTTCAGTCCTCGGCAGAAGAGCTGAGCGGCCTCACAGGACAAGCCGTTCTCCTTTTCCTTCCAATCCCAGTCCCTTCCCACCGTGTTTGGTCTAAGAAGGTTTGAAGGATTAAAACATGGCAGGACATGAACTCCTGGCATGTAGGTCATTGTGTAATCAGACCCCAAGTGAACTGAGCAGAGCATCTGCTAAGCAGCTTTGTTAATGCAAACATTATTGCTTTCCAATGGACTAATCAGGCTGAAGCTAATGTTAGTGTAAACTGTTGTCAGTGCAAAGAATACGGTCGTTCTTAATGAGAAACAACTGTCCATTGTATAAGAGTCTCTGTCGGCGCCAGGCCAAAGCAAGGGTGATATCATAATTCCAAATAACTGGGATATTTTTGTTGTCAGCAGATCTCTGCTGAGAGCGGCAAAGCCACAAACAACAGAAAGGCTGTTTGGGAACTGGATGGGAACTGTCACGAAAAGATGTGAGGCCTGACTGCTGTCACGCCAGGTGCAGCGCACGGCAGCTCCCCCGGTTTTGGGGGAGTCCCTTCTGCTTTACGCCAATGCATAGACAAGCAGGAGCAGATCCATTTGTTCGCTCTGACTCTGGCGTAACAACAAGGCGGTGGTGGTAAGAGGGGCCTGACGGCCAACGCACATCAGTGGAATTTGCTCTTCTGATCTTTGAGCTGCACGTGGAGGATAAGACCCATCGAGTTTTCTAGTCTCACAGGAGAACCTGTCTTGTCAGGTGCTAAGCTCTTCACATAGTCACTGTCCCCAGGAATAGCCATTGGCACCCAGCACCTCACAAGATTGGCTCCAGGATGAACCCACCATGTTTGCATGCTGGTTGGGGACCCTTAAGCTCACTTAAATTCTAGCTTGAACTAAAGCATTAGGAAAAATGTGCATAAGCTAGGGAATAATCCTGCTCTGGCCTTAGCCAGAAAGAGAGCAATCAGCCCAGGTTTCCCACCGTGGTTAACGGTCTTTTTCTAATTGCATTCTTAATTATGCATATTGCAATGGTATTCAGAAGCCCCATCATGGCCCCCACGAAGATGATAGCCCCTGCCCCAAAAACCTTCCAGTTTGAGCGTTAGACATGAGACAACAGGTGGCTAGAGACAGCAAGGGCACTGCGAGGAAACAAGGAGACAACGGGATGAAGCTGAAGTCCCATAAACCCAGATCCAAACTTCGAAAGACAGGGGGCGTTTGGATCACGGGTTTGCTGCCTTTTCTGGGATGGGGCCAGAATGGCTTTCCCTCACTTCTTGTTCCCTTTCAAGCTGACCACGGAGGTGTTTTCATTTCATTTGTATTCTTTCTTCTTTCTCGTCATACAGCTGTCTAAGCTACGGAATAAAAATCTGTCACCTGGGTTTTAAATCACAGAGTGATCTTCTGTTTTCTACAGTTGGAAAACGAATAACTTGTGTGCAACCTGAAAAAAGCAGCACCGGTTGCTATTGTATTGGCATTCAATTAACTCACCCATCCATGAAAGCTCCTGGGGCCGTTTTACACTTCCAGACTCACTTTGCTCATTGGAGCTCGAGCTAAGGTTTGGGCTACAGCTGTTCTGGCTGGCATACGACATTAGCTGCCTATCCAGTGCTAGTCCAACTAAATACTGGAAGCCATAAATCATCTGGGCTACAATTACTTCTGACTTGATCTGTGATTTGGGATTAATAAAAGCAAGGAACGGTGAAATCAATGACCTGTTTCCTTGCCTCAGTTGGCCATGTGGATTATTAACAAGAAAAATGCAGAATGGGGAACACTCAATAAATGATAAGGAGGAAAAAAACCCCCCAAACTCATAAGCATTAACCTCTTACATAGTTCTAATTCAAAGCAATATGTAGGTTAATTAAATACGTGCTGGGTTTTGTCTTTTTACTACAAAGCAGGCCTGACTCCGGCACAGAACAGCTCTCATGAAACAAATAGCTTACCGCTTTAACTGAAATAGGTTTTAATGTTTAATACACAACCCTATGGTATCTGGATCCCTCTGATACAAAGGATCAAAAGGACTTTGCAACTTTTGTGGGTGGGAAAAGAGCAGGCATTTTGCCTGGTCATCACATGCCAGCTTGCAAGGCTACTGCTTTCTTCTTCATTCTTCAAGAACACCCGCTTCTGCCATGATGCTTGCAAGAAATGTGAGGACTAATTGCTGGGACAGGGCATTGCCTTTAGCATTCACGAGGAAAAAAAATGAAATGCAATCCTCACCGGCACAACTTATACAGGTTTCCCTCACTTTATGCAGGTTCTGTATGTGCAAATTCGCTCTTATGCAATGACCCTTTTTATACCAAAAATTTGTTATCTGCGAGGTAAATTCACTCTTATGAGATCGGTGTGGTGGAAGCCTGCAGTCAGCTGCTTTGTGCGTTGTGTTGTGAGAGTTAGGCCATACATAGAGGATGAAAAAATGATTTGGGGGGGCTGAGCCAGGTGGTGGTCAGCGTGGCGCCCCGGGAGCTGTGAGCCATGAAGCTGCCCAGCTCAGGCCCGCTCAGGGCAGCTGGTGCCCGTGCTTCTGGAGCTGTAGCTGCCCTGGGAGTGGCGCGACAGTCAAGGAAGTCGGTACAGTCGAGGTCTTGGAGCGTATCCCTATTTGTTACAGTGTAAAGTGGCTTCCCTTTATGCAAATTCGAGGTATGGGTCGTTTTCCAGGAACGCACGTACAGCATAAAGCGAGGGAAACCTGTATAAGAAAATCCATGCAAGACACTGTATAAATTCCAGTTGTCAACACATGAGCATCAGTTACAATATGTTTCTTTTTATGTACGGTTTTTGCAGGCATCTGCATGCTGGCTGTTTGGGAGTGCTGTGCAGATGTGAAGTGTGGAAATCTTATGCCTCAGATGACCTTAACTCTTCATCGCAGAATACCAATGGAAGCGAGATTTTCTTGATGAAAGCACTCACGTAAAGGAAATTAGGAAACGTATGTGCAGAATTGTGCAAGGTATTACATAATTTGCTACATGCACACTACTATATGAGTCACAAAGTCTATGTTTTACACTGATGTAACTCCACTGGATTAAGTGATGTCTACTTTACACTGTGGTAAAGCAGATTAGAATCAGGAGCTCTGTGTGCAATGGGTATAGCTACTCTAAGCCATCTCTTGTATCTGACAAGACACGTCTTTGATGGTGCATCTCCACCCTGCCTCCTGCACGTATTCGATGGGTAAGTTAGAGTTAGCTGAAGTTGCAATGATCTCAGCCCTCCCATGGGGTAAGCACAAAATGCAGAGCTGAAGAAACCACAGAGAGATCACTTTAACCTCATGTTACTAGCAAAATATCCCCGAGGCTCAGAGTCTCTCTTTCCATGGTCTGTGTAGATAATAGAGAGTGTGTGGGTTTAAAGGGAAAGTTTGCAAAGGGTTGTCTCGCTGTCGAATCAACAACTGCACCTGGGGTGCTCACCCACAGCAAGGGCACCTCTACTTTTTTTTACTGGTTTTGCATCTTTTTACTTTTCTCTTTTTTGCATGGACTGTCTAATGCAGCTCTCCCCAACCATTTCCCATGCTGATCTCACTGCCACTCCAAATTTATCTACTAAAATTGTGACTGAACACTCCACTTACCAAGTGCCACAGCTGCAGTTAGGCTCACAAGCCCTCATCTGGGGGACTGCTAGCCTACTGAGTGTCACAACTGTCTTCTCCGGTGTGGGATGGTGACTTTTTTTCTCTGTCTGTTGGCACATTACCCAGTTGCATCCTTGGCTGGGGTGTCTGGCATCAGTGTCAGTGGTGACTTGAATGCGTTAGAAGGAAAACAGACTTCTTCATTTGACAAAGCAAATCATAAAATAAAGATTTTTTTTTTTTTTAACTTCAAATTTCACCTTTTTTCAGGGATGATGCCAAATCCTGGACCGTTGCTCAGGTGAGAGCCCTGTACGTATAGGAAATTTGTCTTGGAAAAAGACCAGACTTTATACTTTTAATCACTGCTACTAGGAAGCTCTAGGTTTTTTCGACTTTAGGAGCAAGCGGCATGTTCTGAAGATGAGGAATGTTCTTGGGAGCAAACCCAGGTTGAATCACATTCAGAACAAGTCGATCATTTCTTGAATTTCTTAAGCATGTGTTTGCAATCCTTGTTACTGGGGCTTTTAAGCACTGCCAGCACATATTGTTTTCTATCCGATGTGCTCCAAGAGTTTTAAGAGGTGTCCTGTGCATCCTATGGCCAAGGTCCAAGTGAAGAGCAGTTTTGACTGCATATGTTAAAGATTGCTGTGGCAAGGAGGTATTTGGAAGAGGCAAATCTAACATGCAAGTGAGCTCTGCTTTCCGCCTGCTCTCATTGAGTTATTGTGAGGGCCGTTAATGCGCATTCGACTGTCATCCTCCATAAGCTCCATATTGTTTCCATTCAGGCCAATGGGAGTTGTGCCACTGGCTGGAACGGGAGCAAGGCTTGGCCTGGCATGTCTACTGTATGCAAAAGGAAGTCAAAATACTTCCCAGAAAATTCCTGACTGAGGAAGATGTCATTTGTGCACTAGATGGATTATAACTCTGGAGAGGCGATGGATGGAGAACACGGCCTGCAGCTGGGTTGTAGATGGAGGCATCGTCTTTATGGATGAAGCCTTCTGCCCACTGGGCCAGGAGGCTTTTGCCCTACCTTTAAAAATGATGTAGCCATTGTTCCTCCCCCTGTGAAGCCCTGCTAGTGCTGATCAGCTGGGGCCATGTCCTGTCCTTGGCACTTAAAATTTCCCTCGGGAGCTCTGGACATAGTACTAGGCAGCTTGTGCTTGTCCGTCAGGTTATGGTTGCTTCCTGCTTTGTGTGCTGGGGTAGGAGGAGGCTAGGGACTGCCTCATTTACAGACCTGTAGCTAACCATAATTGGCCCAAAGCTTGCAAAGATCACCCTATCTTTTAGCAATGCAAATGAAGTCTTGCAGTGCCTTAGGAGAAGCTGGTAGCATTGAAGTGATGTTGTCGCCATTACAATCCCGGAGATATGTGAGATGCAAGTATCCTTGTGGGTGATCTCTCTTACTGGACCAACTGCATGGTTGGGGTTGATGCAGGCAAGCTTCTGGGTCTCACAGTACCCTTCCTCAGGCCTCTGGGAGAGAAGCAGGCACAGCTTGGCGACTCTTGCCAGCCCAGTCAGAGCAAAATCCAACAGCAGCTATATTTATACAATATTTTTATAAGTGTAACTATTGTCCGCAGCATTGAATGGCTTAGGCTTTTTTTTCAAAAGCTGGCCTGAGTTGTGGGTGTTGAGTCCTTTGGAAAAGTCTGGCCTAAATGCTTTTATTGTTTTTGATTTGCTCTGTGAAATAAGTTGGGCTTTAAGATAATTGCACTGAGTCCTTTACCCTTGATGTAGGACGTTACCCATGAGGTTAGAAGAGCGCAAAGAAAGTCCTTGAGCAGGGGCACAGACTGACACCGGAGGAGGGTTGGGTTCATGAAAGCACTGCTTATTGTCAAGTCCTTCTCTCCAGTGAACTTATCATTGGAGCTGAACTTGTCTTGTTAGGCCTTCGCGGCCAGAGCCGATGAGATGGAAACCTGGTGTGATGATGTCTCACACCACTCAGTATCTCCAGCAGTATCTGTGCTGCAGCTATCACATGCTGCATATTGCATACACGTCATTTAAGAGAAGATCCTTAACGCACTGATCTTGGACTCCCATGGGTGGGGTGTCAGTGAGTCAGTCCTCCTCTTCATTCCTTAATAATATGTCTCAGCCACCCTCTCCCTCTTGCCTGTCAGGCTTTGATCCTGCTTTTTCTTGGCTGTAGGTTGATTGAAGCACCTGTGTGATTGAAGCAGCTGTGGGCACCGGGGCATCTCCATGCGCTGCCCCGGTCTGCCCATGAACCAGAAACTGAAAGCTCAGGATCGAAACATCTTTGGTGAAGTGATGCCATTTCCAAATCTTCGGTGAAATTATGTCATTTCTTCTTTCCTGCTTAGCACAATGCCTGGCTGAAGGATCGGGCTGCCGTACCAGCATCACCATACTACAGCCATGCAGCCCTCGAGCTCTGCTAATTAGCACAGCATGCAGTGCAGGAAAACAAGATCCACGGGTTGAGCTACACAACTTCTTTTGGAGAGAAATTTCTCGCGCCAGGTGGGACGAGGGCATGGGGTCAGCCTGCCACATGGAAACCAGGCAGCAGTAGCTTTCCTTCCCTGCTTTTCTTCTGCTGCTGAGGAGTGATACCTGCCAAGAGCGGCCATTCATTGCCAAGCGCACCTTGGGAACAGAGCCAGGAGCTTCTGCTCTGGAAGGGCAGACCGATGTCAGCCAGGCTTGCGTTTGAGAGCGAGAGCCAGCCAAGCGGTGTGCGGTGCGCCTTGTCCTGCACAGTGTCAAGAGCGGGCCTCCTTCTTGGAGTCCATTCTTTCTCCTGTGATTTAAACCCCAGGTCGGGGTTTGATCAAAGAAAGTCAAACTGGCAGAGGGTTGCAGGATGTGCTGGGCAGGACACGCAGCTCGCTTACGGATTCAGAGCTCCACTCACCGGGGGGCTGCACTTCGCTCCATGACTGCCTCAGGCCCTTTCCTCAAAGCCATCTAGGCACCTGCTTTCCAGTGAAACCACAGGACCATGGTGACTGTAGGTGCCTAAATGCCTTTGAAGGTCTGGCTCCGGGGGACTACAGCAAAACCATTCAAGGAATAAAGCACCATTGCTGTGAATAAGCATATCAGGATGTGGCCCTCAAAAGTTAGCGTGGTTGCTTGACGTCCTTCGTTGATCTTTTGACAGCAAACCTTGCTCTGATATTGCCTGAGAAGAGATGTATCATCCTTCCTGGAAGGGAGGAAGTGGTGTCTGCTGGTGAGAGCGGAGGACCGCAAGTCAGGAAACAGTGGGCTTGTGTTTCTAGCCCTGCTACTGATTGACTGTGTAGCCCTGGGTGCATCCGTTACCGTCTCCAGGCATCAGTTTCTTCATCTGGAAAACATGGGAAAGGAACGTGGGCTTTTCCCATGGGAGGGTGCTGTGCGACTGGCTTAGTTGTGTGATCTGAGAGCCTCGCGGGCAAGGTGGAGGATGTTCTTACTGGAGAGTTGCTGAGTTTTGGCAGAGCTTTTAGTAAGAAAAATGACAGGGGAGGTAAGGGAAGGGACCCACAGGTCACAATCCACCACAGAACAGGCTAGCAGCCCTTATTTTGCTTTTCAGTGCACTAGCTGGTGCTCCGATTCATCTGAATACTCAACACCTCCAAAGAGAATAAAAGCAAAGGAGGAAGGCATCAAGCGAAGACCATGGAAGGACGGAAATGCTTTCAAAGAGCAAAGAAGCGGGAAGTAAAATGTAGCGTTCCCAAGACGGGAAAACACAGCGGGCACAACCACCAGAGCTATGAATGCACAGCTGGGGCAGGCACTGCACTGCTGTGGCAGGTTTCTGCGCAAACAGCTGAATTGCATCTCTCAGCTACAATCGGAGACTTCGAAGCCGAAGAGAACAGCTTCAAATTTGAAACTTCTGCTGGAGCTCATGCTTCAATTGTGCTCGGTGCCAGGAAATGTGGCATTATGAGGCTCATGTAGAAGAAAAGACTGCAGGGAGTAATTCAAGTTTGCTCATTATGTACAGAGGGATCTGCCTGCAGGATCTGCCTCCTTTTCCTTTAAGCCATCTTTTGGGGATGAAAGTGGGGGTGGGATTTGAGTGCTCATAAATGTATACCAATAGCTGAGGCCAAGGTTTGTTGGCAGATACGGTTTATGTTTCCCACATGCAGCTCAACCAATGTGCCCCGCATCTACTCTTGCTCTTCCACTCCTAGCTTCTCTTATGGCCAAGTCAGCTGACTCTCAAGTGTCCCCTGAGCAATCTTGAAACCGCTAAAAGACCCTCATGGGGGACACTTGAAACTGCCAAGCTTTTGGCTTGTGCTACCCAAGACAGCTTTGAAGCTTATTTTCTGAAGGGGGAATGGGGAGAATTTTAACTACAAAATAACCGGTTTGGTTTGCACTCACTCATATTATTGAAGGACCTCCAAGTGCTTTGCAAGGCCATGGCCAAGCAGCATGGTTATATGGATGTGGTCTTCTGTGACAGAGCTGCAAAGAGGTGACGTGCCTTCCCCAAGGCTACCCAATGACTCGGTGTCAAAGTGTGAAACACAGCCCAGCTCCCCGATGAGTTTTTGTGCCTGTATCTAACTACAACAGAAGAGAGCAAACTACACCATCAAATGCAACGTCGAGAGCTCTTACCCGGGGGTCACCAACCCAGGGGAGCACAAAGCGTACTGAAAACCCAGGGAAGAACAATTCTGGCTCCTGGGACAGCACAGGAGATGTTAAAATGCAAGGCTAAGGACCAGGAGCAAGTGCTACAGATTCAAGGTTACTGCGACGGTGCCAGGAAGTACCGGTCTTGAAAGGGCTTGTCTCCATTGCAGAGCTGGCAGCAGGACGGTTCTCCACTGCCGTGGCTAACTCATCTCCCTGGACGATAGAAACAGCCAGCCAAAGTCCAGCTGCATCAAGATGCGGGCAGGGGGCTGATCTTTCTTCATCCCTTATTTGACAGCTGTGCCAGCACTGCCAGATCTGAGCATCGGCAGCAGGCTGGAGCTTTCTGAGTGAGTCCCCATCCAATTATATCCAGATGCTTCTTCAGGGCTTAGTTCAAATAACATGGGGGCGGAAAATGAGCCAGGCAAACCGACTGGTACAGCAACATCAGTGATAGCCGTAAAGTATGACCACGTTGGGCAGTGTTTTTCTGCATGGGAAGTGCCCCTCTTCTATAGCTCTGGTTACTACAGCTACAGCTGCAAGAGCCCATGAACAGAAAAGGCTTCGATGGCTCGCATGAGCATGATTATAAGGAATCTGAACAATCCCGTGGTAGGGTTTGCATTGCCAGAAGCCGCTTTACCACTATCCTCAGCCTCTCCCCTTCTTATTGGACAGTCAGCCAAACTAAAGCAATATGGGCGCTGGGCTCTGAGATCCTTTGCAAATCAGTTAACTGGCATCCCATGTGAGCAGACCCTCGTTAACACTAATGACAGAGAAGCATTTGCTAATTTGAGCTGTGGAGCCAATACGACCTCTCCTGGAAATCACTGCTTGCCCTCTGAGCATCAGCCCTGCAAGCACCAGTGTTGTCCCAAGAGAAAGCCAGCATGTGTTTCCTTCAGCCTGGGGGAGCTGCTCGGGGGAGAGGCAGACAGCGTCTACTGTCCAAAACCTCTCTGGACACAAGGGGAAACCACTGTCCCCTGCTCTGTCTTTGAAATCCCAGCTGTAAATGGGGAGAGAGTAATTGTCTTCAGTTATTCTGTGAGACGCACTGATTTCATAGATTTCATAGACATCAGGGCTGGAAGGGACCTCGGAAGATCATCGAGTCCAGCCCTCCGCCCAAAGGGCAGGAAGTCAGCTGGGGTCATAGGATGATAAAGGGGTCCCTGCTTGCAACCTGGTTTTTTAGGGAGACCCTCTTTCGCCTTCCTGGCAAGCAGCTCTACCAAGTGCTCTGGAAACTAGGAGGACAGTTTAAGGCACCTAAAAGTGTCCCAGTTCTGCAAAGAACGGGTGCTCCTGCCTCATTTTATACAGAGCGAGTGAGACTTTTATGGGCTTCTCCACCAAAATCTGTGGTACTGAAGAGGTAAAAATGCAGAAAGCTTTAAAGAGAGAACAGGATTCGAAGGAAGAGGCAAAAACTCATCTACATGGTCTCAGTCTCCAGATAAGCCTGTTGGTGGTGGAAGATGAGTTTTACTTATATTTGCACTCTGCTCCTCTCTCTCCGGAGCCCAGCGGTGCAGCTCAGCTGCTTTTTGTAACTTAACACGCATGGGCCGAATTCACCCCGTGTTGCTCCAGTTGTCAGCTGGGGGGAGCTCATGGGAAATCACAGCCGGGTAGAGACCAGGCACTATCCGACCTGTACAGGCACTGCCTGAAGACTTTTGTAGCTTCTGCTTAGGTCCTGACTTAGCGCTAAATGACTAACGGCCCGTTCCCAAGACAATCGTTAGGGACAGAAACACACTGGAAGGGATAGGCCAGTTGATTAAACATCCCAGTAGGGCGGACAGACACGCCGCTCCACACAAGTGGGGAGCACAGCTGAGAACATGGGTCAACTCTACGGGACTGTGCCCTGCCAGACCTGAGGCAGACTCAGGAGGACACTGCATGGCCAGATGTTGTTCTCTCAGGGCAGGCCGTGTCTTTGCCCTTACAGCCCTGACAGAGCCCCTCGGATGGTTTCTGAGTGCCTCACGGCAGCCTGGTGGAGGCTATTGCCCCCATTTTACAGACTGGCTAAGTGACTTGCCCCAGGGCATGCAGGAATTCTGTGGCTGAGCAAGGAATTCAGCCTCTGTGTCCCAAACCGGAGTAACCTCTGAGCTCTTTCCTCCTTCAGCTCCATCCAAGGGAATGGTTACTGAGCAGGGGCTCCCAGCTGCATGGTCAATGAGGGCCCAAGGCCGGGGGCTATATTTGGCTATAGGTGTACAGGTAGAAAGGGAGAGAAGCTGTCCAGGGGACAGCAGCGGGACGGTGATGAGTCTGTAGGTGGGAAGGGAGGAGAGGAGGCCCCGTCCTTTGCAGTGCTCCATGGAGGGGGGTGAGACCCCTGTGCGCTGTGGATACCAGCTAGAACTGGAAGTCGTTGGCTCTCACCTGCATCAGAAACCATCAGGGTGGAGAGGTGCGCTCTGGCATGTGCATTTTGGCAATATGGGCAATAATGCTGCATACAGAAGTTTTGCTGCGTCGTGGCTGGGATGCTTCAAGTTCCTCAGTACTGGTGGAGGGGCTGGACGCTCTCTCCTTTATCTCCCTTGCAGTCCTAAAAGCAGCCCCAGGATCAGCAAAAAAAAAAAAAAAAAAGGGGGAAATAGGATATTAGGATTAGCAGAGTTTAAGCGTGACGACTGAGCAAAGGAAGCTTGCAAAGCATCAGCCACCCCCGACCCCAACAGTGTCCTCACGGGCTGTGATGCACCAGAAACAGAAGCAAACCCCGCAGGTTCCTCCACACTCCCTGCAAAGCACAAAAAACTCCTCAAAGACTGAGCTCTTTCCCAAGCCAAAATAACCCATCTCCTGATCTCATCTCCACATGTGAAATAAAGTCATGAATCAGAACAGCAGTGAATTCTCAGCGCAAGGCTGAATTTGTGAATGGAAAAAGAAGTCATAGGTGCGCCATAAAGAAAGGCCGAGCACGAACGCTTTCTATTTGTTTCTGATTCTTTTTGCTTTAGCGTGCACGCCCTGGAAGAGAGACACCGGGCGTATGAGAGCGGAGAGGAACTGGATTAGCAAAGGAAACAGAACAACAATGTTATTGTCACAAGGAGAGGTTAGATTTTGTACAAACATTTTACCAGTCGCTGAAATGCAAGAAGTTGGCTGGGAATCACAGCAACCAACTGAAGAAGGAGTGTCGACAAGATGTTGAAGTGGAAAAGTTGCAGGGAACGTGAGCGAGACGGGAAGCAGAGCACAGGAACAGCATCCCCGAAGTGGAGCTGGCAGCTAAGCCCTTGGGAGCAAAGCATGGAGGACTCCTTTGCTTATTAATTCCTCTCTGCTTTTTGCTAAGAAAAAAGATGCTGTTTTGCCTCTGCGTGAGAGAGGACAGATGGTGTCATAGGAGGCTGTGGGCATGTCATGAAAACCATGTAAAATAATTAACTCTTTGGTATCTTTTCTTTTCCCCTTATGGGAGCTCCACTACTACTCCTTACTCCCTAGCTGTTAACGAATGCATTTCATCTGTCAATCCCAAGTCTGCTGCAAAGGGCACGGTGTCATTAGAGATCTCTGTTTTACAAACCAGCTTTCTTTGGGACAATAATAAAAAAACAGGAAAATCTCATACTTACCAGGAGGCTGGAAGCACTGGCTTCCCTGTCCGGACCCAGTGGAAGGAGAGCCCAGTGCAAGCGGGTAGCAGGAAGAGTACGGCACGGTCCTGCATCCCTTGTTCAGGTGAGCTCTAGCACTGATTTTAACCAGGCTGCTGCTGTGAGAAGGGCTGTAAGATCGAGTCCTGGATGGTCATAGAGCAAGATCTTTAGGGTAGCGGGCTGCCCCGGTGGGGTGATGGTTGTCACGAACTTGGTGAAAAAAGCCATCTGCAGAACGGAGCACAGTACATCAGCCAGGAGCAAGAGCGGGAGCCGCTGTTTGCTTGGAAAGACAAAATTTGGTGCCTCGCTTTTGTAGAGTTGGTGCATTTTAAAATGTTCCCAGAGAGGGGCAGTAAAGACCAGGCCCATCCGCGGCATAGGAAAAGGAAAGGAGAAAAAAAAATGCTAGAGGATTATAGTTCTTGATGAGTGTTTTCTGAACTACAGTGGTATCACGTTTGTGTCTATCCATGGAAGAACACCATGATATGCCTACGCCAACCCGGGCTACATCTCATATAATAATAACGTTGAGGTCTTTGAGGGTGTTTTTGTCAAGGGAGGAGGTCAGTATTATAAGCCAGAGTTACAGATGTAAATCCTAGGACTCAGAGAGGTCTAATTAACTAACTGCCCAGTATTCACCAGCATCCTAGCAGCAGAGGCAGGACTGTGATATAGCTGGGTCATCTGACCCCACCTTCAGCACCACAGTTGTCCGCTTTGCAGCCTCGGAGCTGGCTCCATCCTTCTCCATCCCCTGGGCGTGCTGGGATCCAGGATGTTGGTTTGTTAGCAGGGGGAGAGGCATCTGCTGAGCATGGGAAAGGTTAGATTAGGGGGTTTGGGGAAGTTGCTGTTACTTGCCTCCCTCCTGCAACCATCACCCCTCCCCAGCGAGGAAGCACATAAATGACGGAGGGAACGTGTGCAATATGTGAAAGGATCCAGCACTTGTCTGTGATGGAGGCATGCAGGTACCCAGCTGCCTCATCCAAATATCCTCTGGGCCACATGCACAAACTCAGAGGATGCATTCTCTAATTTCTCCGGCATGCACTAATCCAAGCCCTGGCCTGCAGGAAAAGACAAGAGTTTTAATAGTCAGCCAAATCCTTCTGGTTTACTTAAGTGAAGCCACTTGTCTTATGTTCCCTCCTTGATATCGTTCTGTGCCACTCGCTTGGATGCCTATTACAGCACCGCATGATGTCTATCCCACGAGGGCCTGGGAGCACCCGTCAGGCACACTGGCCTGGCACAACCACGCATCCACAGGGATGGGGCATTCCTCAAAGATGGCTGCGGGAGGCTGCAGGAAGGCGCTACGTGCAATTTGCGCTCATGGCTCCAGAGCAAGAACAGTTACTGCCTTGTAAGCCGGCATGAAGCACAGTTCAGATGGACCAGGGAATCTGGCTACAGACTGGTGATCCACAGCAAAGCTACCATTCGCTTAGAGGGATCCGGGTCTCATGATTGTACCTTGGCCATAAGACCAAGCTCCCACCCCCTGACCCACACACATGAAAACTATTCAAAGATGATGGGACTAGCAATAAGGCCTTCAGTAGGGGGACTCCTGTTGCGGCTTGACAACCCAGAAAAGCACACATCTTTTGATGGCAAGGGTGATTAAAACCCCAGAACAACTTACCTGTGTACATGGCGGATTCAATCTTCAGAGTAAGTTTGCCTGTCTGTCTAAAGGAGATGCATGCACTAGCTCAGCTCTAAAGGGTGAGAGCATAAAGCAAGACTTACTACAATGTTTCCCAAACTTTTTGATACCCAGGGCACACTTTTTCTCTGGATTAAAATTGGTGGCACACCACTCTTACACTCCAAAAAGTATAAATATACCTCCCTCCCTCCCTCCCTCGCTCTCAATATACTGCTCTCTCTCCATATATATATATATATATATATATATATACACACATGTGCACACAAAACATACAACATATTCCAATCCCCTGCCAGGGGAACCCATACCCATACTGAGATGTATTGTGAAAAATAAATGACACTAAATACATCTTTCTTTAAGCAAAGGCTTAGTCTCCATATCAGTGGTTCTCAGACTTTTTAGCTTCAAGGACCCTCCAAAACTGTGTTGAGCTTCACTGCACAGCAGTTGAAAATCGTGGAGATCTGTCTACTTTTAGAAAAGATTTGGATCTAAAATAGTTAAAAATCACTGATCTAACTGGTGCCGACTCAGGGCAGCAGGGGCAGGAACTCACCTGCCTGAGCCCTGCTTCTTCTACTGTCTGCCCCTGTACCCCAGGGGCAAGGGCAGCTCCTACTGCTGGGGCTGCTCCTGCAGAGTATCACACACTGGTGACCACCCCCACGCCCCCTCCTGCCCTCCTGGGAGTGTGCGGGAAGTGGAGGAGGCAAGCCAGACTGCAAAGCATGGCTCCATCCGTGCATCTGCCCAACCACTTGCAGAGAGCAACAGGAGCTGCCCAAGGCAGGGAAGAGGGGGGGACAGCGGCAGTCGAGGCAGCAGTCCCCAGAGGAGTGGGCACCACTGCTGGGACAGGCACAGGGTGCTGGACGGGGAAGGAGAGTATTTTCGTCCTCATGCAAAGGGATCTCCTGGTCCACCCTTTGGGAATCACTGAATTACCGGGTGAGGCTTGGAGGCTGGGGTCCTATAGGAAGTGATCTCTGTGATCCGTCCTAGTCTTAAAACTCCACGAGTCTGACGTGTCCGGCATATTATTAGAACGACAGCACAATACCTGAGGTAGCATGTATGGAAGAGGAAGCCCACCAAGTCACGGCTACTCCCTTGTGTCATTGCGTTCCTGCTTCCACTGTCAAAATGAAGTCAGTGATTGAAAGTAGAATAAAAAGGGTCACACACACACACACACACACACACACACATATGCATGCATGCACGCACACACACACGCGTGCACACACACACACACACACATATATGCATGCACTGCCTTCTACATTCGCTCAGGACCTACAGAGTTAATGATCTCTTCAGGCTCTGAGTGCTACCGGGGATCTTGGAGGCCTGGCATTGCACAAAGGAGAAACACGAAGGACTTGGAGAGCTGCGTCTTGAGGTCTAGGCAGGGCAGTGCTGAGCTGGCAGACAGGGGTCTGGTGAGATGGCTGTTTGGATCGCTCCTTCCCTGGAAAACTATTCTTTGCTTAGTGATAAGTCAAACATTTTGCTTGGGAAATCCCAGCAGTTGCTTTGTGATCAGTAATGCAGACCAGATTCCACGATCTGAGGATCTACACAACACCCCGACATCCCACGCAGAGCGGGTTTGCTCCAAAAACCCCAGCAGCCACCACCTTCTTGCAGACCACCTGTATTATTTCTGGGGTCATGCAGCATGTCTGTTGGACAGACCGACGGCTGTACAGCTGACTGTTTGCATATCGCTTCTGGAGTCAGAGGAAATTCTTCAAATCCCACTGCACAAATGTGTACAGCAGCAGAAAGGCAGGCAGAGCTGCGCCAAGTTACAGCCTCTGTGTCTATCCTCCGTCGCTACTCGTATAACAAATGCCTTGTAAAGAAAACTGGAAAATATTTAGAGAAGGAATAACGATAACACAAGATTATGTGACAAAGGGTGGAATTTAATATTCATGGCTTTCCTCTAGCCACTGTATTTCCTGTTTAACTTAACCCTCTAGAGTCACCCCGGTCCAGACGGTCTCTCTAATCCTTCACCTTCTACGAGGCCTTTTGCTTAAGGATCTCAAAGCACTTTGCCAACATTAGTGGCTTAGACTCCACGAGGAGGCAGAGAAGTCTTATCCCCCTTTTAGACATGGAGAAACTGAGGCATGGAGTAGTTAACTGTCTTGATTACCTTCAGCTCATAGACCTGTCTGAACCCTGCCCACCAAGGGCATTGGCCTGGATCCTAATCTCCATTGAGCCTGTACCTCTTTCCC
>NW_005841946.1:528407-681901 GCF_000455745.1 Alligator sinensis
CTGTTGTCTCCACGTGACAAAATGAGACTCCCCACCCCATGCATCTCCTTCCTTGGTCCCGGGGAGAGGCAGACACCCTGCTCCCCGCCATTCAACTCCCTGCTCTCACCTGTGCGCTGTTCACAGACACAGCTTCAACTGCCCGGTTGCACTAAACAGGGTTCTCCGAAACATGGCCATAATGAAGCCCCGTTTTACCAAACCTCACCACATGCTGACTGTAAGAAGTCCAAGTATTATTCCGCACGAGTAAGGGAAGCACCGTACAGCCGTCTGAGACCCCACGTGCACCCGGGCTATGAAAATCACACCCAGCAGTTTCTACTGCATGTCCATAAAAATGACTGAAACCCTAGACAACCCGGCAGGCCCCTAACTGCTTGTAAATAAATCAACCCAAGGGAAAGTTCACTGCTCTTCCAAAGGTATCTACCACAAGAACATCACAGCTTTAGCCCTGGCCATACTATGGCATGCAAATACCTAGGGGCATGTCCCCACAAATAGGAACGTATGCCACTGCGACTTGTCCCCGGGGAATGTCCATGCCATGGGCGCTGTGGTGTGCAGCTTGTTGCCCTAGGTGGGGTAGGGGATGGTGGGGCCAGCAACGGTGCAGGCCGAGCAGCTTTATCTGGGGTCCTGGGGGCCTCCGGGAGCTGCAGCTGCAGAGATCCTGCAGCAGGGAGCCTGGCCGACAGCTGGACCGTGGCTCCGGCCGGCCAGGCTCTTGTTTTGGGCAGCATGTGCTGCTGCCACGTGTGCCGCCCCGCTTTTAGTAGGCATTGGGTTTTTTTTTGGACCCTGTGATCTCCTGGCGTCAAAAAATCCCGCCCCCCCCCCACTGCAAATTTGCAGCACAGGGAACACGCTGCATGTGTGGGGTATGCGGCGCTGCAGACAGGTCTGCGGGGCTGCATACTGCACATCTGTGGTCATCGGGATGTGCCATAGGAGGCTGCATGAAGCGTCTTTTATATAATTTGCAAACGATTGGTGGGGGGGGGAGGTACGTCCCCTTTCAAAATGTATTCTTCTGCACAACACACATCAGGTCTGCATCTCCCTCGTGCCCGGGAAAGTCTGCTGGATGCCGTTGGCTAGATCCAGTGCTGCATATTCTCCTCGCGGTGGGAAGAGATGGGAGATTAGCGGAGAAGCTGGGAACAAGTGTTGCTGGCAGTCACAAGCGACTGCCAATGCCTGGAGCAAACATCAGTCTGGTCATTGAGTTTGTAATGGAAACCAAACCCCTCAAACCTCACCTGAGCTTGGGTTTCATTACAGGCTAGAGCCTTTTGGAGCAGGCTCAACAAATCCCCTAAGGATTTTCACAGCACACTTCAATTTATTGATGCAAAATCATGAGACACTCAACAGTGTTTCCCAAGTTTCACATGTAGATGGTGGTTTGACTTGAAATGGCCAGAACAGACATTGAGATCGGACCGAGGGAACTTGGTTGCGGTTAGCGACAGAAAAGGGCGTTAACAGAGAATCTAGTGAGTGTACAAATGGAGAAGCTGCAGGACACCATTTTGAGACGGGACCTGTTGCTCAATTTTGTGATTATTTAAGAATGAAGACTTCAGTTCAGGAAAGCATCATTACTAATGGCAAACGCATACATCTGGGCTTCCTCCAGAACTCATTCAATCTGGAAAGACCTGGGAATTAAAGGTGGTTTGGAGGTAACCTCAGACCCCACCTAGGTTTGGACCACTGCAAAAAGTCTGGATGCTGATATGGACCCTGCAGGCGTCTTCCTTCATAACGGACCCTGACGTTTTTTAAGTCTTAGATCTGGGCTCAGAGCCTTTCTACTCCAAACATTTAGAGGGACGAGGTTTCATTCAGCTTTCATAAACGTAACCAGCCAATTCACTTCCATCGTAGCAAGCTACAACTCAGTTTTTTTTAAAATGAGAAACTATTCTGCACGACCATCTCGGTCTAGAAGAACAGATGAAGCTGAACTCTGGTGAATCATCGTTGACCGATACATGGGAGTTCATTCAGAGCCAGGCAAATAGGTTCAGGCTGCAGAAAGCCCTGATAACACTTAAAATATGACATGGTTTCCCAGGCCTGCTCCCTCTGTGGTTGCAACTGTGCGTTATGTCACCTGGGGGAAGGTGCCGTAGCAATCCCCCTCTTTTCCTCAGGCCAGTGTAATATTAAACAGTGGTTGCAGCAACTGTCTGTGGGATTTTTTTACAGTCATGTCATAACAGTTAATTTTATCCAGTGTCCCTGATCCCCGGACAGCCAAGGGTGGAACACGGCCAGCTCTGCAGATGGACATGTTTTCTGTGCTGTTATTAAAAATAACATTGTGCTGTAAATTTACATGATGCTTTGGGGAACTTGCGGTCCAATGGCGCTGGGTCCTGTAATTGGGTCCAGACACGCGGATCCCTCCAGCCATGTGGGTTTTCTCGTGTATTTCCATGACAAGTGCAAGGCGAGTGGTTAGGGCACACCAGTACCTGCAAACACGGGCACCCCGGGGAGTGAGGTGGCCAACATACCTTCCAGTTGTCGGCAGGTCCCCAGCCTGCTGATCAGGTACCCTCGCACAGTGGAGTCAACTGGGGGTGGCTTTTGGCACTAGGCTGGAGCGTGCCCTAAATGCCGTATGCACTCCAACTCCGTATAGCTGTATCAACGTATCCCTTTCCCCCATGCCCTTTGCAAATGCGGCTGTTAAGTTGCCTAAAGGAGGGCGGTCTTCTTTGCATCTACCTGTAGCATCCTGGATAATCCTGGTCATGGCTCCTTGCTGCTACTGCACCGTCAATGCTGGGAGATTAAGCAGTGGAATCGAGGAGGGCAGGTGATGTTCGACAAGGACGTGGGGCTCCGGATAATAGGAGCAAGGCACCAAGAGCTTCTGGAAGAAGAGCGTTTAGTAAGCTGTGTGATTCCTGGGAGAGCGGAGGCACGTGGGGAGGACCGGCAGCGTCTGGGGCAAAACGAGGTGCAAAGCGGCAAGCAGCCGAGCGCGGGAGGAGAAGCGGGTCTGAGAAGGGCACGGCAGGGATGCGGGTGACGGGAACGGGCTGCGAGTGCTGAGTTTGTACAGAGCCTTGCACATGGCAGCCCTGCTCTGTGATGGGGGGAGCTGCCATAAATCATAGGAGGGAATGGAACGACAAAAGGATCTCAGGGTTGGGGTCAAAGGATCCCAGGGTTGGGGTCAGACTGAGGGCCTAGGCTTTGTTGGGTGGGGAGGGTGACAGCCAAGGGTGGATGGCAGAGCCGGACCAAGGTTTTGGCAGGGAGGGAGGGAGGGCCAGGCTCGGTGAAGTTAAAGCTGCCGAGCAAAAGATCCTGGACGAGGGAAGGGGACTCGGGGAAACACCAAGCACAAGCCAGCAGGCAGGAGTACAGCGAGCTCAGTGTGAGATGGCATCAGCCTGTCTGAGCGACGGTGCCGTGAAGGCAACTGGGGTCGTGAGGACACGAGCAGGGAACTGGGGGATCCAAGGCAAGAGGGAGAAAGGACGCAAAGTCAAAGGACCCCGTAGGCCCAGCTACGTCGGAGGTGATGAGCAGGCTGGATCATGCTCCCGCTCAGGTGAGGGGAAAACCCAACCCACGCTTGTGGCTTTGACCCTGCCAGCACCCCAGCAAAACGCACCAAATGTCAACTCTGCAGCCAAGCGGCAGGACCCGTGCTTCTGCATTCGGCGCGGCCTCACAGCCCGTGCGGCTGGCCCAAGCCGAAAGCAGGCCACGAGCGGTCCCTCTCCGAGTCCCAGCGGCAGCAATGCACAGGACACGCATAGGCAAGCCCCAGACATCAGATGCAGAACGCTGCTAATTGGGAAAGTCTGTGAGAGTGTCTGGCCACCACTTGGCAGACGCAGGAGCTCCAGCAATGTCATAAATCTAGCACAGCACGGCTCCATGCATTCTTTTCAGGCTCTGTAACATGACAGGGACGTGGCCTGGAGATCCGGGCTGGGTGAGCCTCGCGGAGTCTGAGGTTTGGAGATGCTCTCCAGCTGCCTCTTGGGGGCTTGCAGGATTAGGATGACTTGGCCCCTTCCCTCCACCCCCCTCCTCATTCCCTTCTTAGCCCCTTCATTAGCTAAATTCAGGAACAATGCTGTTTAACTTCCTCGTACTGAGGAGCCTCTAGAAACAAGTTTACCAACAGGAGCTGGGCTGGAAGAAATGGGAGCCGAGCGGAGAGAACCGGGGTTTAATTTCTGGCTCTGCCACTGGTCTCCTGGTTGATGCTGGGCAAGTCGTGCCAAGTCCCTTGCTTTCGGTCTTCCCACCTGTGAAATGGGGCTAATGCTATGTTGCGATCCCAAATGGAAAGTGCTTTGCAAGTCCCAAGCATTCGTCTTCTCCAGTGCATTGATTGAATCACTTGCCTGTTTCTTGCTGCCATTCTGTATGTCACAGTCACTCTTGCGAGAGCGCAAAGGCACTCGCGTTTGATCCCGAGGCAAACTTTGCATGAGTTTGTTGTTCCACTGGGTTCAGGATGATTTAAAATCAGCAGCGTTCCCCCCACCCTTCCTGCCGGGGAGAGCATGTAGCTGACCAGGAATACTGCTTGACATGGACAGATTGATTTTGAAGGCAGAAGAAACCCTTAGAAAATGGGTGTTCTTTCTTTCAGCAACCTAGACTTCAACGCTTGAGATGGGGTAACCAAATGCAATGCATCACGATGCACGAAAACCTGGAAGACTATCCTGACATCCTGTGCAACTACTCATGGAGGCACGTAGGCATCTAACTGCCATCGATTGCTAGAGCTGGATCGAGTCCCAGTGGCATTCAGCTCCTCTCAGATGACACACGTGTTTCTGGAGAGGTGAACTGGTGGATAAATGTAAGGACAGTGTTAGATGGGACAAAACAGAGGCATGTAGAAAATGTTATCAGCTTCTGGATATTTTTAACATCCACAGGTATCCTCTCTCCTCAGAAGCAAACCTTGCGTGGAACGATATCCTCAAGAACGACCAGTGGGTCTGAACCCTAGATGGAGGGAAGCAAGAGATATCTATGCATCTGGGAGGAGTGCTAGGATCTACAAGCTGTCCATTCACAGCTCCTACAGCCAAACTCTTTGGCCAGGAGCATGGAGAGCGAGATGACCCTTATTTGACTCTAGGCTTGACAGAAGACCAGCAGAGTCTCTAAAGCAACGGTGAATTAATTGCAATGTAAACAAGGTGAATTAAAAACCAGCAGAGTCTGTACAGCAACGGTGAATTAATTGCAATGTGGACGAGGTGAATCAAAGACCAGCAGAGTCCCTACAGCAACGGTGAATTAATTGCAATGTAGACGAGGTGAATCAAAGACCAGCAGAGTCCCTACAGCAACGGTGAATTAATTGCAATGTAGACGAGGTGAATCAAAGACCAGCAGAGTCCCTACAGCAACGGTGAATTAATTGCAATGTAGACAAGGTGAATCAAAGACCAGCAGAGTCTCTACTGCAACGGTGAATTAATTGCAATGTAGACGAGGTGAATCAAAGACCAGCAGAGTCCCTACAGCAACGGTGAATTAAATGCAATGCTCTAGCTCTGTGCACTCAGGCATAAAAGACAGTAATGGTGCAAGCTATTAAAACAATCAGGTATCCTAGCCCTAACATTTCATCTTGCTTTCAGATTTCCTACTCGGCAAGACCATGGTTAACACCGGGTTTAGGGAAAAAGGTACTTTCCTTGGAGTGGGCAAATTGCAAAGGTGTCTGAGATGAGCTCCCAAGGGCTAGACAAGGCAACTGCAGAGTTTCAAAGAGAGGGCAGAAGCTGGGGTACAGAAATACTCCTTTTCTGTCTTCACAGACGTGGCGAGAGACTACCTGTTACATACACCAACTCATCTACAAGGGCATCTGTGCCCTGCTGGCACATGCAGGGGTGCCCACAGACTCTAAGGAAAAGGGAAGACGCCTAAAGGACCCCGTTGTGTTGGTGCGTGACCCGAAGGAAAGAGCAATCCTTATTTCACCTGTGGAGAGAGGGTCAGGGCTGGGTCCGTGCTTGCTGGCGCGCGGGACTGAAATGAGGAGAAGGTGTTCCATATCGAGCTTAAGGGAAAGGAATTCCCTTCCAGAGCAACCGCTCCGTGAACCAGGGGCAAGCGGAGCAGCTGAGAGTGCTCCAGAGAAAGCTAAAGCTGACAAAGTGCATCAGGACTCGCAAGTGAGGGGAGGAAGCAGGTGAAAGCTGAGGAGGGAGAGCTGAGCTCCCAGCCGCTGAGAGATTATATGCTTCACGCCGGGCCCCGTTAGAGCAGAGCGTTGCAGCGGGCTGGCTCCACCTGCCCCCGGCAAGCTCGGCCGAGGAAAACTGAGACAACAACGAGAGAAGCTGGTTTCAAATCATCCGAGGGGAGCAGGGACGAGAAACAGCAAAGGCTGTTACATGCAAAGAGGCGAATTAAGCACATAAGCCTATTGGATTTATAGGAGAGAGATTGGCAAATACCACAAGCGTCTCAAGCCAAACCTATGACAGCATTCATTACGCTCTCCCACCTTTTGCCATATCCCTCCAATTGCTATCACATGTTGACTCTGCACAACGTGCGATCCTGATGATGTATTAATCTATAGCAACGTTTGGACAGACTTTCTAGAATTTCACTGCTGTTTTACAGAGGCGGCATTTCACGCCAAGGGTATTTCTGAAAGCAGGAAGCTTAATAAGAGGGAAACACCATTAGGGAGAGAGCAATTTGGAGCGAGCAAACGAGGAGGACAATTAGGAGGCTAAATCTGCTATGATTTCATAAGTGCAGACTGAAATGCTAGACATTCAGCTGTGCTGTCATAATAACTGCACAGTTGTCACAGTAACTGCACATTTTTTCGTTGCGTATTTTAGTAGCGAAGTACTTCAAGCTGCAGCACCTCCCTGCTGGAGAAGATATGTATGTTTGCAAATCAAGAAGAGAAGCTGCTATTGTCTTTGGGGCCATGAGAAGACAAAAAATAATTGGGGTGTGCGTCTGCATGCGGGAGGCTCCAGGCACAGATGGGTGAAATCCAACCTGAGAAAGAAAAGATCTAGTGGCCATTTGAGCAACTGAGTCCTTCTTAACTTCTCTATATGCCTTCCTCATTTTCTTCTATCTGTAAAACAACTGCACCCAGCTGGGGCAAAAGCACAGCTGCCTTCCACCATTTACTCTCTACCAACTTTTGACCATGCTGGAGTCTCCCTGGACCAGACGGTGACTTCTTCTTATACCAGTATCGCTATTGCCGGATGTCTCTGCCAGTGCCAGGCCTTCAGTTAAGGTTATCCCACGTCTGAAGGCATCTACATCTTCTCTGGGTAGTTGGTCTCCTTTTCATCATCTTGGTCTGAACGAGTCTCTCACCCAAACAAGGCCCTTAGGACATGGATAGTAATAGTGCTCTGCAGCTGTTAAACATTTATCAAACGTTACTAATTACTCTTAGCAAAACCCCTTAGCTCAGGATCCAACATCTATTGTAGGAGCACTTACACAAATGGCAAGTGATTTGCCAGGAAACACCCAGGGAGGAATAGGATCCAGGTGTCCTGGAGCCCACAGGCCGTGCTTAGTTCGTGGTACATCAACACATTTCTACGTGAAGCCGGGGGACCAAACTCCCAATATTTCGCAGGTCAGGTTTTCAACTTCCAAAATATACCAAACATTGCTTCTAATAAATCGTTGATATAACCAAGCACCACTCAATGCCATCGTGTTGTGGGGTGCCTTGGGGTGGGGGGTGTGAATTTAATTGATGCTATGGTCAAGAGGTTGAGGAGAAACAGAGCTGTTGGTGCTTACCTTAGGGTACGCGCTCTATCTTATCAAAAAAGGAGAAAAATAACTAAGTGGTGACTTGAGGTTCACAAGGACTTTCCTGGGGAAACAGCAGCGGGCATTGAAGAAGTTGCTGGTGTAGTGGAGACAGGCCCCAGAAGAACCAACGGCTAGACATTGAAGCAAGGCAAATTCAAATGCCAGGGTCCAGTTAGTTAAGCCGTGAGGGCGACTGACCACTGGACCCGGGCAACCAAGAGCGGTGGTGGATTCTCCGTCTCTTGACATCTTCAAATCCATTCCTCTTGGGAAGATAACGCTCTCATAAAACTAAGCTTTGGGGGCTTAATATGAAGGTAACTGGGTGTAGCGCTATGGCCTGGGATACACAGAAGGTGAAACCCAACGATTTATGGATCACTTCCGGCCTCAAAAACCCATGAATGCAGAAGGCTCTGGTCGGCTCACAGACTGTAAAGAATAAATATTAATAGTCACAGAAACAAAAAATCAGCCTTGCAAACTGAAGAGCTGCAAGGGGCTGCTTGGGAAACCCCCAGTGTCTAGAAGAAAAGAGTTTGGCCCAAGGACTTTGGTTCCTTGTAGCAACATGTGCGATAGGTTTTATTGTGCATACTTGGTGGGCTCATGACTTTCTTCTGTTAAAAAGCATTGCACCTACAACAAACACAGCCGAGAAACGCTCAGCATTGAAGTAATTCGGTTTATTTCACACCAACAAAGTGTCCAGCTAAGTTACGCAGATACCTTTCAAATGGGCAGGATAGTTTTTACTCCAATATAATTTCCACATGCTCAGCAACTCTCATTTATAAGCCGTGCAGCAGCTACCCATGACCGTCCAGCAAGGCTGCTGCTTCACCCGGACTTCAACGCACATCACAAGAAACTGCTCTCTGAAATCCACTTGTACAATTTCCTTCCCCCGTGCAAAAAGCTTTTGGTTCCCAGCCGCCTTGTAAGGCCCACACGGCAGATCCCAAATGGAGACAAGGTCATTTTTTTCCACGCCGGCATTTTCTGCTTTTGTGTCTCATTGACCAGAGAGCGCATTTGGCCTTAGCTAAATATTAACATTCCCTGTACTTTATTCTGCAACCGCACAGGGACAAGACCCATCACCTCTTGATTTGTTAGCACACTGGGAACTCTGAGCTGCCAATATTTTACTGACAAATGACCTCTTCCACCTACCACAGCTGTCAATGTTGGGCCCTGGATTCATTTGAATCCAAGTCTCAGTCAAGTATTAGACAGATGCATAATGTATTGCTCATGGCCTCACTATTTCTTCTTTATTTTCACAGTTAGCTGTTTGGTTTGCTTTGTGTGGGCTTGTTTTCAAGTTCAAAACCCTTATTAAAATTGCTATGGAAAAATAAATTTATTATTAAACATATTCAATCTGTGCCAAAATGGAATGATCCTGTTTTGGTTTGAATTTACAACTGGTTCCATTTAGTTTGACTGTTTCTTTTTTTTTCTTTTTTTCTATTTATAGCCAGCACCAAAAAAAAAAAAAAAAAAAAATATTATCATGGATACAGTACATATGTAAATTAACTAATGGAAAAATATATACATTTCACTTTGTAATGAAAAACTTAAATGATATGATTGCCATGGAGGATATATCCCTGTATTATAATAAAATATCAAGCAATAATTGACTGCTAAGATTCTTTTTTCACCAATAAAAAAAAAATAGCACCATACATAAGATAGTGAGAATCTACACTCAATAACACAATTGTGCAACTAGTAATGTACAGTACTTTAGAAACAGTACAGAGAGTATTGGTTACAATATGGAAACACCACCATTGTAATCAAAGAGCATCAATCTCTTGTGAACAACCACCGAATAAAAAAAAAGGATTGGCATAGCTATGCTGAACCAGCTTTCTTTTCACTGGTATGTAGTAACTGGGGACAGGGCATCGCTGTAGATTCATAGTCAAAGCTCCTACGAAACGGTACAAAGCAGAAGTGCAGGGGTTTTGACCAGAATTGAATATATTTGTCAAAGTTTTTGGCCATTGTAAAACGGAAGGGGATTTAGGCTCATCAGGAGATCAAACGAGAAAATTTAACCAATTGGGTCCATCTTGTTATGCCATCCATTTGTACACGATGAGGGGTTCTGCTTAAAAAAAAAAAAAGGCACAAATTAGCCTACGAACCTTTCCAGAGCCGCGACACTGTTTTCAGTGCTCAGACATTCAAAAGAAATCTCTATGTTACAGCGGCGCACTCACGTCCCGTTTGATAGATGCAAACTTGGGCTGGACTCAAAAAGCACTCTGAACCGAGGGTGAGTCGCTCCACCGCCCGCGGAGCGTGCTGATGAGGTGAAAACGCTCCCACTGCTTCAGAAACCCATTCTGTAGCATTGGGAAGAGAACAGAACGGTCTTATGGAAAAGGCTATGACAAGTATCACTTGCAACGCTGGCATCCCAAAAACGGAGCGCCAGGGTGCAGCATCTCATAGCGCAATGCCACAGCATGAGCTGAAGGATTACCCTAAAAAAAAATAACCTAACAAGGACACAAATCCCTTTGCAAACGGTGGCTAAGACAGGAGGTGAAATAAATGGCGGCCCAAGGGATGCGTGCCGGCTGGTCGGCGTAATGGAATATAATTTACATGTAATGATAGGCTAGACTGTCTGTACGGTGAGCAGTTTTTTAGGCCATCGTTGTAGCTTTCTGCTACATCTTTTGCCTCAAGCATCAGCTTCATCCTTTGATGATTGCTTCTTAGAGCAATGGGTAACATAGAGCAGGTCCACACCTCAGTGGCTGAGCGCCCCAGCTGACATCTCCCCACTCCCACCTGCTCCCAACCTGGAAATATGCCGGTGCCCCAGGGCATCTTCACTTTTGAGACCTCAGTCTCTGGTGTGCCCGAGAGCAGCTGCTGGGATAACCCGGGAGCAGCCTTGCTGGTGCATTTCTGGGCCTAGAGGAGAAGAGTGGGAGCAAGTGGGACTGCCATGCCAGCGAAGTCCTGGCTGGGACACCTTGCCTGCAGTGGTGTGGACAGACCCTTCATACGCCCATCTATGCCACCGCTGAACTTAGGCCTGAGGGTGAATGTCCAATGGGAAGGTTTGATTCTGACTGTAACTGCGGCAAGAGGAGTGTCTGCTCTAACAAGACTGAATCATTTCCCTGACACAGAAATGGGGCAAGTAGGTTTGTTAGCACCGAGTGCCTGCTGAGAGGTTGCTGTGCATGCAAGTATGGCTTTATGCATGCAGATCAGCACTTCTGCGCACAAGTGCCCGTCTGCACAAGCAAGTACACGTTTTGCCTGGGTGACTGAGGATGCACGCGTGGTTACCAGTGTGCAGGTGAATGTGAGGTTCCCATTTAGAAAGTTTAGCTCCAAGTGGTAACAAGAGGTCTCAATTATATCCTGGATACTGAAAGACCCTGAACCTGGGAGAAAAAGCGGTTTTAAAAATGTTGGTTGCCAAGGGCATCTCTCATCACATTAATGCAAGGAAATAGTAGCGATAATAATAATACAAATGACATCAGGAAAGAGAGGTGGAGGGTCACAACATTGATATCTGGACCCAGGCTTCCCCAGTGTTTGTGATGAGAACTGTGCTTGAATCTCCAAGTAAGTAAATATGAATGTAGGGGGCTAGAGCAAGCACAAAGCTGTAATTCATGCAAAATTTGTGTTAATAGCACAGTGAGCAAGAGTGTAACTAAGCACAACACAGGTGGCCACGCGGCCTGGCAGGGGACAGGGTCCAGGTCTGACTTACAGAGATGCACTGATCTGCAAAGACACATGAGAGGGACAAATGCTGCCTTGTTGGCAGCTCCTGTTCCTATCTTGCATCTCAGGGAAGAACTGAGATGTGTCAAGGATTATTTACACAGCACTTGCCAGCTGCCCTGATAAGACAAGCCCAATAACACCCCAGATGAAACAAGAAGCATTTAGACACAAAGAGCAAACTCTTGGCCCACGTGAAGGCCACACAAGTGTTGGCTTTCAGTAAGATGGGATTTCAGTCCACGTACTTGCTAACTGCTGCCTCTTATATTTGTCTCCCAAAGGCTTTATAACATAACAACGATGCAGAGCCCACAGGTGGGAAAGACCTGTTTTGGGTTTCTAGTGTAACTCCATGCAAATATTGTCCCAGTCTCTACTTCTGATACATCCTAACACAGTTTCACAGTGCCCTTAAGAAACGACATTCGGCCTCCTTATCGGATTGATTTCTAACGGTTGGAAAGAGGAGATGAAACAAGAGAGTGCGCCCCAATAAACCCTACGAGTGAAAATGGTTTCTGGCTACTCCCAGATGTTTCTCACTTTTTGATGCCGGGTTAATAAGTTTCTAGTCTCTTTTAAGCTCAGAGAAATGGAAGAAATGGGCCAGGAAAGAAAATGCATTTTGAGAATGAGACACAGAGGGAGGGAGGGAGACAGAGAGAGAGAAGATGTGCGTCCAGAACTGGAGAGGATAAAAAATCCCCCATTAGTATGATTGCTTAAAGAAAAAAGTCTACTAACTGGAGTGTTGGATACAATAGCACTGAGCTTGCTGCAGAAATCTCAGAGACGCCCATCCTCTGCTATCAGTTTTCACAAGCTTTTATAGCAAATCCCCTTTGTTAAATTAAGCATTTCATTTATGTGTGTCTCTCCGAGCCCACCCCATAGCACCGTAACTGTTGGGAATTAAGAACATCAGCTGGAAGGGAAGCCAAGACTGAAGCATTAAGTAATGTCTATACCTTTGCTAAATTATTTGCCAGAGGCTTCCCCCTGACTGAGGCGCACACAACCTTGGTCAGTTCAATCACTTTGCAACTCTTGTCCTTTTTTTAACGGTAGCAAGCCATCCAGTGGCTAGTAATTAATATATTAAAGTAAAAAGCATGAATGAAGAAGGTGATGCTGCCAAACACAATATCATTCTACATGATTGGCTCCTTGAGATGACTCTTTGTTCGTGTTTGTAAGGTGGAGGAGTGGATTACTTTGGTACATCCAGTCTGCAGAATTAGTTTCAAGTCTTATTAGGTATGCTTTGGAATCCACCGCACTGTAGCAATTCATTAAGTTCCAGTACTCAGACCTACTAGTCCATGATTTACATACACACAGCTGTAATACCCTAAGAAGTACCACCGATTCATTAACTCTTCTGCTGCATCTTGTTTGCATAAAAGTCTCTGCAAGTCTGGCAACAGCGTTGATACCACCTCATGTCCTGGCACAGGTTCTTCTCGCGGATCACCCTGCAGTACACCGTCCACTGGTCCCCTGTACACTTATACGTGAGAGCAGCTTGGGATACAAATAGAGAGAGGAAGCCGGCACGTTAGGTGAGAACAGCACTGCAGGTCTGAGCAACATAATGCCAGCAGCATGAGAGTCAATACCGGGGCGGGGGGGCGATATGCTTTTTTATTGGGTTGCTGCTAAGGAGATTTGGGCAATGGGACTGTGACTTGTCTAATAAAGACAAAGGCAAGAGAGATCACTGCAAAAACAGTCTGGAGACATAAGGAATGTCATTACACCAGTGGCCCAGCTGTGCTGGTGCCCGTCCTTTGGCCCCTGTTCGGCAAAGTGCATCACGCCTGTGCTTAGCTTGAAGCAGACAGGCTGTCCCCCCCGCAGACCCCGGGGATTTTCTGAATCACAGCTTTCTAACCAAGGCCGGTACCAGATACTCCAGTGGAATGAGCCAAGCACGTTGCAATGGGGAACCCCAGACCAGGCAGAGGTGGGAAAAGGTTCAAACAAATGTATGTGTGTAGGAAAAGCCAGATTCATGAGCAGTGAAAAACAAGGGCCACAGGATTCTGGCTGGAGTGAAAGGCTTTTTGTGGCACCCACATTCCCACCAGTACCCACACTCACCAGTTTAAAGCTAGCTCAGGTGTATCTGCATCTCCTGAATAGACATCCCCTAAGTCAGCGGGGGCTAACTTTTTTGGCATCTCTGCTACAAGGTAAGCTCCACACCCTCTCCAAGGGCCACTCTGATCCCCTTCCCCTGCCCGACCTGCTGCTCTGCTTTCTGCTTCCTGCCCTGTGCTCCCTGCTACTCTGTTGCTCTGCTTTATGCTACCTGCTCTATCTGGCATTGCATTCAGTGGTCCCCCCGATCTGCCATGTGCCACATACACAGGCTGCCCGTGCCCCAGGCTGGCTACTCCTGCCCTAGGGGATTTAGGGGCCTACAGGCCATTTTCAAATGCTACTTAAGCTCCACTGGAAGTCAGTGAGGTGGAGGCTCCTAAATCCCCGTCACCTTCGATAATGGGGCATGGGCATGAGCCAATGGGGCACTTAAAAAAAATGTGACCCAGAGTCAACGATGCTACAGCCCGAAGGCAGCATTTTGGATTATTTCTGGAGACTACTAAGGTACTTTTCTGCAGCAGTTTTCCCATGAACCTTGCATTGTGGAAAACAAAATTCTGGATGAAAGCAAACATGCTCACTACTGCATCCAGAAGGAGAGTAAAATCCTCCGTGCTTGAGAGAGGTGTCTATTTTTGTTCATATCAAATATCACTTTGGGCACGGATGATTTCAGACTGGTTTAGAGCCATAAGCAGATTGCAGTCAGGAGGGCCTTGAATTGCACCAGTCTATTAAACACTTGAGCTTTTTATTGCATTGTGCTAAAGTGGACATTAGAATGGCTTTCTTGTTTCATCACTGCATCTAAAGCTTCTCAAACCAATTTTTTTCCCCCTTCGCTATGCTCTGAGCACTAAAATGCTTGGGAAATATTCTCAGATGTTCTAAACAAAAGGATTTAAAAGCTTTTTAAAGCTCTTCAGCTGGACTAAATTCTCCTCTCAATTACATGGGTGTCACTACAAAAAAAAAATTAGCCCATCCTGTTCTAAAGAGCTATTAGAAATATTATTGACTTTAGGGAAACAAATCCTAGGCCAGAAACCTCAAGTCTAATCCTGCTTAGATAGCAGTCCTACTCTAAAAAGTGACTATGGAAGAATGGCTCCTTTATATTCAACAGTGCTGACTACAGCGGGTATACGCAGACTCAGATCAGCTGATGGTAGGGGCATCTGACGTCTGTGAGCCTGCACAGCGAAGGGATCGCACGTTAGATTCTGTCCCTGCTGGCAGCTCTCTCTGAGTTTCAAGCAGTTATACTGAGGACAAAGAAAAAGAAAGACAAGGTTCTTTGGGTAAATGTGATATTTTTTATTAGACCAACTAAGTAATTGGAAAAAAATTGTTCTTTACAACCTTTCAGGCACAAACATCCTTCTTCAAGCATAGGGAAGAGTCTTCTATTCCAGACGCTGAGTATTTTCTGAGTATTTTTTCCAGCTACTCAGTTGGTCTAATAAAAGATATCACATCTACCCAAAGAACTGTGCCTGCCTATGTCCTTAGACCAACACAGCTATAACCAACACCCAGGGAAAAGAAAGGCACCTTCAGCTCATCAATGTAACTAATGGCCTAATTTGGCCTGATGATAAAGTGAAAAGTATGAGAAATCAGCCTGGATCTCAGACCTCAGGTTGACTGGAAGGGGCTGGAAGGTGTAGAAAATGATCTCTTTTTGTGTCTTACAAATCAAGTGCATTTGACAGGGATGAAGCCATCTGATATCTGTTATCAGATCAACTTAAACAGTTGGAAAACATTTTCTTAGCAAGCTTTCGGGTTTAAAAAAGGGTTTTAAACCCAAAAGCTTGCTAAGAAAATGTTTTCCAACTACAGTATTTAAGTTGGTCTAACAGAAGATATCAGATTCACCCAAATGCCTATGTCCGTAGACCAACACGGCTACAACCTGCACCCTTTGACAGGGATGATAAACGCAGACCCCTCTCTCAGCATCATAACTACTGGGTCACCTCTGGGGTAGAACCACAGTAAAAGAATTACGGTAATTTGGAAAGCAGTTTGTCACCAGCAGCTTCAGCTCATGTGGTAAATGATAGCAAGTGGCAGATAATTCAGGGGCAGACGTGGGAGGGCAGAAGAGATTAAGCTGAAGACTCTCCAACCTCTTTCCCTGCTGCTGTCTAAAGAGAGATGTCCCACACTTGAAACAGCTCCTGATTTACATAGCGTTCATTCTTCTAGGGAAAAGCACAATCTTTCCAGAAACCTGTAACACTCAACCTGCCAAGGTCCTCTCTGTTTTTTTGGAGACAGTGGAATCAAATCTCATTGGTATATTCATTTTCACGTACAGCGAAGGGCAGGTGAGAAGGTTTTCTGCTGCCTGGAAACATTTGCACAACTTTTCTATTTTATTTCTCCGGGCAACCAAAAACATGATAAAATTCACTAAAAGTCTCTGCTGACCACATCTCACCTGTCATGGACCCCTTCTCTGTGGCCTACCGTTGGCTCCAACAACTCTCCCAGGGAATGAGTTGTGCCACGGGGTGGATCTAAGGCAGGATGGCTCTGCCCACTCGAGACCATCGGTTTCTCAGAGTTGGACACTGCCCAAGCCCAGGGCCCCATACAAAATTCAGCACAGGTACAACATATTCCTAGATACCCAGGCTGGAGATATACTGTAGTGTTCAGGGCTGATCATTTTGCCTTTTCCCACAAGAACCATCTCCCACTTACCAAGTCGGGGCGAGGTAATTGTGTTGACATTTATCTTCTCGTTGCAGGCTTCTTGATGGCACTGCCTGTAGGCTGCTGGCTTGGACAGGACCGGGCACTCATTGCCGTGGCGGCCGGTGACTTTGTGCATGCACTGCACCACGCGTGACTGGAGGCCTTTTCCACAGGTGGAGGAGCACTGGAGGAGAGAAGGACACTTCAGTGAGTCACGCTGCAGCTGATTGCAAAGACACCCAAGCCAAAATACTCCAGGACGGCACTGGGGACTGGCAGCAGACCCCAGCGCCCGAGACAGGCCGACCTGCAGCTGCCGTGCGTGTCTCCAGGCTTTGGAGTCTCCGGGATGTGGAGAGGGGCATCTGGCTACCTGGCAGCAAGGAGGACCGTCTCTGTAGCACCGTTTACCCACAGCGCCACATCCTATGAGGTCTCTCTAAAGATTGGAGGAATCCAGGAAGCTCAGCGCCCCTCCTGAAGCAGCTCACAGCGCACAGGGGCATTCTTGGAAAATGCATATGGCCTGATGCTGCCTGCACCTCTGTGCTGTGTGGAGCTCCACTGTGCAACCCCAGGAGACCAGGCTCTTGGGAGAACCTGCTGCCAAGGTGACCCCTACCCAATGTGTCTTTGCAGGTGGTGGGATAACCTCAAACAAGAACCTATTGCAGAGGTGGGCAATTCTAGCCCTCCAAATGTATGGTGACCACGGGGGAAATAGGGGAGACCATCTTCCAATTCACAGCAGAAAGCCTCAAGTATCCAAGCGTTCGGCTGCATCTAGTCCTGCTAACCCTCCGACACTGGCCTGCCCTCCAAGGAGCGACTGGAAATTGTTCTCCATGACGTGGGGCTTAGCTTTGCCAAGAGGACAGCTCTATTTATGCGCTTTCTTGGTTGTCGTCCACTTGGAGTTCCCACCTGCCCCTTCCTCCCTCTGCCCTGTCGCTCCTGATTTACAATGTCCCACTTGCACGCAGCTCCGTTTTAATAAAGCGCGCTCGGCGAGCCGAGGGAAGCACGCCAGCTGGAGTTAATCAAAGAACCGTGTACTTAAAATAACGAAACGACGTGTTGCGAGACTTTGGCGGGATTCCGACTTCTGCTCGTGCCACACACAAGCAAGCGGGGAGCGGAGCAACGGCTCCTTACGGATCCCAACCCACCGTGTAAGAAAATCAGAAGCCGAGTTCAGCCCAGGTGGGATGCTCTAGTGCTCAGACACTGCGGGCAGAGGAGCTTCTCGACAGGCCAATGTAACATCCAGGGCTAATCTGGTGGTTTGAGCCAGCAAGCAGCGGGGTTGCTGGGCTGCAACGGCCCTGGGGAGCTTCAGGAGGAGGTGTGCGTGACACATAAGTGGTGTGGGAGTCCTGCGGCTGCTGTGACCTCGGAAAGCTCTTTTGTGTGTTGTAGGAAAGCAGAGAAGACCCACGGTCTTATTGGTTTGGCTGGAAACCTCAGCTACTTCTGCTCAGCAAACATACGGTGCAAGGAGCAGAGCCTGGCCCGTGTAAAAGCAGTGGAAGGAGGTTTTGGAGGGATGGATTCTTGCACTTGTGGGACAGTAAAAGGCCAGATGCAACCAGGCTTCACATGATTTGGGCCAGGGAAAATAGGCACAGTGGAGCAGTCCTTCAGAACTGCTCACCGCATGGGTACTACGAGCTCTCCTCCTGCTCGTTTCCAGGAAAGCGGAGGTCTGGTGTAGGTCTCTACAAAACATCCTCTGTGGTGAAGCCTCATGCCAAGAATCATTTATATTCTTAGCAATGTTGTTATCTTCATTAATTGCTCCCATTAACAAATGGTGGTCCAGTGGACCCACCGATTCTCAAATCGGTTTCCTGCGTCTCACTCCCTCACAAAAGGCGCTGTTAGGTCCTCGCTTCAGTTATTTGCTTTTCAAATTCCATTTCAGCCTCCTAATTTCCTCCTTCCATGCTGCCTGCCGTATTTTCTACTCTTGTTTAACTGAGTACTCTGGGGCTGTGTTTCTGTTTTCTGAAGGATCTCTCTGTTTGGCTCAAATAACTTCTAGGATCTTGCC
Source organism: Alligator sinensis (assembly GCF_000455745.1). Taxonomy (NCBI): domain Eukaryota; kingdom Metazoa; phylum Chordata; order Crocodylia; family Alligatoridae; genus Alligator; species Alligator sinensis. The sequence goes on from NW_005841946.1 coordinate 546,889, forward strand.
ACTGAGCCAGGTGGGCATATTGCTGGCTTTCCTGCTCCCTTTCTGCTCAGAGCGATGCATGCCTTTCCGGATTCGAATACCGCTCCGTGCCACGTGTACGACTGGCTCTGGGGACTTTTTCAATAGCTTCTTTTCTTTTAAATGCTCCGTTCTACAAGTTCAAATGAGTCAAATGTATTCATTTCTGGTACCTTCCCTTCCCCAGGGATATTAAACTTAGTTATATTGTACTGCAGTCACTATTATTGGCTCAACTACAGTTCCTTTTTGTACCAACTTCTCCATAATACAGAGGACTTGCAGCTCTTTCTCTTGTGCGTTCAATAACTAGCTGTTCCAAGGAGGAGCTGTTGGACAAGCGTCAGACCTTGTCCCTTCATAACAACTGTGCGGCTCTTACGGGCAAACAGATTGCTCAAACAGCAAAGGTTTTCTCAGACTTGGTTGGCTCTCTGTTTTTGCGTGATATTTTATAAAACCATTCATCTTTTCCTCACTTGGAGGTAGGTAGTAACACACGGCCAATCCTTTTGTATTCTTGGAGCTCAGGAATGTGTCCGTGCGGATTCAAATGGAGAATTCTTTCATGTTTTAATACAATGCAACAAAGACCATTAGGATGAGCCCTGGGTGCCTGGCCCTGACCTGGGGTACAAGTGTGAAGAGGGGGACCCTGTGGCATGCCCTTGCTCTGCAGCATGAAACAGGCAACCTGGAATGGCCTGCCTGGGGCAACTGGAGAGGGCAGCCGTGGGCTGTCGGGGCTGCGCCGTAACCAAACAGACGTCCTCTGCCATAAAGCGGCACATGGCGTGCAGACCTGGCATGACCACAGACCTGGCCTTGGGTAGCCAGGCACAAACTACTAATAGGAATGGCTGCACTCACATTTTTGCGCATTTTTGGGGCATGACAAGGTGCAAGGATATCTGTTTGCTCGTGTTTTGTGCTGCCATAACAAAAGCGATGGTGCAACTAGGATGACCTCTATTTGCAACCGAGCAGATCTTAGCGCTCAGCAGTGCTAACTCTCCGCCTCCCCAGGATAGGGCTGCCACGTACAGAAGGCAGTCTGCCCACACCAGTGCAGCATGCTTCACGGCGCTGCCTCTGGGGCAACGTTCACTGGACAGACATCACCACAGAGTTGAAATCGCTCATCTGAGATCACAGAGTATTGGGCCGTAATCCTGTGCATGCGTGTGCGTCTGTCCCAGGGAGCACTCTGTATCTACCAACGCTCCTACCAAGAATAGCCTTTTCTTTTAAGGCACATTAATATTTTCAGGCACAGCGTTAGAGTCCTTTACCTACCTTCTGTGTGTGTGTGTCTGCCTCTGCAGCTGCTAACCAGCAAGGAGGGCAGGCCACGAGACTTTTTCCACAGACACTGCCAGCTCCACTCCTTAGACAAATAGCAGCAGGGTTTTCGCCCCGAGCAGTTTGATCCCTTCTCCTCGGAGACTAGGATTGTCACCTATGCTGTGCAATTAGTCTTTCACAGCCAGGAAGACATATTTTAACATCTTTCTTGAACTCTTTGGACTTGGCAGCTCATGTCAGGTTGGACATCTGGCTTATTTTAAGAAGAAATTTTCAGCTCTATACTTGGATAGTCTCTTTACATAGGAATTTCAATAGGAAATCGGAATAGATACAAAAGACATACGAAGAGGGAATTGTTGCTCACGCTTGGCTTCATTCAGGAGAGAGGATGTTGCTAAAAGAAGCAGGGAAATCATATTCAAAGTGAGGAGCACCTTTCTCTGTATTGTTTCTGCCCTTCTGCTCCTGGCTAAGCATGCTCACGGCTACAGCTCCGCTAGGTTGCACCTAACCCCTGGGAGCAGGGAAGCAGAGACACAGTCAGAACAAGTTTGTGGGGCAGATTCATTGCAGGTCTGGCCAGTACTGATCCTGGCACAGGAGTCCCAGAGAAAGTCCACATGGGACGTGGGGAGTTCCAGCACTGGAAAGCAGCTGCAAACTCCTCTCCAGCTGGGGACAGCAAATGGAGCTAAACCAGTGAGCCTCACTACCCATTGTGGGGGGTGGCCTGGGCTGCCAGGGGTTGTTGGTTCAGGTTTTTCATCTAATGCAACAGGTGAAGCTTTGTTGTGCATGCTGTCTTACCCCCATCCTCCCCCCGGAGACCCAGCAGAGAGCCTCAGTGGAAAGACTATGTGCTATAGCTTACGGGTGAAAGCCTAGCAGGATGCCAAGACTAGTGCAAGCGTTTGTTAGCAAGTACGGAGCTTGATTTTTTGTGTGTGTGCGTGCAATGCATTAACCAGAAGGTGAGTGCTCTGTGCCTGCAGGGCACCTCCTTGGAGGATCTCAGAAAGTTTCACCTGCATTGTCTAAGGCTCACAATTACCCCAGGCTTTTGGATGGATGCAGGAGCTGAGGGATACAGGAGGGGAAGTGGCCTGCAGAGCTTGCCGTATCCGTGGTGGAACCAGGCACAGAATACAGATGTGCTCAGCCCCTCTCCTTTACTTCAGCTACTCCCATGCTACTCTAAAATCATGAAACACTTCAGAAAAGCTTCCAGCCCAATGGAGAAATGGCACTGGAGTCAAAGAAAAGTCACTGCAAGAACTACCCAGGTCTTCTCTTCCCTTCACTGTCAGAAAAGTCTTCAGCAGTTCGACAGCCCAAAGAGAGCGGTTGATCTAAGGGAAGAGCAAATGGATTTCAACATAAAAGGTTATACGCTGGCCAGGTTTTCACCTGAAGAAGTAACTTGAGAGAGAATTAAAGGGCAAACCCATGCCCCATAAATGTCACAGATTTTAAGTAAGCGTTTGACAGCCCACGTTGTGATTCACCTGGAAGCATTCATAGACATTAGGGCTGGAAGGGACCTTGTAAGATCATCGGGTCCAGCCCCCCACCCAAGAGGCAGGAAGTCAGCGGGGGTCAAATGATCCCAGCAAGATAAGTGTCCAAGTGTGTCCAGAGTAGATGCTTGCACCACTTCTGGGGGGAGTCTGTTCCAGACTCTGGGGGCTCGACGGTAAAGACGTTTTTTCTTACGTCCAAGCTAAAATGGTCTTCCTGGAGTTTGTGACCATTAAACCTTGTCTTCCCTTGGGGTGCCCTGGTGAACGGATGTTCTCCCAGCTCGTGGTACACCCCCCTAATATACTTATAGGCTGCCATCAAGTCCCCCCATTGACTCTGCTTTTCCAGGCTGAAGAGTCCCATGCCTCTCAGCCTTTCCTCATAAGACTTGCTCTCTTATCCTCTGATCATGCGTGTGGCTCTCCTCTGGACTCTCTCAAGCTACTCCACGTCCTTCCTAAAGTGCGGCGCCCAGAACTGGATGCAGTACTCCAGCTGCGGCCTCCCCAGGGCCGAGTACAGCAGGAGGATGACTTCCTGGGTTTTGCTCGAGATGCATCGGTAGATGCAAGCCAGGGTTTTGTTATTTGGCATTATGCTATGCCAACAATAAGCACTATCACTAAGGCTTTATGCCATGGTGGAGCTTGCCTAGTTACAGTAAACACAGACCTGACTAAATTGTTTAGCATAGGTACCAAGGATGCATGCCTTCTCCTCTCCTCTGACCCCAACAGTCTTTTATTTCCTGCCTAAGAGCAGCGGGGCTGGACCTGATGATCTCGTGAGGTCCTTTCCCTAACTGCTATGAATCTATGAATCCTCTTTGGCACTGCCAGTGACACCATGAAGAGAAAAGCTATGCATGGCTTAACAGCAGCACCCTAAAGCAGCCAGGTTTTATTGATCACACAAATCTTATCAGTGACAGCTCAGCCAAGGTGCAAGCAAAAACCTAAAGACTGTTTAGCATTGTGAAAAGGATAGTTAATAATTAGGTAATAGGGGGGGGTGGGGGAATGGGACACCAAGCCCAAGAGAAGCCCCAGCAACTCCCAATTCAAGCATTACTTGGAGGAATATAAGAAGTGAGGCAATTTGCATACCTTGGCAGTAACGCACAAGCCAATGGGGATATCCAGAAGGAAATAAACTTACAAATTGTCAAGGTAGCAGCTGCATTCTCCAGCTTAAAGAAGATTTATTCATTGAAAAGCTACAGCTTAAAGACAAACTATGAGTTTTCAGCTCATAAGTTATTTCCACCTTCAAGTATGGAGGTGAAAAAAATCTGGAAGTCCTCCAAAACTCTAGGTCAAAAGTCCTCCTGTGTCTAGCAGCTTATAGGACTGGTATGGTTACGAAACACCAGTTTTCATAGCCAATGGTCCACAATGGAGCCACGTGGCTAGTGCCACGTCTGACTTTCTTCAGCCCCCCAGCCTGAATGAGCATTTGTAGCTTGGTCTGCAAGGGGCAGCTTTTGGCACAGAACCAGGATGGGGCTTGACTGCACGTCTCAGGAGCTATGGCAAGATGCCTTAATCACTCCGCTACTATGCCCCATACCAGTGGTATGGATAGATGTCTAAATGCTTTCAAAAGCAGAATGCCTCAGAAAGACACTAGGTATTAAACAGAACAAGTTTATAGCAAATACTGGGAGTTCAAGGCTACAGGGTGAGGTTGGGCAGCTGGAGAGACTCAAAGGCACCAAGCAAGGAATTCCTCTGCAGAGCAGTATTTAGAGAAGGGAAACTTATAGGACTTAACAACGTGGAGATCATACAAACAGCAGCCTAGCACGGACTGGGACGGTAGAGTCCTGTTTGTGCCTTTCGTTACTTTTGACTGTCAGATCATTTTAGATCACGCTTCTTCCTTAAGAATGCCTTTGGTCTACTATTAGGCAGAGAACTGATCCATCATACATTTTGTTGGCTACATCTACTGCTCACCTCTGCATGTCAAACTCTTCCAACATCATTGGGAAAGGCTGGGAGACGATCCTGGAGTCCCATTCAACCAGTCCCATGCCTGCTGACTTTATGGGCTGGAGTTTTAAAGACCTGGGCTCTATTCCCAAGTACGATCATTCAAGAAGAAAAAATGCAAAGGTGACCTGGCGAAAAGGCAAGTTGCGTTACTTATTTCCCCATCCACCTCACAACACTGCAGAGATGTCACATTTTATACTGACTGCAGACTTCAAGTCTTTTCAGAAAGGGTGAAGGTATTTCTTATTGCAGCTCCCCTGCATATGTGAAAGTCAGGAGGAAAGTAAGGCAAGTTCTTGCTGGCAACATTCGAAAAAGGCATTTGGGGTGACTGACAAATGTCTTGCAAGAGTCCCATGCCCCCAATATTAGGCTTTCAGTGAATTTTTTCTAATTTAAGCTCTTCATTTTAACAGCAGCGTGGCAGCAAGCGGTGCATTTTCATCAATGTCAGGTCAGCTTCTAGCGGTGCCTCATTAATTAAGCACTAAGGAACGGAATTTCTGTCTCTCGTCTGATAAGATCTAATTCGCCCAAAGCATCCTGGAAGTTGCTTTTCAAGCTTCTGCAGTAAAAAAGACTATCAGATCTATTAAGGGAACATATCTAGTCTTGTTGGTAACAATATTTCATTTGGAAAGTTTTGTCAAGTGACTGATCTGTTTAATTTAATCAGGAAAAAAAAATGCCCGTTCCTTTGACTCAATGCTGGAAGAGCCGATAAATTATAACAAAAATGCTGATGTCCGATGTGACAGGATCTCAGAGCTTAAAGAGCAGCGCAAGCTTCTCTCACCGCCTACAGCTGTGCTTTCAAACTGAAGGCTGGATGACCTGAGGACCAAGACCCAAGCAGCACTTCCAGTGTATCTCAAATGCATAATTAAACTTGGCTTCACTGTTAAGTGCAGAAGCTGGAAGAGCTGAGGTTGGAATCTGTGAATAGTCTGGGAAGTCGCTGAGCTGCAAAGTGCTTTATGCAACATGGCCCGCCATGGAAATATGGGACCGGTTTAATTTGTTCTTACCATTAAATGAATTAAGTCTCCTACCAGATACTAACCACAGGTCCCTATGACTGCAATTTTGCGCCAGGTAATAAAAGCTGAACTATGAAATGAATATGGTACTATTGGTTCCAAACTCCAGAAAGATGCTGATGCCTAGAAATGTGTGCTCTCAGGCCAGGGCCCCAGCTCGTGGAAGCTGGCACTGCTCCTTGCGTTTTCTTACCTGGGAGTCGCACTGATTTTTATCCAAGGACGTAGCCCCCGGGGCTGTCCACACCGCAGCCAAAGGTGCGACTGCACCTTACATAGACATACCTGATAAGAGTGGCAGCAGGGAGCTGAATGCAGGCATCGACACGAACCCACCTATTTACCCAGCTTCTCCAGGAAGTTTGTAGGCTTCACCGAGCTCTGTGCTGTTGCTTCTCCACCGTTATCGGTACTGGGGTAGCTGCTTTAAGGCTAGTTCAGCTATTTCTACAAGAACAGGGCCTGCTGAAAGAACTTCCTGGGAACTGGACCTCAGCAGAGCAGTCTTTTGGCTATTAACATCTACCAACAGCAGTGCTTAAAAGTGCTGTGTAAGCAAGACATGGTCTCTGCCCCAAAGAACAGAAAAAATAATCGAAGTGTCAGAAGGGAAGTACAGAGAAGTAAAATGACTGGCCCAGTGTAACACAGCTGGCTACCAGCAAAGACAGGAACAAAAGACTGGTCCCCTGATCACCTGCCCAGTCTTGCATCTGCTACTTCCCTGGTTATCCCTCTGCCTTTTAATGTCTTTTTGAACAGCACAGGTAAAATCAGGGTCTCCCAGAAGCCATTGGAAAACCTCCCCTTGGCATCACTGGGGCCAAGGTTTTGCTCAAGAAGGTTAGCGTTATGGAGCAGCTGCATTTCATACATCCACTCTCACTTGATCATGTCATTCAGGTTACGTTTTTAAAGATGCTTCAACTTAAGTCATTAAAATGTCAAGCTCTGTTTCCATGCACAAGTTTTGCCACTGCAGTTTTTCAGTGCTGAGTTGTTCAGTGTGCAAACCTCACATTTTTGGCATTTTTTCTATGGAGTTTGTCATCTTGTCTGCACTACAAAATCCACACAGTAGCTGCATCCATGAGTTAAGTGATTGCATTTCAAAGGTGGGGAAACTGAGGCAGAATACAGTTGAGTGACTTGAGCAAAGTCACCCAGGAAGTTTGGGGCAGACTTGAAAGCTGAACCCAGATCTCTTGAGTTCAAGCCTGAAGTCTTCACTTTCCTTTTTCTTTTGAATGGCACATTTGTGGAAGTACCAAAAGGCTCTGCCCTAAAATATTTTTGTATTTCTTACCTCCCACTGTTGTTTATCCCTCACAACTCAGTCTTAACAAGCACAGCGGTCTTCCATTTCCAAAGCTTTTCTAAGATAACATGAAATGAAGAAGAAACTATAATTTTGTACCTAAGGCTCTGAATCACTCTTTCTAATGAAGATGTTAATACAGTAAGTACATCTAACTCCAATCCTTTGTCTACAAAGAAAGCACTCAGATCTACTTAGTGATATGGCTTGGAGAGTTACTTAATTGCAGTTGCTGAACGTTATCCATTACACCATATGCCACGGCATAAATATCTTACAGGTGCGTGCAATAAGAGCTTGGTGAAAGCGAGCAAGCTGCAGAGTATGGCTGTGTGAAGATTTGGATGCCGATTTGATTCAGAGATTTGGCTCGATTCGGCTGAATCTCCCAATCCGAATCGAATCGGGAGACCAATAACAAGGTCTGAATTGATCCTAAGCCTCCGAATTGATTAGGAAAAGATTTGGAGGACATTCAGAGATTCAGGCAGTCTGTGCTTGCTGCCGTAGGGAGCAGGACCTGGACCGCATGATGGTAAGTAGGGGGTGGGGAGGGGCCTGGGGGAGGGGACCATGGGGGGACCCCCACCAGGCCCCATCCCCTGCCTACTTCCCCAGTCCCCCTAAGCGGGGATCACCCCCTGCCTGGCGGGAGCCAGTGAGTGTAGGGCTTTTTTTATTTTAAGAAGTAGGGATGCTGGGGCTGGGTCGGGCAGACATGGTGGGGCACTGGGAGAGTGGGCGGGGGATGGGGCCTATTTGATTTGGAGATTTAGTAGCGGCCGAATCGCCTAATCAGATTCAGATGGATTGATTTGGGACAGTGATTCGAATCACCGAATCAAATCACTGTCCCCCAATCAGCTGAATCTGAACCCAGAGTGAATACTAGCCGCTTCGCACAGGCCTACTGCAAAGGTATCGCACAGATGGTTCTCAGCTCAAGGATCAGTTGATGCTCCAGTTCATAAAGAGAGCATGGTCATGGAAGAAGCCTCAGGGCAAAAGCTACCTCTGAAGCAAATACCCACCCATGGTCTTGACTTTCCACCCAGGGCTGGACTGATCACCATTTTTGGGGTCAGGAAAGTCATGGTCAAATTGGTATGGACTGTAGGGGTTTTTGCCTGTAGTGGGGGCATGGTCCTCTTCCTGGGAGGCCTTGAACATATATTAACAACCTCTGCGGCAGCAGGATCTTGGCCACCATGACCCCACTGCTTTGCCCATGGCAAGTTAGGGTGTTACATCTTCAGTTTTGTGTCAGGGTTGAGAGGCGGGCAATTATTTTGGGCAGAGGGCCACTTACCAAGTTTTGGCAAGCTGTCAAGGGCCATGTTTACCTTTCCAACGCAGGGAAGTAGGAAGAGCCCCACAGTCCCGGGCTGCTAGGCAGAGGCTTCTGATTGGGGAGGCAGGGCTGGAGGTGCCTTGCTACTGGGTCCTGCTGCCACCTTCCCCTGGGTCCTATTATCCCTGGCTCCTGTCATCTTCAACAGGCATCCAAGAGCAAATAAATATAATTAAAAAAAACATTTAGGGGCCCCGCAGGCCGGATAGAATGGCCTGGCAGGCTGGATTTGGCCCCTGGTCATAGTTTGCCCACCCCTGGAATAGCCCCAGTAGCTCTGAAGCCCTGCCATGTCTAAAATACAAGTCTTTTGCAAAGAACCTCAATTTCACATCCAAATCCTCAAGTTGATGAAGTCACTAGGAGTTGGTCTTTGGTTTCAGAGGGCCCGTGATGTGTCCAGTGGTGTTGTAAACAAAATTGACTTCATTTTAAGAGGAGAGCGATGGGTCCTGCCTGCTCTGTAATCCAAGCCTACATCAGCCTCATGTCTCTTGTATTCAAAATCCTCCTCTGAAGGAGCCTAGGTAAATGGTGATGGTGTTTGATATCTTCTATACATTCAGGTTTCGTTCTGCTCTACAAACATATGGAACAAGCTTCTAATCTTCTCTCTACGAAGAACAGGAAGACATCGGGAAGAAATTCTTCACGGTAAGGGTTGCCAAAATATGGAATGTGCTTCCAAAGGAGGTGGTGCTCTCCCCTACCTTGAAGGTGTTCAAAAGGAGATTAGACAAGCACCTGGCTGGGGTTACTTGACCGCAGTGCTCTTTCCCGCCCAGAGCAAGAGGTTGGACTCGATGATCTAATAGGTCCCTTCCGACCCTAGAAATCTATGAATCTAAGATATCTACACTGCAACCAGCCTGGGGATAGTTTCATAGTTTCATAGTTTTAGGGTCGGAAGGGACCTAATAGATCTTCTAGCCCGACCCCCCGCCAGGGCGGGAGAACAACAAAAGAACCCTAAACAAAAAACGGGACTCAAATGAGTCCAGCCAGGTAGGTATCCAGCCTCTTCTTAAAGATCCCCAGGGTAGGGGCCAGCACCACCTCCCTTGGAAGTTGGTTCCAGCTCCTAGCCGCCCTAACTGTGAAGTAGTTTTTTCGGATGTCCAATCTGTACCTCCTCTCCATCAACTTGTGCCCATTACTCCTTGTTATGCCAGCGGGGGCTAGGGGAAACAGCGTCTCCCCCAAACCCTTCTGGTTCCCCCTAGTGAGTTTATAGACGGTCACCAGGTCCCCCCTCAGCCTTCTCTTGTGGAGGCTGAATAGGTTCAGGTCCCGCAGTCTCTCACTGTAGGGTCTGCCCTGTTGTCCCCGGATCATGCGGGTGGCCCTCCTCTGGACCCTCTCCATGTTGTCCACATCCCTCCTGAAATGGGGCGCACAGAACTGGACACAATACTCCAGCTGCGGCCTGACCAGCGTCGCATAGAGGGGGAGGATCACCTCCCTGGCTCTACTCGAGATGCACCTGTGGATGCACGACAAGGTCCGGTTAGCCCTGCCAACCATGACCTCGCATTGTCGGCCCATGTTCATCTTGGAGTCAATAATGACACCAAGATCCCTTTCCGCCTCCGTGCTCTCAAGTAGGGAGTTCCCCATCGTATAAGTGTGCTGCTGGTTCCTACTACCCAAGTGCAGCACCCTGCACTTGTCCGTATTGAAACACATCCTGTTCCTGTTTGCCCACCCCTGTAACCTATCCAGATCCTTCTGCAATCTCTCTCTCCCTGCTAGCGTGCTCACCTCCCCCCAAATTTTGGTGTCATCAGCGAATTTAAACAGGTTGCTTTCCACCCCCACATCAAGATCGCTGATGAAGAAATTGAACAGCGCAGGCCCCAGCACCGAGCCCTGGGGGACTCCACTACCCACCTCCCCCCAAGTCGAGTATGATCCATCCACCACCACCCTCTGAGTGCGACCCTTCAGCCAATCTGCAATCCATCTGACTGTGTAGGCGTCTATGCCACAGTCGCCTAGTTTATTAATTAGGATGGGGTGAGAGACGGTGTCAAAGGCCTTGCTGAAGTCCAGAAAGACTACATCCACCGCGCCACCTGCGTCCATGGCCTTTGTGACCTGATCATAAAAGGCAATCAGGTTGGTCTGACATGATCTCCCCTTAATAAATCCATGCTGATTGCCCCTGAGCATCATTTCTGATGCCGGCCCATCACAAATGTGCTCCTTGATGATCTTCTCAAAGAGTTTCCCCAGGATTGAGGTAAGACTGACGGGCCTATAGTTGCCCGGGTCCTCCCTTTTCCCTTTCTTGAAGATGGGGACCACATTAGCTACCTTCCAATCATCTGGCACCTGGCCCAAGCACCACGATCGCTCGTAGAGCCATGCCAGGGGCCCTGCAATAACCCCAGCTAGCTCCCTCAGCACCCTGGGGTTATTGCCAGGGATGCTGGCATTTGAATCCCTGGCTGGCACAAAGCTCATACAGACCACTGCTTTCCACTTCTATGGCTTAGAAGGGAACTGCTGGTGAGCTGAAGGCAAGAGGGTTTGTGGTTTGAGTGCCAGTGGTCACCAGCCAAAGGAATAAGCTCTGAGCTGCTGTTAATGTTGAAGGGTTGATAACTAGGCTTTGAGATGTTCGGACCTTATAGGATCATACTTCCTCCCCACAGCTGGGTTCTGCACAGAGCACATCTCTTCAGCATCATTTCCATCTTTCACATGCATTGTAGGATGATTGGCAAAGGCAGCAATACCTTACGGCCAAATTTCCTCCATCTGTCTGCCACAGCACTTGCATGAGCAAACTGGTCTGTGCATATGCAAACCTGTGTGCAGCACCTACTGTATCCGTGTGCCTGACAGGCCCCCTCTTTCAAAGGAACATTAATCACAGCTAGCAGAAACAGGCTGCTAGCTGTAATGTCTGACTGCAGGTCTAAAGTGCTATCTGCTCCAGGTCGTTTGCTCTCCACCAATGCAAACTGAACAAGAAAAGTGATTTTCTCCAAGGCAGAAGATGATGAACTGGACCATGACCTTTATCGAGAATTAACAAGTTGTCTGGAGTTTATTATAAACAGATGCCGATCAAGCTGTGGATCTGTAATAAAAGCTAGAACAAAGAGAAGGTTGCTTCTATATTTACAACAGCCCTGAGTACACCTCTTAAAGTACAGCTGTCCTTGATTTGCTCTTCTTATCAAGCAAAATGAGTTATTAAGAGCAGGAGGTAGGGATTTTTTGATGTTCCCAAACCACTGGAACTCTTCTGTAAATGTAGGAAGAGAGTTTTGATTGCATCGTATTCACTGAAAGAAAAAGACTTCCTAGTGAATTCTTATTAAAAATCCCCCCAAAACCCAACAATTCACTGCAATCCAGTCAAACTAATTCACCTGTAACTAAAATCCCTTTGTTGCCACAATTGTGATTAATGACTGCTGATCCTCAGAAGGAAACATCTCAGTGTTTGGCATGAAAACAATGCTGTTCTAATAGGAAATTCAATTTTTTGTCCCTCCATCGTTTTCAATATTCTCCTGGGATGAGTTACCTGCAGCCGGCATTTCACAGGCAAAGAAAAAGATGGTAAAGAAACTGGTGGCTGTTTCCATGCAGGGAAGACAGGTGGCTATAGGTAATTTTTCAACTGTGCTTTTATCATTAATGACATAATTTGGCAGCAATAATATTTTTCACATTGCACTTTGCCAAGCCATTTCTTACCAGGGCTTTGCAATTTGTTCCAGTCAGCAAGCAAATCCTGGTCTGTATGCGCCCTACTGAGATGCATGCCAGCCAGGTGTTTGGCATGGAAAGCGGTTAAAGAAGGGTTTGCCTCTAAATCTCTCTCTTTCCCCCAGTAGATACTGACCTCAGATTATCACAGGTTTACAGGTTTCTTGAGAGCCCCTGACCATGGCACCTAGTGCCCAAAACCCAAAGATCCTGCTCACCGCAGAAGGCCCAGTTCCAATCTCAGATGCATCGGTGTGCAAGTCTGGAGTAACTCAGCTGGCTAACTTCATTTGGATTTGCACTATGGTATGCTGAGCTCAAGATCTGACCCACTCTGATGCATGGGATCTTTGGGTTTTGGCCAATGGATTCTATGGAAGAATGAAAACCAATGACATCAGGTTAACTGGGATAAGAATATAGCCCAGCAGATGCATCTTTCTTCATTTAAAAGACTTTTCCTCAGACTATGAGGGTCTAAAGCCATAGCCACCAAGCTGAAAACGTGCCATCATGAAAGTCAGCCAAGACCATTTTCTTTTACCCCGTAAATCCAGCTTCCACGACAATCCTGCCAGAACAACACAACTCAAAGTGGAACTGGGAACGCTGGATCGCTTGATGGCCCTGTTGACTCCACAATGACAGCAACAGTCACAAGACAGAGCTAGAAAATGCCAAGATGTAAAACAGACTATGAAAAAAAAATAAAGGAAAGGGAAATAAAAGTTAATTCCCTGAAATCCTTGCGATAAATCACAGCCTTGCTATTTAAATCTCCCATGCTCCAGTTATTCCCTGAAAGTGTCCAAAAGCCAACTGGAAAAGAACCCAAGGAAAATACAGGACTAGCCTGCATTGCACCTGAGTGACCTCACAACAACTTTATTAGCAGGTTAGGAGGGCAGGGAATAGATAGATATTAGGGGAGCTGAGAAACAACCCTCTTGGACTGTTTAATCTCAGGCAATACTTGAGATTTGTCAGCACCATGGCAGGACCCACACATTCACTCGACATACTTCCACACCAAGTCAGATATGCATTGCTGTGCAATTCAGGACATATATTCTCACCGCATGAGTCATGATGGACTCGGGATAGAGAGCTGACCTTGCAGGCCATTCTCCCAAATGCAGCCCAGCACATGCAAAAAAAGGATAAAGCAGGTTTCCTAATAAGTTTTCCTGACAATGGTGTAGGCAAGGAGAAAGAGCTGCACATCCCCCGCCTGCTTTTTCGCAGAGCACTGCAATGCACCCGATCATCTGTGACCCAAAATGAAGTTGCCCAGAAGCACATTTTAAGACAGGACAATGCATCAGCATACTTGCTGCTAATGGAGAATTACAGGGCAAGCTCATTATAATAAGCCCCGCCAAGGGACAGGAGAAGAATTCATTAAAAGAGGGTGCTTGCTATCATATTCATGAAAAAAAATTAGTTTGTGCTGTTGGAATTGCTAGAAGTGGACATTTGTTTTAAACGGGGTTTGCTACAGTAAGCTTGTGCTGTAACCCTTGGTACTGCTGCAACAGCTGGAGGCTTACAAATATCTTTTTAAAAAGCTCCAATTGAGAGCAAAGTGCTGGGAAACTAGTACAATATCCAATGAGAAAATGTTTAACTGCCCAGCTTTCAGTCGACATCAAACTGCTTCAAAGCAGTGATTTTGTGCGTGCTCTTGTGTGTTTAGCTGCGTGAGCAACACTTCCAAGAAGTGCTGATGTAGGCAGAACAGAGCACTGGCAATGATGTTTTACAACCGTGGTGTACTTTTTATAGAGCTTGCTAATATTTAACTCTCTCAAACTTTCTGTCCCCAAACAGCAACATTTCTCCCTAAAAAGGGCCAGTTACTGGGTTATGTTGGCCAACAACAGGATGCGTGATGCCCGCTGTGGCTTTATCACACAGCTTAAAACCTGAATGAAAGCCTCTGCAACCCTCATATTGCTGCTGCTGGAGGCAGATGGTGCATGAGCTTTTCTGCTGCTCTTCCCTCTGGGAGGACCCAGAATGAATGAATTGCAAAGACCAATAAGCTAGAGTAAATCATCACTGCTCTCAGGCACATGCTAAATTCATCATATTCATTATTTGCTATAATGGTGCACAATTCCCAACTATTTAGCCCAGAGTATCTGCATGTGCCTGCCAACCTCTTGATTGGTTTCTGTTTGCATCACACCATGCCGTGTTCTGAATCGGTGTCATCGGTAAATACACGATCATTTCATATTCCTCCCTATACAGGAATCCCAGTCAATTCGTACCCTGAAACACTTGAAGATCCTGAAAAAAAAATGTTATTTCACCTGCAAATAGACAGGGATTGTTTATTTCGGCCAGTTCTCCTGGGTTGCATGTGCCAGGTTATGATAAAATAATGTTCAATACGCTAACTCTTCTAGGATACATGGTCCTGGCTCGGCTTAAACGCTGTCCTATTGTATGTGGCAGGTCCCTTGCGCGTTCTCCAGCATTAACACCATTTGATTCACATAAGCTGGCTACCTGAGGGGATATATTTACAAATATTTTAGTAGTGATCATAATCTAAAAAATGCTACTGCAGGTAGGCCAACTGGCCCACTCTGGGCCTCTATTGCACTGGAGTTTGATCAGTAACAACAACTATTAAACTCAGGTTTTTGGAAAGCAAAGTGCCTCTGCTGTGGCCCAGCAGTTTCAGCACATGCCGTACATTCCTGAACACAAAGTAGGCTTTCTGTTTAAAGAATGGTACAGTTGCAAAGATAAGATAAAACAGAGCTGGAATATAATATTCCTGGGAAATGTCAGTCCCTCGCGCAAACACGCAGGCAGTAATGTAAAGACATTTTGTTGGTTCTAGAGTCAAACGTTGAGATCTCAAGCAGCTTATCTCAAGCACAACCTTCGCCTATAAGGACTAGATGAAAAAAGGCACGCATTCTGCTCAAATTTACTTCAACGTACGTCCAAGCATGGGTTGAAGCGGGGGTAGAATCTGGACCTGAGGAAGGGATTCCCGGATGTGGCCATCTATTAAATATGTCATGAATCAGGGATCAGACTCGGCACAAGCTGGCGAAAGGGCCGCGCAAGGTGGAGAAGGTTGACAAAAATGCAGAATTAGAGGCTCGGTAGTATTACTGCGCTCCGAGTCAAGAAATTAAGCAGTGTTTTGCATACTGGCGCACAGGCAACCATGTGCTGGTGATCAAATGAGATCCATTTGCACAGTACTAGATCCAGCTTTGTTCTGATGCAATAGGTTGGCAGGTTCTGTGTGTCGGGTGGGGGCGAGGGGAGAGAAAGCATTGCTAGTTGTATGCGTCAGAGGACCAGGATTTGGCCTTCTGTGCTTTGAGTCTCCTTTTGGGGAGGATTTCCTGAGCCGGTCCTTTCCAAACGTCTGCATAAGAGCAGTTCTCCCAAACTTTTGGGCTTGTCAGTCAGATGCCAGATAGTTTGAGGACACAATCACTAGGCCAAACAACTTGCTTCTGTTGGCTCATGTCCTACTTCATTTTTGCTAACTCAGCCCAATTGATATCCAAACCCGAAGCCTCACCAGCCGGTGTTCAGGAATAAGGCCCTCACTCCTATTCCCGGGAGGGCAGTCAGGCCAAGGTGGGACATCCCTCCCGTCAAATATTTTTTCATGAATTCTGCCATTCACTTGCCTTTCTGAGACCCTGATTTTTCCCCTTCTTCTGTATAGTGAAGAGAGGGAATGTCTCAACAGAGGACAAGCCAGCCTCGGTTTTGGACAGTGCCTTGTCCCCACTCACTACACCGAGGGGGCTGGTTTTCCCCCTGGGTGGCTGTCTTGGCCGAGCTCTCAAACAGAATGGCAAACCGGCTTGTAAACTGTGTGGATCCTTCACTCCCTTCTCTAGGGTTTGGAGGGAGGTGTGCCACCAGCATAAGGTGCCCTAGCACCCTGGTAAAGGCAGTACGCGTGCATGGCATGCTTTCCAACAGGCAGCCTTGGGGGCTGGAGGACACAGAGCAACTCGAATTTCCTTCTGCTGCTCGGAAGTGGACACCCTAACCCTCCATTTTACTTTAGCGACCAAGTTTCTAACACTCTTTGCAACCATTAACACTGCCAGAAAGATTAACGGGGATCACACTTCTACTACTTTCTTTGCACTTCACTTTGACAATGAAAACGCACTTTCCGGGTCTTGTGCTTTAAATAGATTTCAGACCCAAAGTCCAAGCAGCCAGGCTGCAAATGCTACGTGGAGATCGCTGTTACCTTAGACCAGTCTCCTGTTTTCCATTCGTAGCAGCCTGTGTGATCTTCGCACTCCTCCACGTCCCTCGGCCTGGTGGCTGCGTCGCATTTTCCTTGCGAATTTGTGCACGTTACTGTTCTCTTCTGGATGCCCTTGCCGCAGTCTGCCGAGCACTGAAAAACAATAAGCATTATCTTCAGCTTCTGTGTATTGTGCCCGCTAAGAAACAATCAGCTCTCAACTCAGCTTCGACAATAGAAAAATGGAAATTTTGCTTCAGGAAAAAAATGTAAACTTTCAAAGTTTTATTATGTGGAAGTGCTTTTGTGGCATTTTAGTCCCCCCTCCTTGCCAAGTCAGGACATTCCCAAACACATTGGCAACATCTTTTTGTTTGCAGACATGTGGGTTTTGGATCAAACAGAGAAAAGCAAAAATGAGTAACACATATATTTTTTCAATGAATGGGAATAAAAAAATCAATAAAAGGCAGGGCTTTTGAGAAGCTGGAGGTTCTTTAAAATTTTTTTTGGAAAAATGGCTACTTTGCAACCAAAAAAAGATCATCTGAAAAATTTAAGTCCGGTCCATACAGGACCTGGTGTTGTATAAGGTGACTTTTAAAACTGTTTCTTTAGCAATTTTGTTCTTAATACTGAGAAAGGACCCACTGATCAAGGCATGTACAATAGGGAACCTGTCACCTCCCTTGAAATCTCAGGAAAACTTAATAAAACTTTTTAAAATCACAATGACACCAGTCCAAATCCTTGGGAACATGGTGTGGTTAGTGTGATCTTGTAGTAAAATTGTTCAGAAAACCCTGCACGACACAGTCCTTCTATCACACACCATGCATGGACCTGACTGATGCTAGTCACTGTGCTCTCACACCTGTGTTAGGAGCAGATGACAAAAATGTGCGCGCGCTTCTCTTTTTGTTCAATAAAGCGGATTTTAGCGGATGTTACTTCTAAAAAGCGGCCGATCACACAAACCGTATGATCCCAGGGTGGTATTCTTTCAGCCTCCTGCGTGCCCCGCTCTGCCATTAATTTAAAACGACGCCCAGCAAGCTACAGCCACGCACGGACGACCAAACAATCGACAGGGATCAAATGCAGGCTCTTCAGCACCAGAAGGCCGTAACGCTTCTGCTTTACACAAGTTGGGAGCTCTGGGAGAAGGCAGCTGGTAGAGTTTCAGAGAGGAGCCGCAAGAGGGAGACATGATTACAAGCATTAGGATGATGAGATCCACGTGTATGCAAGTGGGCAGCTGTGGTCTATTTGTTTTTTGAACTTCTTGACTTCTATGGAAGTTCTGCCAGGGCTCCTCGGGGCATGGGAATATTTGAGCATCCATTTCCTACCCAAGCCCCTGGACACCTGGAACGGTGGTCGGAAAGTTTTGCCCCTACTTCAGAAGCTCTCTGTGGGACCCGTCGTAGGTAGGAAGGGGGCGGCGTTACAATCTCAGGACTGAAAATCACTGCTTTTAATTACAGCTTCTCCAGCAAAGAGACAATGGAACAAAGGGACATTGTTATCGCTGTCTGAGTTGTGCCAACGAGCAGCAGCACGTCTGGTCTTCCTACACCCCATTTTCCTGCCAGTGCAGTGGTTAAAAGGAACCCCCCCCCAACCCACTGGGGACAGGTGGGTCGAAAAATGATATATGAACCAACTGAGATAAAGACTAACCTTCTCCAGAGCGTCAAGTTCTCCCCCTTAGGGGATCTGCATGGAAAAGACAGTTGACTTGACACTGAATAAATAGTGGAGATATGAGATACGCTGTGAGGTCTTTTGAAAATATTCCAACAAACTTCTCCATTCAGGGGGTCTATGCTGGGAACAAGCATCAGCTTGATATATGTTACATCGACTGGACAAATCTCAGCATGCCTGTCTAACCGTCTTGAAAATACAATCCAGGCAGTTGTGACCTGCTGGCCTTGTTGAGGACATGAATGACAAGTGTTTATGAGCTGGCAAGCAAACAGATGTGCCTTTAAATACTTCACCGCAACTATCAAGTGGCTTCTTTCAAAAAAGAGAATCCTTACATTTAATTTACTGTGCACTGCTCCTTTGTGTACCCTCCTTACGGATGCAATGTCTTTATAGTGAACACAGTCCTGGGATTCGACCAGTTGCTGGGATGATGTCCTTCATGCAGGGCAGAGAGCTCCATGAAGGACATCATGACAAATGATGGACAAATTGAGGTGCTGGACTCCTTTGAGCCCTGAAGCTGGAGCTTTCCAGGTGTCATGGAGCTGCCCTGCATTACACAGGATTTCTTCAACTGTGGATTAGTATTTCCCAGAGACATGCAGAATGACATGAGGGAGCAGAATAACCTCTTCAGGGTTGCATCCTCTCATCATGAAGTCCAAAACATATATTTTTAGCTTCTCAAATGAACCAATTTACCAAAAGTAATCCAAGCTGAAGTAGCACCATTTACAATGTAAGAATTGTACAGCAAGGGAAGTTTAGGTTGGATATTAGGACAAAATATCTCACTAGGAGGGTGGTGAAGCATTGGGATGGGTTACCTACAGAGGTGGTGAACTCTCCATCTTTGGAGGTGTTTAAGATGCAGGTAGACAAAGCCTTGCCTGGGATGATGTACTTGGGGCTGGTCTTGCTTTGAGCAGGGGGTTGGACTAGATGTGACCTCCTGAAGTCCCTTCCAGCCTGAATTTTCTGATTCTAACTTTCTCAGTGGAATTTCCTGCTCTCTGGAAAAAGGCCACCAAGTCTTTCCTTCAGTGGTTATGTCCTTCACACATCCACACAACATTCACTATCTATGGATGACATTATTTTTTGTTAAAAAAGGTGTCAGGCTCATGATGGGAATACATGCAAGGGTGATACATCAACTATCTCCTTTCTAATTTCATACTGCTACACACATCTTCTGACCTTTAATAAGAACATTTTTTTACATACTTTTCCCAAAGGTTCTAGGTAGACAGAGCCTTCTGGTCTAGAAATACTTGCAATTGTTGATTATTTCACCTTAAATTCATTAACAAATCTACCTGGACAAAAACTGAAATTACTGTATAGAGAAGAGGGACAAAATCTGAACTTGATACAGCCCTGTTGGCAAACATGTAGCACAGGCCTCTTCATATGAGGAAATGAGAACATTTTTCATCTGATTCTACCCTACCTCCCGAATGGTAGAAAACTTCACCTTTTGTAACTACTCTCTATTTTTGGTCATTAAAAATGGATTGAGCAGCACTTTATCCAAAATAATTCCAAGTGTTTGGCACCAAAAAGGGAACTTAATTTTTTTTCCACACTAAAGATTGTCTTGGATTTAGCTTTGAGAACGTGTTTTTTGATTGGAGACCAGACTTCAATTTGCTCGTTATTCAACTATTTTTGTTTTGTAGCCAAAAAACCAAAATAATTCATGAGAAAACTGGTTCATAACATGATATCACCATTGCAATATTGCATTTTTCCACCACCTCAGTTTAAAATTTTAAAGATTTAATTGATTTTCAGCCAAAATGCTACATATGTGCTTAAACTTCCCAACATGACTCTGGCCTTTATAGGTTACCTGGTGGTAGCCTAAAATGGGCCACCTGACAGCAAAAACATGTCTAAAAAGGATTAACCTCAGAAAACAATTGGCTAGCAATTATAAATCCCTAAACTGTAGAGGAATTTAATAAAGGAAAAATAAATCTCTCACTTCCATACAGTTTAGGATACATATTTGTGATGCAACTGTTCAGCTGACTTGTGCTCTGATGGATCCCTTATGTAGTTTGAATTACACTCACCTACCAAAAGGAAGATGCAGACACTTTTCTAACTGAGAAAGGGATCTGTGACAAGAGGACACATCTACTTAGAAAACAGGAGGAAATTTTAGGAGGAAACCATGACAACAGCACCATCATAAAGCAGCATTGCTACCACTCAGCAGGCCCACTACCCAGAAATGGTTTATTCCTGTAATATATAAAATGTCCTCGAGCCTGGACAGATGATATGACAGTAGTATTAAAAAAACTGCAGACAATAAAAATGCAAACTTGGCTTCTTCTCTCACCTGGTAGAGAAGGATCTGGTAGGGAATCAGGGGTGAGACTCTACCAGTGAGAGCAACACCGGTTTGGCTGTTTGTCTTCATCCATCCTTAGGTGACTGTACTATGAACCCAAACAGGCTAATACCTGCTCCCCTGCCATCTGGCGGCAAGGGACTGTAATCACTGCCTACTGTGTGAGCAGGACGTCTGGTCCTCAACCTGGTATAATTTACATCTGCATATACTGTAAAACCAATGCGAGTTATGCTCAGTTTTACGTTCATTTGCCCATGCCCTCAGTGTCTTTCTCTACATGGGAATGGGAAAAAGAGATGCAAGGGGTTAGAAGAAAAAGAGTCTCTCTGAAACATTAGCGAGTATGAACAATGTTCCACTGAATAATCATGTACAGGCTTGGGACTTTAAACCCTCACCTGTCAAACAGGAGACTTCCTGCCCTGCAGGTGATTACAGTTGAATAACAATGCCCCTCTGTTAAAACCACCCCCCCCATCCTTTTCTCCTGCAAAACAGCCGGGATCCTACAGTTCTGTAACTGTGAGCCCAGTTGTTAGGCCACTATATTGCCAAAATTATTCAACATTACACAGATTGGTGGGGGAAGAGCAAACTATGGAAAACAGGGAAAGGAAAGAAGCACCCTTTCTTCACAGATTTGGGGTATGCCCTGGAACACAGATGTTCTGGAGATACCTCAGTGCAACACTGAAGACGATCGGGTCTTTTTTATCGCTAAGATAAATTTGGCAGGTTGCGTATCCACACTAATGTTGAACTCCTACAAGTGGCTCTGCAACATTTTCAGACTTGGTTGAGAATCTGAGTGTGGAAACTTGTTGAAGAAACCAATTTCCATGAGGTTTAAAGGATAAGAACAAACTCAGTTAAAACACAGGCTGGCATCTTGCATATATTTCTATACCTGCGGGGGTGTAGGTTGTAGCCGTGTTGGTTTAAGGGCATAGGCAGGCAAGGTTCTTTGGGTGAATCTGGTACCTTTTATTAGACTAACATAATAGGTGGAAAAAAATATTTTCCACCTATTTAAGTTGGTCTAATAAAACATATCAGATTCAAGCAAAGAACCTTGTCTTTCCATACCTGCGGCAGGTACTGGTCCAGTGGATCCTGTTTCTTGTTCCTGGTCCACTAATTGTTAGGTGGAATTGGTAAGTGATTTCAATCTGGCTCGATTTTAACAAAGAGAATGCAGGCAGCATTTTACTTAGCATAAGTCAATGCAGCAGTCATCAATATTTAACAGCCATATGCTACTGTTTGCTGTTTATAGTGGGGTGGAAGCACTGTTGCAGCCCTGATGGTTCAGGGAACACATGACAGGCAAAGGTTTTTTCTGTGATATCCTTTAATGGATGATCTGTATAGTTGGGAGAGTTGATGGACAAGGTGTGAGGCATACAGCGCCCTTCTGCTCTGTGTCAGGCAAATGCTGTGTGTACAGACATACCCCAGGTCTTGTATCTCAAGACACACATACGGAGGATGACATGCTCAAAAAATTGGTGCTCGCGACATTGCAGGTGCACATACAGGAGGTGGGTTGAGGCCTAAATCATATCCTGGGTCCAATTAGCACATGGGACCCCACTGAGCTCATCTGCCCACAGGGGGAAGCCATAATGGCCAGGGAGATCATTAGACAATTTTCAGACTTCTCTGATATCCCCCACTCCAAAAATATTCTCACCGTAAACTCATCTCTTAGCTTCTCTGGATTATTTTAATTATGCAGATATTGTTTCCCTTTGTTCCACTGCTGATATTGAAAAGCTCGTTATTCTGCTACAAGATGCTTGACATTTTTATTACACATGTAATTTCTTTCATGTGTCTATTCCTCTTGGGAACGCTGTGAAACACATGGCCTGACATAATTCCTATAAATTCATGTATAAAATAGCAGCTCAGTATTTGCAGGACAAAAGAGGTGTTTCCTTATGTCCAAGCTAGATATTTTTTGTTTGCACTTTATTTTTAGGACACATTAATAAATACCTTGAGCTAAGATTCAGAAATGTTTTAATAGGCAGCCAAGAAATTATTGCAAGTTGCTATACAATCAACAAGGTCAAGAGTTTGCTTCTTACCATCTCTGACGCATGCTACCGATGCCTGTAGCAGACATAAAACTGCTACTGATAATAATTTCTTGACCCTTTCATGCTGTGTATAAATGTACCCGTCATATAAACTGCAACCATGTTTGCTAGATTTATGGATCCTACAAGCTAGGGAAAAGAAAAATCCAAAGGTTGGGTGAGCTAGAGCACTGACAGTGCACTTATCCAATGCTAATTTCATATTCCAGATGATCAGATCCAAAAGACCTGACACATTAGGTGAACTCCCGGTCATGGTGCAGCAAAATGCTTCTCCTTCACAATTGTGGTTGAAGACTATAAAGACACGTATAATATTGCCTGGTAATAGCAATGAACCTCAGCAGGGAACTCAGTGGTGCAGGACGCACCCCTCAGCTCTGTACAGATGATCTAAATTAATCATTGTACCAATTGCCCATTTAGCCCTGACCCTACCTAACACTTAAGCATGTGCTTAACTTGCAGCACTGCTGGATCAGGCCCAGAGCACTCGGCACCTGGATTTCTGCATGCAGCCTGGTTCCCCCTTGAGATCCAGTTCCTACCTTGGACCACTCCGATGCCTCCCAGATAGAAAGGCAGTCGCGGCCCTCGCAGCTCTGAATCGTTGCTGGTTTGTGGCCAAGGCAGTAGAGGTCTCTGGTGTTGACGTAGGTGCCGTTCTGCAACTGGTACACACAAGTCACTTCCCGGTGCTGGATGCCTTTCTCACAGGTGGCCGAGCAGGGGCTCCAGTGGCCGGTCACCCATCTGATAAGAAGACAGAGAAGAAACGTAAGGAGGATGGAGCCCGGCTCTGTGCTTGGGATCCCTGAGAAACAGGCCACCCATCCAAGGCCCAGACCGCACAGAACCAGGAATTACAAGCATGCACCTTTTTCAACTAAAGTCTGCGGGACGCTGGAAAGGGCCCGGTGGGTGGCCATCTGGCGCATGTGCTAGTGAGTCTAATGTGCTCAGCATTCCAGCCACTGCTCCGTTTAACTCATAGGAGACTTGTTTGCAAAACTCCTTTTCCACTGTTCAAGGGAAGGCAACCCTGACTGCTTGCAAGTAATGCCTCCCTAGAGCAGCACCTAACTGAACCACTGGTGTAGCCCTGTTGGTTCTAGCTCCCGTTCAGAGTGGCTGTAAATACTCCCCTTCCCAGGGCTCTGTGTCTGACTGCCTGTTTGATTAGGACACTGTCTGTTTTGAAGTTCAGAAGCCCTAAAAATGTTGGCTAAAGGACCACGTTCCTCCTATTAGCATATAGGAGCTTAACAGCTACAGCTCAACCAGTCTTTAACAAGACAAGATTACACTTCCCAAAGGGCTCCCATTGTGTTGATTCAAAGCAGATGTGGTTCAAACATTCGAATCTGGATGACTTTTCTCCCCTTAAAACATCCTCCATTATTTTAAGGTTGCTTCCTCTTTTAGCTTGTTTCTAATGCCATTGTTTCCCCTTAACAACAAGCTGGGCTGAGAGTAAATGAAGGTTTTTTTGAAGGTCTGTTGGGCAACTCTGGCATGTGCTGGGACTCCTGCAAAATATGGAGGGTGCTGATGCTAAGAGTCTTTACACAGTTTAAGTAGGCCTGTGACCAACTCACAGAGCCTGGCTTGAAATCCATTAAGGTCAATGGGAAATAAATCTAGCCCCTCATGTGGAAAGTCAAGCATGCACACTAGTCTCTGCCAGACCAGACCCAAGATCAGCTCCAAGATGAGGCTTTTTTCCTCCTGCAGCTGTCGATATTCTAGTCGGAGGCAGATCTACCCCCAAACTAAGCACAATTATGGGTAGAGCTGCTCTGGGGAACAATGTGATAACACATCTGGGAAGAATCTGGGTTTCAAGGTGGGCGGGGGGTCTTTTATAAATACATAAAAAGCATCCACCTTAGCACTTCCTGCAATCTGGCAGTGAGGAAGATGTTCCCTCTAATTACAGGCATTCATGGACTGAATGAAAGCCTGGAACAACAAGGGGCAAAGGCAGGTTTCTCTGAGAGTTGGTTTGCTAGGCTGTTATTGAAAACGGGGAGGGAGTCTCTTCCTCGTCACCTGACTTCTAGGTTACTAATGGCCATCTGTGGCTCAGAGAAGTAAGAAGATTCCTCAAAAATGTGCGGCGAGCTCTAACAGGCGGGAGCGGGACGCATATCAAGACTCTTCGGAGCATGATTATTTTTTTTTAAAGTTGCTTAAAAGTTTACTTTTCCAAAAGGAAGGAAAAGAAAGCAGAAAGATCAAATGCTGCCGATCTTCAAGGGAAAAACCAAGAACATTACAACAAGAGTTACAGACACACAATTATCCCATGTCCTCGTTGTTAATCCATTTGTCAACTGCTGTCAGGGACGAGCACGGTGCTGGTGAGCTGAAGGTCACTCTTGCAGCTAAGGCAGAAACCACTTGGTTTGAGAAGGGCACGGGATGGGTTGAGATATCATAGATTGGCCACCCGCTGTCTGCCGTGAAACAGGGGCCTCAATCAGATGTTTCTGTGTGTTAAAGCAATGGACAATAAATTGGTGGTGAAAACGGCCTGGGAGACATGAAAAGGATTTTGCTGGATGATCATTTTGGAGCCTCTCCTCATCCTGGTATTCTTCTAATGGAATGGGAAAATGCCAGCTAAGTCATCTGATCTGGAGACAAGAAGATGGACAAGACTAGCCTGGCCCATGGAGGCTATTAACCAGACTCCCACTCATTTGACCAAGAGCTGGGGGCTGTCACTGCGCAAGAAGTGGAAGGGCCTAACTGGGCAAAAGAGCCGGTCACCGAAGGAGAAGATGAGGAGGAAGGAGGCCACGGGGTCAGGAAAGCAGCTGTTCAGACCCCGTTGAACTAATGTCCACATCTGACTGCAATCTACAGCAACTGGCAAAGGAAGAAGAGGAAGGGACTGAAAGCAGAGGAGAAAATCAGAGATAAAAATGCTTTCTTGGCAGAAGCTGTCCTGACCATGTTCCTCTGGGATGGGTGGCTTATGGACTGCCAGTTATTTCTGAGATGCTGTCAACAGTGAGGTCATGGCCTGACTTCAGCAAAGGGGAGCAGCGGTTTTGGTGTTTTCTGTTGCTTTGAATGAGAGAAACCCACCTCCTTTTCCCCCCTGCCCAGCAGGTGGGACATAACAGTGTGGCAGGAAACTGCCATGTAAAAGAGTGAACATCACTGGTACGAGAAGAATCAGCACAAGGCGCCTGATCCAGTCCCCAAGCAAAGTCAGGGGAAAGGTGGTGGATCAGGTCCTATTATGCATTTCAAATGCGGCCCCTAAAAGTGATCTCTGATAGCAGATCCAAGTAGTAGTGATGAACATAGATGTGATTTCTGATCTGGTTTGGGACTCGAGGGCTTATCAGATGGCTACAAAGAAGGCAGGAGCATTATTTTCACATTGTCAAAATAGGAAAGAAGATGAAAAGCAAATAACAATGGGCAGGTTTACAGCACCGCAGTGTCTTGACCAGCCTTTCCCAAGCATGCCCTGCCCACCTGCTCCTGCACGTATGCTCCAAAACTGAGACACGTTCGGTGACATCCCTCTCTACTGCTCTCAAGATGCAGTTTGGAGCCTGCTTGAAAACAGCCGCTGGAGCTGCTCTCAGAGCATCTTTGCTACCCTTTGAGTGTCCATACAACAGCAAGTGGACAGGGCACGTGCGGGGCCATCCCGCCCAGGACATCTGGTCCCCAGTCTCGACAGACCCAATGTGATCACAGCCAGGAAATGGGCTTTCCCTCGATGAGGGAAATCCATTTAAAATCAACTTATTTAAAAAAAAAAAGCCCCTCATGGAAGGGCAGGGCCTCCGCGAGTCTCTCTGCCCCATTTCCCAGGGAGCACGATGCCCCTGCTTCGGGATAATAGGCGAGTTTCTCAATGACCCGTGTAGAGAAGTCATCTGCTTGCTTGCATCGCTGCTCTGCTGGAAACGGGTCAATGTGACAGCATCTGTCAGACTGCGCAAAAAAAGTTTGGCACAGGAAGTGAAGCTGTCACATTTGAGGGGGTTTTCTTCCTCCCTAATTTCAAAAGAAAATGAAAAGTCCTATTTCTCCTGTCACTGCTGTTGTTTTTGTGGTTGGGCTTTAACTGTCAGCTTGGCTACAAACCACGGACGTCTTGGAAAGCAAAACCAGGAGTTTTTGTCCAGGTTTTACGGTGGACTAGGATGCTACCTTCAACACTAGCTTTCAGCGAGCCCCACCTGGGCCATCAAGTGGGCCGCACGGTGCTGAGACAGCAGTCACCTATGCACTGTTGTGCTGGCACAAAAGGAGGGATTTATCCCATTGAGAATTCGCTCCCTGCAACGCCCCCCGGCATATGAAGTATGGCTGGGTTCAAATGGATGCGGCATGAATATCTTCAGACTCCAGCCAGTCTTGCCTGCTGGAATGGTGCTTCGGCACTGTGGATAGTCAAGCATAAGTTATAGTGACATGAAGGCTGCTCTAGCTTCAAGACTGGAGCTACTCCTTAATAGATGGAGACAGCTGTCCTAATGCCACCATTGCCCTCCACCACATACCCAGCTCCTCTACTTGTTTGCCACAGAGCACCTCAGCTAGGGAATGAGGTCCATGATAGCTGACATTACTCAAGACAGCCAGATGGGTCCTTATTGCTCTTTTAGCAGTCTGGTGCTTCCCTTACTCCCAAACACTAAGGCATGTATTTGGTCAACATCCCATTGCAAACCAGTCTCTTCATATAGTCCTACAAGATCCAGGAGCACTAGGGAACACCTAGCACTCAAGGTACTTACAGTCTCCAAAAGTGAAGGGTTGCTTTTACTGAGAATATGAGTCCAAATGCACTAACACTAATGCCCTCCCATCTGGACGCAGGGATGAACTTTTACAATGGCTCTACTGATCAATAGTGTTCAACTTACTCTTTCACTACAGACTATTTCTAGGGCTGATTCAGCAACTTATTTAGCATGTTTTAAAGGGGGACATCATAATAATAGCTTGCGTGTGGGCCAAAACTTTTGCCTGGCTTGGACTACACGATCCTCAAGATCCCTTGCACCTCTGTGCTTAACTGAAATGACTTGCCCAATGTCTGACTTGTAAATCACATCTCCCAGTCCTCTGTCTTGGGCCTTGACCAGAACTCGGTTGCGTTGGACTTCACCGCTTCTGTACATTATAACATTTCACAGTCGTAAAGAGGGTGCAAGTAGTGTGCTTCTGCAGCAGCCTCAGGACCATGCTTCTCAAGACTGCTCTGCTCATCTGCTCCTGTTCTGCGTGTGCTAACCCTGGAAATAAGGACATGAAGCTGCCTCCAGAGCTCCCCTCACCATTCTCCATCTCCCAAGTTCTTGAGATTGGTGGTGAGCAGGCAGAAACCACCTCTTATTCCCTTTGACCTGTGCACAGAAAGCAGAGCTGAGCAAGGTGTGCTTAATAGCAGTGCTTTGACACTGCTGCAGAAGCAGGACAGATATGTCCAGTGTGGCCCAGTTTCTGTTGAAAGCCAGAGGAAAGAGATGCTTCATTTCCTTTGTGACTAACAACCTCCCCCTAATACGACCCTTAGCATTTCCACAGCATCTCTCATCTGTTGGCTCCCAGAGTGGGCTAGGATCATTCCCTCCCTTTCACACGAGGAAACTGAAGCATGACGCAGTGTCTTGGCTGCTTATTAAGGGCCTTGTCCACTCAAACCCTATGGACAAGGCCAATTTTTTCCCCTAAAGGAGCCAACATGCCCAGCATCCTTCCTCAAGCTCAGGCTCCGCAGTGGCTGTTTGAAATGTAAGACATCCCACAGTACATGTATAAAATCTGGGAAGCAGCACCATGCAGAGATCTAGCGTGTGATTAATGTGCAGACTTAGTCAAACAAGCACCAGGCGCATATAAAAAGTTACACTGGGTAAACCCAATACAATATTCATGCCCGTTCTTTCACTTTACAGATGAAAACACTGGAATGCAACATGCAGATGCCAAGCAGATGTTCCTTCTGCAAATCCAAAGCAAAATACCAAGAAACAACAATTAGTCTCAAATATAGTTTCTGGTAGGTTATGTGCCCAAGATCTGATTGGCTTGACTTCACATTTCTTGTGCCAAAGATCAGGATTCTGGTTAAAAAATGCTCATCAGCTTAGAGTCTTCAAAATGCTGCACAAACCGTATTCTTGGTTCAAATTGTGCAGACTGTCTGGAAAACGGATTGAGGATGCTCGCTAAATGAGTGTGGCCAAGCTTAGAGATGGTGGAAGCAGATGCTACTCCACTGAGGGCATGTCTACATGTGCCTATTAATGTTCAGCAATAAACTCTGGAGCTTACTGCTCTGGAATTCATTGCTGCTGGGTGCGTGTCCGCACGTGAGCCCAGGGTTGCAGCACGTTGAGCCGGGTCGGAGGAGCCCTGGCTGGCAGGGGGTCCCTGGGGTCAGCCTGCCAACATGGGGCTGCTGCCTTCAGCTCAATGTGTTGCAGAGTGGCTGGCTGGGGCACGAGGGTGCTTAGTGTGGGGCTAACTGGCAGGCAGCTCCTGTACTGAAGCACCCTCATGCTCCGGCCACCTGGGGCAGTGTCTACATGTGCGCTGCTGCAGAGATTTTTACTCTGCAGCAGGATAATACTTGTATGCACAAGTACTGTCCTGCTGCAGAGTAAATTAGTTTACTCCAGCCTAATGGGGGCACATGTGTAAATGCCCAGATATTTACTGTACAGCTAATTAGTCAACTGTGTGGACAAACCTCTTGTGTGAACGCGCCCTGAAATCGGTGGATCTGCAGCTCCCTTCCTACCAACTCTGAATTCGATCTGTTCTCTACTCAGCAAAAAAACAGGATTCTGATTGTCTGAGTGTAAGAGGACTTTATCTAATGTGCCGAAGCAAGAGAGAGGAGAGAAGACTGTGACTTTTCACACATGGGGATTACTGCACGTCAACAGATTAACGGTGCACTTAATCTGTTATCCGCTTTGTGGTGCAGGTCCTGAGATACTTCACAGCATTATTGCATTAAGGCTTAACACTCATTCTCTGCTGTCAGCTAATAACCTCGTTCCTTCATTCAGCCTGTGCTTCCATAGGTCACTTTTGTTCATTCATAATGACACTGGAAGGCTTAACACTCTAAGGTTTCTAAAGCACTTTCTGATCCTCAGCGGCGCTACGCAAATGCAAAGTATTATTTCAGGAGTCAAACCAGCGGCTGTGCTCACACTCGATAAAATTGCAAATGTTATCAACACCTAGGTTTTAAGGCCTCTGCTTGGATCAGGAAGAAATTTCTTTCATGGACAATCACTGGAAGGTGCACGATGGGAGTTTTATGCATCTCTCTATAGCATCTGATGTTGGCTACTGTAAGTAATGGGATACCAGGCCTGAAGAACCAGGGGCCAGTTTTACTGTAAGTTGTAGAGCAGGGGTTGTCAACCGGGAGTATGCGTACCCTCAGGGGTACTTAGAAAGGATGTAGGGGTATGCGCGGGTGGGCAGGCAGGCAGGGACGGAGCATGCCCTGGGGCACAGCGGCAGCTTCTCCCCCGGCACCTTCCCATACTTTGCTTCCTACCTGGAGGAGGGGCTCACTGGATGCTGGACACCATCAGCCCCATGCGGCACACCACAGCACCCGACCCTCCTCGCTCTCTGTGCCCGCTCTCAGGAAGAGGGCCAGGAGGAGGGGGGGGCTGCAGTGCCCCTCCACGGGCCACACACATGCTGCCCAGCCAGCAGGCTGGCGGGGTGGGGATCACATGCAGCGGCCGCCACCACCATCACCCCACACCACAGCTGTCGCACTGTTTTCCTGCGTCTGGTTGCATGTGCAGCTCCATGGGCTGCTGATGCACCTGGCACCTTGTGTGCTGCTCATCAGCAGCCCGTGGAGCTGCATGTGCGACCGGCCATGGGAAAGCGGTGTGGGGTGTGGCGGCAGTGGCGGCCACTGTGTTTGAGTTCCCCACACTATCTGGCCAGGTGGCACGTGTGCGGCCGCAGAGGAACACCGCTGCCCTTGCCCTCCCCATCCCTGGCCCTGCTCCTGGAAGCAGGCACAGAGACACACTCCCCCACCCCCATTGTCAATCTGGCCTCCCCAGCCCCTTCCCTCTCCCTCACCCCGTCCCTTCCCCCCACCCACACTTACCTGCTGGGTATGTGTGCGTGTGCATCTCCGTGTGTGTGTGTACATGCACGTGTCTGTGTCTGCATATGCATGTGTGTGTCTGTATATTTGTGTGTGTGTGTGTGTGTGTGTGTGTGTGTGTGTCCTGACCACCCGCTCGCAGCAGGCACATGGCAGCGCGTGACTCTTGGGACAGTGGGGTGCAGAGTCCAGCCTCTCTCTCAACATAAGCTCATTCGTTTTCATCCATAAGAATATAAGAAATGCTATACTGGGCCAGACCAGAGGCTCATCTACCCCAGTATCTTGTCTCCGTGTCAGAGAGGGGAAGCTAAGGGAAGAAATACAGAAACACTGCAGAGGTGTCCACTCTAGCACCTGTATTTACTTTATTTAAATTTTATACCTACAATATACTCTGGGATAACTGATCCATATACACCTGGCTCATGCAGATTCCCTTCTGTGTTCACAGACTCTTACAACTGACAGATCATATTGAAATTATCCCCATTAGTCTTGAAGTGAAATCCTCATTAAAACTGAGAGCTATTACAAAAGGTGCTCCAGTTAAACCAAAAATATTGATGAGTTCTTGATCTTTTCTGACATCCTTAGACATCCATTGTTGTCCTCAAGAAAACTCATTTCTAATGTCTTTAAGAGACAAACCTGCTGCCACTGGATTCTTACATTACGGCTGTTGACTAGAGTAAGAGTGGAGATGCAAAGGATTTGCTCTTTATCGATAGCACTGCTAATTAAATGCAAAGACTGCTGCCGGCTGCAAGCTCGTTGGAATGTGAAGCAGAACACGAGCATAATTACCATCCATGACAGACTGCCTGATAAGTAATGTCTATGCCTGCACAAAAATGAGATGCACACAGAGCATCCCTGTATATTTCCTATTGAATTACAACCCAGATGGGTTTCCCTGACTACACTGTCATTAGACCTGATGTACACACCTGGACACATCTTAAAATAAGCCCCCTTGTACCCCCCCCCGCTTTTTTTTTTTACTTAAGCATTTTGCTTATAACAATGTCAAAAGTAATTTAATTGCTCTAACTTCAAAAGATCAGGCAACCCGTATTTTAAGTGAGCCATCTGTGTATATCATATATAGCATTTGGCTTCAAGTCATGTAATAAGAGTGCAACATGATCTCAGGGATTGCTTGAGACTGCAGCCTTTCTTTATTCATTTTCCCCTCCCAGGTGCTAACATTATCTTTGGTTAAAAAATGTGAGTGCTGTACAGGGAGTCACTTGAGACCCTCTCTCCCAGATCCAACAAGGGTTGAATGATATACATGACACAAACTCATCTTTCTCACAATCCTGCGGATGGTTTTATCTCCAGTCATTTTTAGTGTGCTGCACAGGCATTTCAGAGCTGGAGACTCCCAAATGGTGGCTAAGTTTTAAAAAGAGGGTGCTAGGTTTTCAAACAGAGGTGGTTAACCCCTGGAATGGCAGCTGTGGTTGCTGATTCAGCACTTCAGGGTGTGTATGTCTGTCTGCAGCTCTCCCGAAGGGCTGGGATAGTCAGGTCATGCAATCTGAGTAGAGAGCTGTGTAAAATCTCTGCCTCTTGAGTCTTCCTCAACCTCTGACCCTGGGTATCTCTTCGGAGGAGTCTGGGAGTGCTTTGTCTGATCTGCTTTGGCAACATTTTTCCAGGAGGGCCCTGGAGCAAACTTTAAATTTCCTTTGGAGGATCAGCTCTTGATCTGATCTTTCTACAGCGTGTAGTCATCATTAACCTTACAAAAACCATTTTACTAACTTGCCTGTGCCTGAAACAGGCTCCCTAGAAACACTTGGGTCCTGCACTATTTTGTGTCTAAACTTGGGTCTATCGGTTGCTTATATGAACCATAATTTGTTCGAAGAGCCTGCAGTCAAAGGTCTGGGCGAGATGCAATGAGGTATGTTGGCAAATACCTGGGTGGCATTAGAGGATAAGGAGAGCGAGGGCAACAAGAGTACGCTGAGGTTTTTTTCATAGATTCATCGTTTCATACCATTTAGCAAAAGGGATCAATGCAACATTTTGCCTGAGTTCCTACGTATCACAGCCCAGCTATTCCTGTCTCAAGCCCTGTGTATGGCCATTACATGCATGCCCGAATAGCTCCACTAAGTGCATTTATTTACATAAAAAGCATAGTGGATACACACTTACACACATGAGCTAACACACACTCCATGTGTTGATTACTTTTTCCCCTCCCCTCCATGCCACTGGAAAATTAATGCCTCTGCATCTGCACTAAGACTTGATCTATGACACCTTTGAAGTAAGAATAGTTTAATCATTTTTATTATCCTGGATCCTGGATTACCCCCACTATTACAAAGTGAATAAAGGACACCAGGAAAAATGGTATAAAGTAAAATCACCAAACTTGAAACGTTGCTCAAAACCACAGACATCAAAACAATGCAGTTCCAGAATCTACTTGGCATAGGTGTTAATAGCCTCACTCAACATGTATTATTTTTTTCTGAACACTACATTATGCTATTTATGCCACAGGTGAGAGAAAACTTCAGATCTAATCAGTGTTATTAAACCATAATTGGTAGCACCAATTAGCTCTGCATCATGATGTTACAGTTGCTTTCAAGTTACTAAGCAAATATCCCATGGATAAAATATCGTTTCTATTGAAATCATGGCAAAACTCCCAGGGACTTCAATGGTGCCAGGATTTCACCCCAGATTTTTTAGCAAACAGAAATGGAGAGATTTCCAAGAAATGTTGGTATTGATGCTTTGGTGTCTTTTGTGCAGAGCTGCTAAGGGAAAGGAAAGCATGTATAAATAGTTTACAAGTGGCCCTTTTGAAATCACTGAAATATGCAGGTCCTTTTCCACTCCCACATGCCATCATATGACATTTCTCAAGCTATTCTTTGTGCCTGAGCTAAGTTTGGGTCAAAATAATCAGGTGAGTCTTGATTTTGGTCACAGGTTGTGCCACACCCAGTCACAAAAAGGTTTTTTTGGGGAAAAATACTAGGAATCTAGTACAATAATACAGCTGCTGATGCCGAAGGTCGGGCTCCAAAACTAACATTCCTGTCTGATTGCCTTTATAAACAGCACTCAGTAATTTTCCAGTACAGTAGTCATTCTGCTAGCAGACTTGCCAACTCTCACTCATGTTGGTTTCTTTTTTTTTTTTTTTCTTTAGTGATTACCATTTTGACAGCTTTTATTTTCTTAATTTCCCAGGAATTATGAGATCAATGTAGGCAGGCTATTTGCTAATTTACATGGGGGGTGGTTCTTTTTTTAAAATTCATTTTTATGTTTCTTTTTACCCTCCTTCACTGATGATCTCAACAGTTATCCCAAAGAGTCGAGTGAGCGTCATTCCCACTGGTGCCAATGACGGATGCTCCTTTGTCGATGATTAGTACTAGATCTACTAATCTATTTAGGTTCATTTATCCCTGCCTCGGTCCACCCTTATGGTAGCCTTCACAGGGGGTGGGTATGGAGTCCCACTGCACTGGCATGCCAGGAGATCGTCGGCTTTTTCCTAGCCAAGCCGCGACTATAAGCGGTAGAGAGAGCAACGCACAGGTTTTCAGCCTGTGGAAGTTTGTTTCGCCCATAATGAAATATTAAGCTATATCCGCCTGCTAATCCTCCCTTGAGGATAAGTACTGCAGTTCAGCCTGCAGAGACTCACACCACACAGGCGCTCAGGAATGCATTAACTCTGGCAACACTGAGTAAAATGTGATAGTGGGGGGGGATCAGCAGGGAAAAACCATGCTGAAGGCTGGCCCAAGTGTTTGCACCCAGAGCAAACCAGAGGTGTCTCATGACTTCACGTACTGTAAGAACACTGAACGTACCGTTTCCCCAGCCAGTCTTCTGAAGTTATTTGGCACGAATGTGTCCAGTCCTGGCCAAGAAGTCCACCTTATTCCATTCCCTCTCACACCCACTGCCAACCCTGCATTTGTTTAGCAAGAACTGATATACAGAGGTAGGGATTTGTTATGCCTCAATAATTAACCATTTAGCGGCAGGACACACATACCTGCATACCAGTGACGCTGGAGAATCGCTCCCCTCCTTCCTTGTACTTTGCGTCATTGGCAAGGTACCTTCATCTGGATTGCTGCTGGGTTTTTTTAATTTGATTTCTGTGGATAATTAAATATTCACCACTGGGCAGTGAGCGTGACTGTCTCCTTATGGTGGAAGGAGAAGTAGCAAAGCACGTGGTGAGAAGAAGACATGTTTGTCATAGGACAAAAGTTGCACGCGCAGGGGTGAGGACTGGGACTCCTTCCTGCTTCAAGAAGACTGTCTTCTGCCATTTGTCCAACAGGAGAACAGATGTTGCTGGGATTAGCTGTAGGTCCCCTATCTTTTCTGCAGAATGACCACTGGGAGGCAGCATCACCCACTCACT
This sequence comes from Alligator sinensis, assembly GCF_000455745.1. Lineage (NCBI taxonomy): Eukaryota > Metazoa > Chordata > Crocodylia > Alligatoridae > Alligator > Alligator sinensis. The sequence continues at coordinate 582,172 of NW_005841946.1, forward strand.
CGCATAGAAGCAACCAGTGCATTACATATTGGTCTTGGGTCCTGGACCAACTGGAGGGCCTCGTGGCAACGTGGTGGGACTACTTGTGGTGGGGTAGGTCCTATAAAGTACCTATAAAGTTGCAGTGTCCAGAGGAAGGTGAGTATAGGGTGCCTCAAAACCCTATCCCCCACTGCCTTGTGGGTACTCCTTGGTTGGAGAAAGGCTAAGGGACATCAATGCACCCTCACCACGGTGTTAGGCAGTCAGCAGAAGTTCTTATTCATTGCTTTCTGGCAGCGGCTGCACCCATTGAGGCCCTGAACATCTGGATTTAGTCTGGCATTTGGATTCTGTCTTGATGGTCCAAAGTGGGGAAGGTAGGTCTTGGGCAGCCTCCATACTCTTGCCTAGGTGTACATGTCAAAGGTCTTGGCACGATGGCTGCAGGACTCCATACAAGCGGATTCATCAGGCCTCTGACTAGACCTCTTATGCATACACCATGATCCAGATGGTTGCCTACTACGTTACGTATGTGTCATCTGAAGTAACCATCCATCCCTCATCCTCTTCTGCAGACCTTAACGCCAACTTCCAGGGCCCTTTCCAAATCAGCTATTAAAATGGAGGTGGTACCTCCTTGTGTTGGATAGTTTCAATGCTACAATCCACACCAGGTTTACAGAGTTAGATTATTTAGAAAGGAACCACTGATGAATTGTCTATTCTTTTTTAGACACTCCTGTATCCCCATATCATCAAGCCCTTTCTGGACCAAGCTACACGCAGATGAAGACAACCTGCAAACCAGTTGCAGTTTCTGGGTATCGCCAGCTGATCATTGCTGAAAGGGGCACAAGCATCAACACTCAGCATTGGCAAACAGCAGCATTGGGACAGATCGCCTGTCTCCTCTGCTGCAGAACATTACCACACCTGCTACCACCAGTCAATATAATAACAGCATATTCACATTTACATATATCTGCATAAAGCAGAAGTGGATGAGCTAGAGCACTATGTGGTGGGGAGGGGCTTCCCAACTCTCCTCCCCTTTGCTGGGTTGGGGATCCCGCTGTGGGGCGTACGTGCCAGCTGCTCTTCCACTGTCCTCTGTATCCCTGAAACACTGTCCCACCTACAAGTGATCAAGTACCATCACCAGTTTCTTAGGTGATACTTTGGCACACCGGTAGGTATTGGTGGCTCCCTTCTCCCTAGGTGAGGAGCTCTTTACAACCTTTCACTTCTCTTCATCCACTTTACTAGTATCAAATTAGGTAGAAAAATGGGGATAAATCCCCTGTGAAGGAGGGACAGGAGAGAAAGGTATGAGGTAGGAGAGAGATGGATGAACTAAGGAACAGAGAGAAACATTTCCTCTCTTCTCTACCTTTCCTACGCCTTCACCCACACCCTGAAATGAGCTCTGCCTCCTGGGTTACTGCCAATTCATTTAAGCACCCAAATGTGAACACAAACACACCCTCAGGATCCCTGCCATTCAGCCGTCCTAATTATTTCTGTCCCTGGGGCACTGTGATCTAAATTATGTATCACTCCCCTAGTCTCAATTAATTCTTCCCTGTCTCCCTCAAATTAAATGGCATCTTCCCACCCCCATTAATATGACAAAGCCCTGCCACAGCTCATCCAATCAATTAGCCATCCCACATAAGGATAATGCCATTGCCTACCTCGTATACAGTAGACCTCAAAGCGCTTTACAGCAGTTTCATTCTCCCTATTTTACAGATGGGGAAAAATGAAGCAGTCCCAATCTGATACCCACCTCAGTTAACCTGATAACAACCTCCCCCATTAATGTCACAACATCCGGCCGCCCCAATAAATTCAGATCTTCCCAAAACTCCCCTCTCATTCCAAAAATCCCAACAGGTCCCTCACATAATCTTCTTCTCCTCCCCGAAGACCTTAATGGACCCTTGCATTGTTCTCTTCCCCCTGGTCTTCTTGTAGCCCTGCACCCCTCCCACTCCGTCCAGCAGCGAAGTGGCCCCCTCCCTACGGTCCCATCTCCCGGGGAAGGCAGCCAGTCTGAATGCAATTTCCTCCCTGAAAACCTGTCCCCTGACTTCACAGGCCTTTAAATAGTTGGAAGAAAACCTGGATCGGCAGTGACTCCAAACTGTTGAGTATAGAGGAGCCTATACGAAGGGAGGTAGAGGTCACAGTTCTTCTCTGAGCCAAGAGAAATAACTACCACTGGCACCAATCATCCTCTCTGCTCAAAATAATAGCAGCAGCCAAGGATTTTACTTAGCTAAACCTTATCCTTCAGACATGGCACCTCCTAGTTGGATGGGAGCACCCTGGCCAAGAGGGTAAGGAAGCCTGCGCCGCTGTTGTTGGAAGGCTGAGCTCACATCTTTGGGTCTGGTTCGTTCTGCAGCTCCCGGTCCACTCCTTCTCCCCTGACTGTGTAAACGGAGTAGGGGAAAGGAGCAGAAGGGCAACAGCAAGTTGCAAGATGCAGCAGATGGGCTGGAGGAGGTTAAAAAGGCAATATATCTTTGAGGTCAGAACAGGGCGGGTCAGGAATTTTCAAAGGAAATGGTTTGTGTTGAAAACCAGCTGACACCATTGAGATTTTTCATGCAAAGATGGCATATTTTCAAGGATCTGACTGAACACACTGTTGAAATCGTGCATTTTTTTTTCCACTGGCAAATTCCCTATTTACTTGGAAAGTGAAATAATATTTTGAGAGTGTGTTCAGTAGGAAGATAAGGATGCAAGAGCAGCCATACTAGGCTGCACCACAGGTCCACCTACCCCGCTGTCCCATCTCAGATAGTGGCAAAAAGTGAATACTTCAGACACAGTGTAAAATAATCCATTTCCTGTCATATCTTCCCAATATTGAACAATAATTACATCCCTGCAGGGGAATCAGCACAGGATGGGTGACTCATCACAGGCACTGACGCTAAGCCTGGTGCTATTCAGTAGATGAGTAAAAGATCTGGAGGGAAATGTAAAATTGCTGCTGAGAAAGCTTTGCAAATGACACAAAGATCAGGATGGTCAATGATGGTGAGATAGGTACAGCCTAATAGAGTGATTTAGATAAGTGGTGAGCTAGACCAGGGCTGAGCTACAGTCAAGTGCAAAACTGCACCAAATCAAGGAATGCAACCTAGACCTAGGGAAAGGGGTCAACGGATCAAGGGCTCAGAGAGTACAAGAAACTCAACATGAGCTCCAGGCATGATGCTGAGGTGAAAATAGTTAATGTAATCTGTGGATGTTGTCAAACAGGGAGTCCTGTGAAACCAGCTGACCTTAATTTTACTCTGGTATCCAACTTGCAATGGCCCTATGGGCTGCAATGTCATGATATAAAATGACAGTGCTAAACTGGCTCAACTAGAAGCTGTAGACAGAGCCAGTCAGCTGGCTAGACTAGACCTCTTGAGTTAAGACAAGTAAGACCAGTATACTACCTTCACCCGGATCTGGCCCTTGGAAGGAGTAGCCAGATCTTTTTAATTTGTCTCCTGGGCCCAGATTGGTTTCTCCTGTTCTTGTCCTTTCTAGCAAGTGGAGGACAAATTCTTGGTGGTTCTGCCATTTGCTGATCCTAGGTAGCTTCACTAGGCAGTTTTTGAAAGTCTAAACTGATTTTTTGCTTCTAAAGGACAACTTCAGAGAGAAGTCAAAGCTAGGGACAGAAGTTACACAGAAACTGATATAAGTGATTGGAAACTGGTTCAAGTCTTCAACACAACAGAAGTTCAGTGCACATAAACCATTGTCAAAATGGCTGAAACTGGTTTAAGATAAACCAGGATGGATATAGTATCAGACTTAATTGATTTAAGTTAAATCAGTTTATTGAACTTCTGTCCCAGATCCCCTCCAGACTCAAATTAACTCACAGTTTCCCAGCATCCCAGGATGCTTTGCACCTCCCCAGCAACCCCACTTTCCCCCCCGCCCCTCGCAGGATGGGTGAGCTAGCTTTGGCCCAAGCTGTCTGCTCCAGCCAAACAGGGAAGCATGCTCTAGCACCTCCTGGCTTCTGGCCCAAGCCACTGCAGGCATGCAGCTGCATCTCCAGAATCAAAAGAGAATGTCTGTTCACTTGCTTATTGGTTCAATCTATGCAGCTTAGAGTAACCTAGGAAGATTGAACTGATTCAGCCTTTTTGACTGTTTGTACTTAGCCCAAATGCCTAAGACACCCTGTCATCAAAGTATAAACAGGGGAGGAATGAGTAGGAGTGGGGAGGCAATATTAGCTTGGCATGCAGCATTGCTGAGAACAGTACAGAAAGCCCGAGCACTGTTCAGGTATCCAAGAACATTGAAAATAGGAGAGAGGATACAGATGAGCCACACAAATGTGATTCGCAGGCTGGAAAAAACACATGAGCAATGAAAGACTTAACAGGTCAATCTATGTGCCTTATGGCAAAGAAAGTAGCTTGATTACAGTGTCTAAGCAAGAGCTGTAATGGGGATAAAATCCAGTTCAACACAGAGGAAGGCAGAACGAGGACCAATAGCTCTGCTTTAAATCCTTGCACATTCTAATTAGAAATCGGGTGCACACTTTTAATGTTGCGGGTGGTTTGCTGGAGGAACAAACTCCTAAGAGAAGTGATGGATTCTTTGTCTCTTGTTCTTGAATCAAGCCTGGATGCCTTTTGAGATGCTTCCATCAAACTCAACTTACTGGCTGAATACACAGGTTACTGGGTGAAATTCTATAGCTTGTGTTACCCAGAGGGTTACACACACAATGATCTACTAACGGTCCCTTTGGCTGGGATGGTTGACTCAGGGATGATCCTGTCTTGAGCAGGAGACCGGACTAGATGACCTTGTGAGGTCCCTTCCACTCCTATGTTACCATGATCGTATGATCCTTTTAGTCTTTTGACTCCGAATCCATGAAACCAGCTGTACCATAAGGAAGGTTTCATTTCAGTGATGGATAACTCCTATATGTAGAATTTGTAAAGTGTGTGGTGAGCCTCTGTAACAATATTATTATTAACCTCAGGCTAGCACTTAATATTTCCAAAGCAAGTAGTAACATCAATTAACTGGCCATATTCAGTGTAGTAGTTAACGACCCTCTACAAAATTAAGGATCATAATGATTTATTTCAAGGGATATTTTTAGCTTTCTTCTATTTGAAGCCAACTTTTACTCTGGAATTGTGTAACTAGGTTTTATAACAGGTCAGCCACTGAATTTCTGCCTTCTTTGGGAAATGCTCGCACTGAGGAAAGGCCTCTACAGAGAGTGACCGATGGCTCTCTGGCAGTAATCTATTTCAAACCAATACTCCATGGGGAATATTCCTCCATCCCTACAGCTGTATGTGTGGGACTGCCAACTATAACCCTGCTCTTGTTCCACACATCTTATAATGAGGTGTACAAGACTTCCAGAAATATTGGCATTGGTAAGTGCTTTCAGGTAAAAACTGGGACACAGAAGTCATTCTGGCTTTGAACAGGGAGGTACCACGCAGCATTCAACATGAGCGTAATATACTCTGACTGCTGAGACTTGCCTAGCAGGCAGCTGCAACATGTTGACTTGACTGTCACTTGCATCTGGCTTTGGCCGACAGCTCCAGCCAGCTCAGTTTTGGCACTGGAGATTTTCTACTAGATGGTTTATGGTGGTGTCTGAGCTCCATGAGGAGGCCAACGCAGAAAACTGACCCAGAAGTGGGGAAAGGGAAGATGCAGAAAGAAAGGGGGAAACAGTGATCCTGTTTAGTACAGGCCCATTGGTCTGATCTCAACAGCCTCACAACATGCAGTAGAGTGGGCAGTGGAGTCCCCCAGGGCTCAGTTCTGGGGCCGGTGCTGTTCAACATCTTCATTAGTGACCTGGATGAGGGGGTGGGAAGCACCCTGTCCAAATTCGCGGACGACAGAAAATTATGGGGTGCAGCTAACACCCTGGAGAGGAGGAACCAGATCCAGGCTGGCCGAGACAGGCTGGGGAAGTGGGCAGAGAGCAACAGGATGCAATTCAATAAGGAGAAGTGCAAGGTGCTGCATCTAGGGAGGAAGAACTGCCATCATACCTACAGGCTGGGGGGCGACCTTCTCAGCTCCACTAAGGCAGAAAAAGATCTTGGAGTCACTGGTGACTCCAGGATGAACATGAGTCGCCAATGTGATGAAGCAGTTGGCAGAGCCAATTGCACCTTGTCGTGCATCTGTAGGTGCTTCACAAACAGGTCCAGGGAGGTGATTCTCCCCCTCTACGTGGCACTGGTCAAACTGCAGTTGGAGTACTGTGTCCAGTTCTGGACGTTGCAGTTTAAGTGGGATGCGGACAACCTAGAGAGGGTGCAAAGAAGGGCCACTTACCTGATTAGAGGCCTGCAGGGAAGGCCCTAAGAGGAAAGGCTAAGGGACCTTAACCTCTTCAGCTTCTCCAAGAGAAGGCTGAGAGGGGACCTTGTGGCGGCGTACAAATTCATAAGGGGACAGCAACAAGAAGTAGGCGACGATCTGTTCACCAGGGCACCCCCTGGAATGACAAGGAACAATGGCCATAAGTTACTGGAGAGAAGGTTTAGGCTGGACGTTAAGAGAAAGTTCTTCATGGTCAGGGTTGTCAGAATCTGGAATGGGCTCCCAAAGGAGGTGGTGCTCTCCCCATCCTTGGGGGTCTTCAGGAGGAGACTGGACAGGCACCTGGCTGGGATCACAACATGACCCCAGGGGTGGTGACTGTTTTCTTGCCTGCCAGGGGCAGGGGGTCAGACTAGACGGCCCACTGAGGTCCCTGCCGACTCTATGAATCTATGCCTTGGAGAAAAGAATAAGTAAAGATGTGGAAACAAAAGCAAAATGGCATAAAATGCAGCATGGGTGTCTCTCTTTGATAAGTGATCTCCTAGACTAGGGGCTGCCAACCAGGGCTATGCGTACCCCAGGGGTATTTGGGAAGGTCATAGGGGGTTCATGCAGGTGGGCGGATATGGAGTGCCAGCACCCTCCACCCCGCGCTGCCACCTCCCGGGAGCAGGGATGGGGCATTGGTGCCCCTCTGCAGGCTGCACAGGCGCTGCCCAGATGTGGGGGGGAGAGAGGCAGCTGGAAGCTAGCACCTGACTGCTGTCGGAACCATCTACCACCCTGCACTGCCGCGGCTCCACGTCCAGCCACGCGCCAACCCTTCTCTGTGTCTGGTCGCCGGGGGTACACTTATTAAAAAAGGTTGGAAACCCATGTCCTAGACAAAGGAAATGAACTGGATCTAACCCAGCTAGATGCCAGTAAGGCACTAAGGACTAGTAGAAGAACTGTGAGCTAGGTAAGAAACTGGGTAGGGGGCAGGTAACAATGGTTAGGGTTGAAAGGGGAGTCACTGGGAGAGAGGGAGGTTGCTAGAGAAGTTCCTCTAGGCCCAGTCTCAGATTCAATCCCATTTCATTAATCTTTTCATTAATGAACATGGCAGAAAAAGGAAGTGTGCGCTAACAAAATGTGCTGATGATAAAGCTTGGGGGCATTGTCAATACAGCAGAGGATTGGGATAACATACAAAAAAAAGGGGATGACCTGGAGGACTGAAGTGATAGAAAGTGTACCAAAAATAAGCAGGACAAAATGCAAGGTTATGCCCTAAGAACTAATAATGTGAATTTCTGCTGTAAGCTATGAGCTCATCAGTCATTGGAGATAACTGATGGGGGAGCAAGATCTGGATGTACTAGTCAATCACAGGGTAACTATAATATATCAATATGATGTAACTGTGAGGAAGTATTCCTAAGACAGGGAAGTATTAATACCATGTACAAAGTACAAATGAAGGCATGCCTACAGTACTGTCTGTGTACAGCTCAATTACCTATGTTCGAGAAAGAGGAAAACTCAAACTGAAGAGGGTCACTAAGATGATCAGGGAATGGAAAGCCTCTTTTGCCAGAACTGATGAAAAGAGCATGGCTTATTTAGCCTGGGGATAGGATGCATTCAGGGGAAGGAGGAACAGGGAAATGCTAGGGAGGGAGAAGAGCTATGGATAAAGGAAAATGTCAGCACAAGAATAAATTGGTGTATAAAAGTGGATGTGTAAATTTAGGCTGGAAGTTAGGAGAAAGTTTCTAATCAGTCCAGGGATCCTGGTTTACTCTGATTAAAAAAAATCCCCAATTTTCAGGTTAAAAAAAGTAACCCCAAATCCACATTTTTCCATGATTAAAAAGAAATGCCTCTATCACATAGATGTATATATAGTGGTGTTTCATTTTGATCATGGACAAAATGTGGATTTTGGGTTACTTTCTTTAACCTGAAAATGGGGGATTTTTTTTAATCAGAGAAAACCAGGATCCCTGCTAATCACCCAAACAATGAGGTTGAAAAAACCCCTTCTAATAGCAGTTGCAAGGCAAAACCCCTAATTACTGTTAGCATGCAGCTTGCTTATTGCATGGCTGGGACTGTATGATATGGGGACTGGGACAGCAGGGGAACGGACTCAGTCCAGTCTTCTGTTCCCAAGCAGGGAACGCATGAATTCCCCAAATCTTGGGGCACCTGGAACAGATGAGAGGAGGAATTCTTGGGTGTTGTTGCTCTGTAAAGGCAGAAGCATCAGAAAATCCAAGAGAAACCAGCAAGAACTCACTCCTTATTAACATGTCAGTGGCTTTATTTTATTTTAAAGAAGAGTCTATTTAACAGGGTTTGCATACAGGTCACCACACACTTTGGCTAGGGACAGACATTACACATAAACCAGTTTAAGTGGTCAGAAACTGGTTTAAACCTGTAATAAGTTCAGTGTACATAAACCGGTTTCAAAATGGCTGCAACTGGTTTAAGATCAACCTGGTTGAATATAGTATCAGAATGATCTGATTTGGGTCAAACCAGTTTATGCAATGTCTGCCCCAGTTCCCTTCCTGGTTTAAGTTAAACCAGAGTCCCCCAGCATCCCAGATACTTTGCAGCCCTGGGCTGGGCTGGGCTAGGCTGTGCTCCAAAGAACAGGGCTGGGCCTGCCTCTCTCCTCCCTAGCTAGAGCTCCAGGGGAGACTGCAGGCACAGTAGGATCTGCCTGGCTTCCCTCGCTGCTTGCTGCTCAAGCAGAGATTCACCCCTCCCTCCTTCCCATCTCCCACAGCACAGACCCGAGGCATGTGGTGTGCTAGCTAATGCTGAGAGGTGCCTTTGTGTGTGCATCTCCAATTTCACTGGGACAGGCAGACAGAACAGTACCCATTTTGGGCTTTTTGGAGCTAATCATCAAGTCAACTAGTAATGTTGCTCCTTGGAAAAAGCTGTTTAAAAAGAGCTGGAACTAATGAGAGAGGGTTGATAACGCTGTGGTTTTATCAGCCACCCTGCTAGTTTGCAGCCCTGTCAGGTTTGCAGACAGGGAGAGGGAGACTGAAAAGCTCCGTATCATCAACAGATGCATGCGCTGCACACCCCTGCTTTGCCTCAGAGTGCTGGCCAGGATCTGGGGTCTGGCAACACTCCCGCCTCTTAAGCAGTGAGTGGGGAGAAAAGCCTGAGACAGTGCAGGTAGGGTGAGGGGTTTACACCCCTCCCTAATCAGAGTATCTTGCTGGGGGTTGGCCATGCCCTCCCCCACCGCTCAGTACTGTACAAGGGAAGGGAGGGCTGCTCTACGAAAAGGGAATGTCTATCCACCTCCAAATTGGTTCAAGCTTTGCAGGTTAAACTAACCTGCAAAGATTGAATCAATTCAGGCTCAGGCTTTTTGAATGTCTGTCCCTCGCCTTTAGGAATAGGAAGCTCTAGGAGTTCTTGGTGCTGGGATTGTGTTAGGTGAGAGCAGCTTAATGCTCACAGCCCCTGACCATGCACACTGAAGTGTGTGGCCACTGGCCGACCTATGTTTTCAGTAACAGCAGCTGATGTGATCTGCGATTTCTGAGCCTCGTGCCAACACGAGGGCTGGGTCTGCCTATATATTTAGGCTGGTGTTCAGTATATTGGAAGTGACCCATACACACCGCATGCAAAAATCCAGATTCCATATGGTTCCAGCAAGATTTTGTAAGAAATATCTATAGAGCTAGGCAGAGGATTAGAATAAAGAGGTGCTAATAGGGTGCAGTTGAGACAGGAAAGGAAGCTGTAAAGAATTTAATGGAAAAAGAGGGTCAAGGAACGTAAAAAATAAAATAGGAAGAAAAAGAGGCATTTTTAAAAGGCAAAAGAGTAACAATAATAAAGAATGAAAGATTCTCTTATTTTTGCCAGTTTCAACAAAACTTATTTTATTTTCTACTCTCTGATATTTTATTTTAAAACATGTTAGTGAATTAAATTCTTCATTCAGGCTTTCCTTGGCTTTTCAGATCCTGTGCTGCAATTGCTGGGTTCTGATCTTTTCCCTGGTTGCACGGTTACTACCCTTAGCCCCACCTCCTCTGGTTTTCCCAAGATTTCCCCAGGATGGATAATTTGGAATGCACTTTGGTATTGTGATAGAAGACAGACACTTATTACTGACATGGCATCTCTTTTGTTTGTTTTTTCAGCTGACCTTATGGTTAATGGGCCTTATGACTTTTTATTTCCATTACAAACTCCAATAGCAATTAGGTCTCCTGTTACACACCCACAGTAAAGTCTCCTCTCAACCCCAGAGACATTGTCATCTAATTAGATAAGGACTGAAAGAGGGGTAGTAATGGCAAAGACCTGCCAAAAGTCATACGCAGCAGGTCAGTGGAAGAACCAGAAACGGAGCCCAGGCCCGCTGAGATCCATCCAGTGCATTGCCTTTCCAAAAGGCAGATCTTCCCTAAAGTGATTCTGTTTGAACTTAGGTTAGAAGTGCAGTTTGGATCCAGAGAAATGGAAGACAGTAGGTTGGCTACATAAAGAAGGAAGCCATTGTTCCTTTCTTCTCAGGTAAAGCACTGAGCATGGAAGGGAAATAGGAAACGATCATATTGTAACAAGATGCTATAATAATTTTACTTGAAACCCTAAAACAAATTCAGGGCTCATAAAAAAGCATTGACATGGTGAAAGAGAATGGTTTCTTTAAGATGTTCTTGGTCAGAGAATATGCTAAGCATGCATTTCTAATATCTGGGTGGGCAAACGCAAGTGGAAATTTAAATTCTACCGAGACCCAGAGAATGTGCTTCTGAAAATGTTTCCAGTTAAAAGCATGTTAAGTGTGAAAGTGTGGTCTACACGGAGGGAGCAAGGGAATGCGGTCTGTCAGATCGTCAGCGGGAGTTTGCGGCCTTTCTGGGTACTAAGCGCATTTGGTGTTTGTTGCCATGGCTTTGACAAAATGGACTGGTAAGAGCATCACTGTGTCACTAAGCTGTTTTTGAGGATAGTTGGGCTTAATTATGCCAATAACTTTGCCTGATAACTCCAAACAGAAAATCTATTAGCTATCTTGGACTAACACGAAGGTTGAGACGGGAGTCCATAAAAAGCAAGGCAATTTGGACATGCGAAGGTAATATTAGCAGGTCTGGGATGTGTGTTTGCGCGTGCGATTTAACTCCATCCTTAACTCGGCCCATGGTCACTGCTCACTGTACGGAGCAGGGAATGCACGAGGGGTTGTAGAGAAGGTGGAGAACAGCATGGTCCCTTCACCCACAATCGCTGCATCTCACTATGAATGCAAGTGCCATGGCTCTTGGAGCTCTGACAGCCTTTAGGTTCACACTAAAGTCTTCCCAACAATGCACTGGCCTACTGGGAGTGACTATCTGACCACCACAGGCTGAGCACAGTGACCTGCTCCATTTCCCTAGAGTTGCCCCTGGAGACCCCTTGTCCTGTCTGCTTTCCCACCAGTTTCCCGGTGGGAATACAGGCTATTCAGATGACCCTATGGCCATGTTTTGGGCTGAGCAAGGAGCATGTGCTTTTCCTTGCTCCCACTTGAGGCAATGACTTGAAAATGGTGCTAGCACCATGTACTTTATGAAACCTCCCCATGGAAATTACCGGGGACTCCAACTTTCACAGTTCCTGTAGATATGCAAAGTATCCCATAATGCCTTTCATCACCTCCTAGGAACTGCTGCTTCTGATAGCTGTGCTGGGACCTCAATAGCAGTGTGTCCACAGTGTTGTACAAAGCCACATATTGCATGGAGAAAAAGCATGTTAGGTCTTAATCTGACAAAGCCTGGCTCATGTGGACACATGGCACCATGGGAGAATAGTGATGACACTTGCACTATCCAGTGGCTTCTGGTCTATAATACAGAGAGAGATGGCAGATGGCTCAGCTATTTTGAAGCTTCATTGGTGGAGAGACCCACTCTGGAGGGCTGTGCAAAACCAGTAGGCTGTAGGGAAGGAAACAAAGGCTTTTCTGAAGTAGGGGCCTGCCCCAGATACTAGAATCAAGTTACAGAGTTATGGGTGCAAACAGATGAAGTCAGCAAAGTGTGGAGGACAGTGTGAAACGGATGGGTCTGGAGCCAGCACCATGGTACCTTTTGGGAGGCAGGATCACTTGCTGCTGAGCTCTGAGCCTAGGTACAGGACACAGAAAAGAATATGAGGTCTTTGTGCTTTCTGATAGCCCAAGCATGAACAGAGGCTAAACAGGGGCCAAAGTCAAGGGGCCAAAGCAAGGGAAGTTTAGGTTGATTATTAGGAAAAACTTTCTCACTAGGAGGGTAGTAAAACACTGGAACAGGTTACCCAGAGAGGTGGTGGAGTCTCCATCCTTGGAGGTTTTTAAGACCTGGCTGGACAAAGCTTTGGCTGGGATGATGTAGTTGGGGTTGGTCCTGCTTTAAGCAGGGGGTTGGACAAGATGACCTCCTGATCCTAATTTTCTATGATTTTATGATCCTATGAAAGATGGGATGTCAGCTTCTGGGGGCGTAGAATCTCAGTCCACCGCATGCCACGCTCTTTCAAAGAGCAGAGATTGAAAAGGAGCAGATCGTGGAAGGAGAGAGGGTCCGCCTGAGCAGAAGAAGCTCAGAAGCTTTAGATGCGACTCTCTTGATATCAACAACTGCTCTTTGCTATGAAGTTTTTGAACCTGAAGTGGGGTTCGAAAGAGGATGGATCTAGACCAGGGGTGGGCAAAATCCGGCTTGCGGGTCAGATCCAGCCAGCAATGGACTCCATTTCCCAGCAGTCCGTGCCCTCATGGCTGGGGCCGGTCTCCATGGAGATCCCAGAAGCAGCTGTGCTGTGATAGTGCAAGGCTGGGGATGCCATGGAGACCGGCCCCAGCCGTGCTGGCAGGGCGCATGGCAGGGCAGGGCAGGGGGCTTCTCCAGGGCCACTGAGATCTTGCCATGGGGGCAGCGTGGTCGGGGCCAGGGCAAAGCCACGATCTGCAGCCTTCACGCTCCGGGGCTATGAAGTTCTTCTCAAGCCTTCAAGCTCTACTGATCAGGAATGAGCTGGCAGCTGCACTCAAACAGAACAGGATCTAGAGTCCCTGTTCATTTTTGTACTTGCTCTTAGAGCCACAATGCTCTGTCTTTGTGCCATGCAAGGGCAAGCACCTCATAGAGGCTATGAGCTACTGTGCTTATGCACACAGCACTGTGTTGACCAGAGAGGGAAATCACTTTTGTTCTGGGTCATTAAGAACAAAGGCTCACCATGACGTTACATGGCATTGCCTTGGTCTAGTGGTCTAAATCAGAACATCAATCCAATTTTAACACAGCTTTTCTGTGTTTCTTCTCACTTGTCATATCTCTTAGTAAGAGAAGCTAGAAAGGAACATTTCTGTGCCCTCTGTTACCTGGCTAGATCCAGCAGGAACTGTGCTGCTCTGACTGCATTACCTGACTGTCAATATTACAGACTGTTATTGTGCATTGACTATACAACTATAGTCAATAGCTACGGAGCTGTCTACATGAACCAGGGGCCTTTATCACTATCAAAAATGGAAGTGTGCCAATCAATTACATGAGACTTCACACAGTCAAGAGGGGAAAGGAAAAATAACATGAGGAATTGCTCCCAGGATGAGGTTTGTAGGTGAATTTATGATTTCATCACCAACTTGGTTTAATAAGGTTGATTTGTATCCCTAGGCATGGAGATGAAGCAGAGGGCTTTTATTGCACTACTTATTGAGCCCTGAATCTGTCTGCAGAAAGCATTTAAGCGTGTGCTTTCCTCCAACCACCTGCTTAAGTTTCACTGGCTTCAATACAATTCAAGCAGGATGCAGGCTCTTAGAAGCATGGCTCATCAACCCCACCCCGTGCCGTGCTGCATGACCATGGCTGTACTGCCTCTGCCTCCAGAGCCAGGGAGGCAGCCTTACCTTGGGAACTGTACTCAGACAGGCTTGCTCACCTAGTGAGGAGGGCTTTAAAACTAGGCTCCCTAGGGGGATGGAGACCAAAGCCCTGAGGCAAGTCGGGAAGTGGGAGACCTGGAGGAAGAGCAAGCAGGAAGGGGCGACAGGGGAGGTGCTCTCATACTTTCTGAGAAATCAGGGCAATCGACTAGTTAGCTCAGGTGCTTGTACATGAATGCACAGAGCCTGGGAAACAAGCAGGAAGAAGTGGAAGTCCTCGCACTATCACGGAGCTATGACGTGATTGGAATAACAGGCTTGGTGGGAGCTCGCATGACTGCAGCACTGTCATGGATGGGTACAAACGGTTCAGGAAGGACAGGCAGTGGAAAAGAAAAGGAGGAGTTGCATTTTATATAAAAGAATCATAGGATTGCTAAGAGCTCCAGGATGAAACTGGAGAGAGGCCTGTTGAAAGTCTCTGGGTTAAGGTTAGAAGAGAGAGCAACCAGGGTGATGTCGTGGTGGGGGTCTGCTATAGACCACCAGACCAGGAGGAAGTGGTGGATGAAGCTTTCTTCAAACAGCTAGTGGAAGTTTCCGATCACAGGCCCTGGTTCTTATGGGGGACCTTAATCACCCTGACATCTGCTAGGAGGGCAATTCAGCAGTGCACGGGCAATCTAGGAAGTTTTTGGAGAGTGTTGGGGACAACGTCCGGGTGCAAGTGTTGGAGCAGCCAACTAGGGGCCATGCTCTTCTTGACCTGCTCCTCACGAACAGGGAAGAATTGGTGGGGAATGTGGCAGTAGATGGCAACTTGGGCACCAGCGACCACAAGATGATTGAGTTCAGGATCCTGAGGAAAGGAAGGATGAAGAGCAGCAGAGTAAGGACCCTAGACTTCAGAAAAGCAGACTTCAACTCGATCAGGGAACTTATGGGCAGAAAGGATCCCCTGGGAAGCCAGTCTGAGGGGAAGAGGAGTCCAGAAAAGCTGGCTGGACTTTAAAGAAGCCTGACTGAGAGCGCAGAAACAAACCATCCCGATGTGCAGGAAGACTAGCAAGTATGGCAGAAGACCAGCCTTTTTCCTTTTTCACCTCAGTCCTCACAGACAAGGGAAGCTCCCAGACTACTGCACTGGGCAGCACAGTTTGAGGAGGAGGGGAGCAGCCAGCAGTGGTGAAAGAACAGGTTAGGGACTATTTAGAAAAGCTGGACGTGTACAAGTCCATGGGGCCGGATGGGATGCATCTGAGGGTGATGAGGGAGATGGCTCATTTGTGACTGCAGACCCGTTGGCCATCATCTTTGAAAACTCATGGCAATCAGGAGAGTTTCCAGATGATTGGAAAAGGTCAAACATAATGCCCATATTTGAGAAAGGGAAAAAGGATGATTCAGGGAACTACAGACCGGTCAGCCTCACCTCAGTACCTGGAAAAATCATGGAGCAGATCATTAAGGAATCAGTTTCTAAGCACTTGGAGAAGAAGGTGATTAGGACCAGACAGCATGGATTTACTAGGGACAAGTCATGCCTGACCAACCTGATTGCCTTCTGTGATGAGATGACTGGCTCTGTGGATGTAAGGAAGCTGCAGGCGAGCTAAGGAAGTACGGGCTGGCAGAATGGACTGTAAAGTGGACAGAAAACTGGCCAGAGCATCGGGCTCAGAGGGTAGTAATCAATGGCTCAGTGTCGAGTTGGCAGCTGGTATCAAGCGGAGTGCCCCAGGAGTCAGTCTTGGGGCCAGTTTTGTTTAATGTCTTCATCAATGACCTGGTAGATGGCACAGAGTGCACCCGCAGCAAGTCTGCAGATGACTCCAAGTTGGGGGGAGTAATAGATACATTAGAGGGTAGGGCCAGGATTCAGAGTGACCTAGAGAAATTGGAGGATTGGGCCAAAAGAAATCTCATGAGGTTCAACAAGGACAAGTGGAAAATCCTGCACTTAGGACAGAACAATCCCATGCACTGGGACAGGCTGGGGGCCAACTGACTGGGCAGCAGCGCTGCAGAAAAGGACCTAGGGGTGACAGTGGACAATAAGCTGAATTTGAGCCAGCAGTACGTCCTTGTTGCCAAAAAGGCTAATGGCATCCTGGGCTGCATTGGTAGATGAGTTGCCAGTAGCTCAAGGGAAGTGATTATTCCCCTCTATTCAGCACTGGTGAGCTCACCTGTGAAGTCCTGCATCCAGTTTTGCCCCCCCCCCTCCCCCCACTACAGAAAGGATGTGGACAAATTGGAGAGAGTCCAGGGGAGGGCAATGAAAATGGCTGGGGCACATGACTGATGAGGACAGACCGAGGGAACTGGGCTTGCTTAGTCTGGAGAAGAGAAGACTGAAGGGGATTTAACAGCAGCGTTCAGCTGCCTGAAGAGGGGTTCAAAGAAGATGGAGCTGGACTGCTCAGGGGGTATCGGCTGGACTCCATGATCTTCCGAGGCCCCTTCCAGCCCTCATGTCTATGACATGTATGAAATAGCAGCCTTCAACTGCCTGAAGGGGGGTTCCAAAGAGGATGGAGCTGTTCTCAGTGGGGGCAGATGACAGAACAAGGAGCAACGGGCTCCAGTTGCAGCAAGGGAAATTTAGTTTAGATATTAAGAACAATTTTCTCACTAGGAGGGTAGTAAAACACTGGAACAGATTACCCAGAGAGGTGGTAGAGTCTCCATCCTTGGAGGTTTTCAAGACCTGGCTAGACAAAGCCGTGGCTGGGATGATCTAGTTGGGGATGGTCCTGCTTTGAGCAGGGGGTTGGACTAGATGACCTCCCGAGGTCCCTTCCAAACCCTAATTTTCTACGATTCTATGCGCCAGTATAAAGATACTAGAGATACCCTTCAGTGCCTTCCTGAATTGGGCTCTGAGCACAGAGCCGTGTGATACCCAGAGAAGGATAATGTCCCAGTCAAATGCTCACAATCTAAATTAGTTAGCTGATACAGATCAGACATGGACTACAGTCATGGACCAGATTAGTTGAAGGGTTTAGGTCTTTCCCCAGCAGCAGGATGCGAGAATTAACCAGGCCTCGCACTGTGCTGACTATGGAAACAAGGTGAGACTCAGACCTTGTCAGGCTTCATACAACAAGCGGTTTGGCTCTCCAGCACTTTCAGCCAAGGGTGGGCAAGATTCCCCAGCGGTTTGCATGTGCAGGTGGAATCCTTACTTAATGGCTGCAAAGGAAACGGACACAGAGGCAATGAACATCTGATCTGCTCCGCAAACGGAGCCTGAGTATCACAGCCACACAGTGCAGCCAGAAACAGCCCCGATCGCTCCAGACACCTCCATGATATTCTGCAGGGCGATGCTTTGGAGCTGGGCAATTGGGAGAGACAGAGAAGTCGATTCTTTTTTTTTTTTTTGTAACTTCTTACCGTGACTGGCAGGGGTGCGTGTTACACTTCCTGATCTGGGGCTCCGGGCGAGTTGCACGCTGGCACTCGCTGTCATTCACCAGTGTCATGGTCTTGTTAACAATTCTCGTGCAGGACACGATGGTTTTCCGCTCACCTGAAAGCGAAACCAAATCAAAGAACTAGAAATCAAGAAGCTAGTTAATTGTCCGGGGCTGCAAACTATTTAAGATCGTGTGACTGAAATAGTCTCTAAAGCAGAGTTCTCTCTGCCCACCACGACATATCACTGGTACAGCTAATGTCTGCAGGTGATTTGTTCCTGGTCTTCTCTGCCCTCTCTCTAAACTGCACTGTCTTGCCAGGAAAACTGCATCTCTTTCTGCAATGATCATGCTCTGGCAGTGTTAGCAGGCTGAGCAGTATCTTCTAAGTCTTAATGTAAATGCAATCTTGAAAGCAAACTGCTTGGACCTGGGTTGCTACTACACATGTCGCCATGACTCCCACATCACCTAATATAGGAATGAACAGCAAATGACTAATAATGACCTCTGATAAAGCCCTCCACTTGAGCTTCCTGCTGAACAGCTGGGCTTCTCTGTCTTCTCCTCCTTTACACTGACTGGCATCCAACTTATTTAATGAAGTGAAGGACAAGTCTTTAAAGGAGTGATCGATTTAAAGAAACTGGACTTAAGGCAGATTTTACCAGCAGCAAAATGAGCAGACAAAATATCAATCCTTTCCAAGCCTTGAGCACTACCTTCAAAACAACTGCTGACTGGAGACACCAGGTTCAAGAGCAGTTCTGCTATTTCCAGGTCAGTTTGGTCTACGCATCAACTGATAAAGGGGCCATAGTGCCACCAAGCCAACCGAAATGTGGCTCTTGGGTTCAACGTTTTACTAACATGTGAAAACACGGCGTTGGGACAGTAAGACAGCCACTTTGACAAGACAAATCAACATTGAAGTCCCTGGAGGAAAACGTCACCAGCGTACCATGTCACTTGAACTTTATAATACTATGTATTTTGAATGGGCTTCTGCCACCGTAACCTGAAGTCGGACCGCACAAACAGAGCTCCCGTGATTTGCAACCAACAGGAAAAAGAAATCCATTAAGATCTGTTAGTGGAGAATCCAGTGTAATGTGAAGACTCGATATATGCTCCTGATGACTGAAAGCGCGATTGGTTCAGAATCGTAAGTGAGTTCGTGCAGTCTGAGAGTCCCAGATGGAAGTGGTGAGATGTGCCTGAAAACCAAAGTGCTTAAGCACAGCAGATGTATCCAAGACTACTGCTGGTGGGAGGCTTGCTGCCAGAGCAGACATTAGTGGCCCTCCCCATGTGGCCGGACTATTATACATAAGACACTGCAAAGAGGTTTCAAGTTTGCTCTCGTGACACTGCAAAGAGGTTTCAAGTTTGCTCTCATGAGGGCTCACTGGCTGGAAGAAACTGGGATTTTCAAAGGAAATTAAAGAGGTCAGATTTTAAATCAGTGCTTTCTAGAAAGAAAATTAAATGAAGCGGTTCACACAGTGACACTGGCAAACCTGTCACAGGACAGGCTGAACACGCTTTAGCTCCACGATAGGATGGATAGATGGGGTTAGTGCCATGCAGTGGTGGTTGTGAAGGGGCCCTGGGGAGAGATTTAGTTTCCAGGACAGACTTAAAGTTACCTCTCCTCCTTGCAGGAACCTAACAGATGGCAGCAGCTGCAGTGTTCCCCGCTGTCTGCTTCTGGTCGACAGCAGGTGAAACTACCTCTGGGCATCCTGTTGTCTGGGACAGGCCCACTGAGAAGCACAATCTGCAGAGTGCTAACGTGCACCCAGAAAGCTCACCCTTCGTTAACTGTTGCTCATGCAATCTGCAGCGAGTTGTCATGACCGACAACCCTCCTCCCCTTTGTCCTCGGGGAAGGAAGCTTCTCTCGGCCAACATCCAGGCACACCTGTGAAAACTCTGCTCCAAGAATCTGACAGGGCCTGGAGACACGGGGCTGCACACGGTGCCGCGAGCCATCAGCGAGGCACTCATCCAGGTGCAGCTCTGTCATGCGGTAACGAGCCAACAGAGAAGTGGCCCTGCCAAAAGCCTGGGCGTAAATCAGCAGTTGGGACGCAGATGAGAAGCTGATAGATGTAGTGAAAACGAGCTTTGCTTTGACCCTACGGTCGTGGCTGTTTTCATTTGCGTCCCGGGTTCTGGCAGTGCCGGCTTCTTTCCTGCCTGCCTGTGCAAACCCCGCACAAAACGACTACCCCCTGCTCCCACCCGGCCTTACCTCCGCCACACTGCACGCTGCATCCTTCCCAGCCGCTGTGCGTCCAGATGTACAATGAATCCGGCTGCTTTTCGGGTTCGCTCCCGTTTTCGGCGGTGTAGTTTACGGGGATGGTGTACTCGTAATGAATTCCGTAATTTTGGTCGTGGAATAACAGCACCTGGTTTGGCAGCAGAAGAAAGGCTGTCACGAGATGCTGAGCGGTACCAGGGTGCAGAGTTGGTGAAGCTAGGGTGCTAGGGTGAGGCTGACGCTGTCTCATGTGCCACAGGAGCGGCACCCAGCTCTTTACCGAGTTACCTGAATAAAGGTGGCTTGTTCTTCAGGGGTAAAGGTGCTCGGTACTTCAGAAAAACCAAGTCATTTAGGTCAACGTCTACATCTCGAATTTGGGGCCTAGATTTAGGCAGTCAAATCTGAGGAATTTGGCTTTTTTTTTTAATTGATTTTTGGCATCCAGTGCAATCAAGTTGGCCTCTGGCTATCAGAACAGAAGTAATTAGACTGCAGGAAACATTATGTCAACTTTATGTTCACACGGCAATTATATTTATGACCACAGGGGATTAAAAAGTCATTCACTCTATATGCCTAAATTTGCTTCAGGAAGTCAGGTTCTCTATGAGGCCTATCGGCTTGTTCAGACTTCTGGATGGGTGAGCTGGGAGGGTGCAAGGAGGTCCTGACTGCGACACAGGATCGCTTCCCAACTGACTGGTATCCGAGTTTATTAATGTGAGTGATGCTTATTAACACAAAGCTCATTTTACAACTTAAACAAGTTAACCTCCCCCAACCCCAAACCTAACAGCTGATGTGCCCTGGAAAATTATGTTAAGTAGAATATACATATCCCTCTGCTCACAGACAAGCCATGTGAATGGGATTTAATAGGTTCTCCATACATATAGGTGTATTCTGAGGGAGAAAGGACTCATGCTTTTCCCCAACAAAACACGTTTTTTGGTCACGTTATTGGCTCTATCTGAGTTCTCACTTCTCCGTGACATTGCTGCTGTGGGTCAGAGATGAGACACTTGCATTTAACAGCGTGCGACTCTCAGCTAGGCCATTCCCAACCTCCATGCTCCGTGAAATTCACTGACTGGGATGACTAGAAGTAAGAAGACGCTGGAGGAAGGTGCTTTGCATTTACTCATGATGGGATCACAGTCCTGGGTCTGTTTTGGACTGACAGAGGGGCCCGATCTGACTCACTAGTGTAAATCAGGAGTGACCAGCACACTTAGGGGAGTCTCCCTGCTGTGAAACCTCACGACGAGATCAGATGGGCCCATTTCCCCTATCCTACGATTTACTGTGGGAGGTAAGGATGGGCTGGGAGGGCTTATTAAAAGAAAAGGATCAGTTTTCTGGGCAATACACACTCAAACATACACATATACATACATACATACACATACACACATGTATACACACATACACACGTACACACCTACATACACACACACATATACATACATACATATACACACATACACACATGTATACATACACACATACACATACATATATACACATACACACACATGCACACACATGAATGCACACATGCGCACACGCACAACTTGCATAGTTTGATTTCAGTAATAAACACGACACCAACAGACGGCTCCCTTGCATACAATTAATGTTACACAGTCACCTCACTAGCAGCTAGGCAATTATTCAGAAAGGTAGGCTGTCAACTCCAGCCTCCTAAGGCATGGGAAAACTACCCTATCCAATAAGTCAGTAGTGCAGAAAACCTATATGGGCTGAACATTTGGGCTTGACTTGCAACAGTGGACATCCTGTGTATCTGTGCAATGCATGGTGAGGCCAGCAGCTTGGAGGCTGTTCTGCACAGCACAGAATCCGGCAGGGAAAGTCTCTGCTGTCAGATATGGGAAACAGGAAAATTTCTGTTCTTGGTCTGAGGGCGTTCCATTATTTTGCACCCAAATCCAACATGATGGCTGCTGCGAACCAGACGATCGTCATGATAAATTTGAAGAGGGATGGCTGCCCTGCAGAATCCAAGATGTTAGACGATTTGCTGAGAACTCAGATCCCTCCCAGCCTTGAGTGCAGCCCGTGAGATACAAGCAGCTCCTTCTACCGAATGAAGGAAGCAGTCAGGTTTAACGCTGCTCTGTGCCCTGCAACGTTCGGTTTTCCTCTGCTGCCAAGAGGAGGTCTCCTGCAGGCCTAGCTACACAAACAGCCATCCATCCAAGAAATATACTTACAGTAATGCATTTGGAGAAACGCCCCAAGCATTCAAGTATTAAAAAACAGCTCCTTAAAAGACATCCTTATTATCTCAATATGGGGGAAAAGAGACCGGCGAATTGAAGGTCCCATATGAAACCAATTTCATGCAATTTTGTAGCCACGTATAATTTGTGCGTGTGTATAATTGGTTTCAAATGCAGGTCACAATGGATGGAGCGAGGCTTCTGGCTGTTTGTCAGTCAAGTGTGCCCCGCCATTGTTTGGACAACGGTTTTCTATTTGGAGGTAACTGGCAAGTGTCCTCCTCGTTCTTGTGTTGAAAGAATTAAAACCGCTATCCTGTTTCAAGGAAAGGATTAATATTGGACTTGAGGAAAGAGCTTCAAATAAATGACATGCTGGCGCAAATGAGCTGTGTTTATTACTCTCCCAATGACTTTGGGCCGCACGTTTGTTTTAATGGCTGATAATAGTCTCTCCCCAGTTTCTAAAGCTCTTCCAGGAGGGAGGAAGGAACCTCACTTCTCTTCAGATCTACAGGAAAATGCCAGTTTGTATGGTAATGAATGGTAATGAATGGTTTTGGTGGAGAAAATTCACTGTCATGGGACATCTCATCTAATTGTTTTCCTGCAGGGAGTGGGGGGATTGCTTCCATTAAAAAAAAAAAAAAAGACATGCACATTTGCTACAGCCACGCCAAGCCTTGGGATATTCAGATCTAGCACAAGCACAGAAACCTTATGTCACATTTTTCCATATCCAAACCTGGGAGCGTTCCTTTATCTATATAGCGTGAAAGGCTTGTTTTCAGGGGGAAGGTCTGGATCTCAGCCGAACTGTTAAGTTGACATCCTTAATGCTGAAGCAGCCATCATGGACATCTGAGTTTCCAAAGCCCCTAACAGAGTAACTAGAACATGCACTTCTGGGTACATGGGGATAGTCTCTTTGGGCACCTATACGTGTACTCTGGGGGTGGGAGGGAGGGTACGTTTTTATTAGAGGGGCTCTCGGGTGCTGCTCTAATTAAAATGTGTCTCATTAAAATTAAAGTGTCTCATGTGTTCAGTGTCCCACGTTTCAAAATGGTGGTGGAGGCACTTTAACTAATGCACATTTGATGAGCTTTAGTTAAAACGCCCCTGCTGCCATTTTGAAACGCAGGATTGCTGAATATATGAGACGCTGCAGCACGCTGAAGCATACCGGTTACAATGCTCCAGCAGACTCGGTTAATTGAGTCTGCTTCGACACGTTCCAATCAGATCGTGTTGGCGCACACGTTAAAAGTCTGAGTTCCAGTTTTGCAGCTGGCCTCATAGGTAGCTTTGAGTAAGTCCCTCAAGCCCTTTGGTAAATAGAAACGAGGATGCGAATGCTCCCTTGCACGAAAGCCCTACTAGGAACGTCATGTCGTGCTTGGGGTTAATTTTAAAGGGAAACTCTATCGTGTATCTGAGCTTTTGAAACAGCGCAATGGAAAGCTTATACAGCGAAAGCTGGAGTGGTCACAGCAGTTTCAAGGGGAGCCCTAAAAGTCCAGGTGAGGAAACACTCTGAGATGTTTAATGCTTAGCTGTGTCTAAAGACAGTTTTGGTAATTAGGGGAGGCAAAAAGTCATAGAGATAAGAAACAGCATAGAGAAAAATGTAAGTGGACAGAAAACAGAAATTACAGGAAGCAGAGCAAACTGCGCACTTATGAAGGCTTCCATTCCAGAGGTGCAGAGCATTTGGCAAACGCTCATTTATTAACATCTGTGCGAGTCAAATACTATCGTCTCCATTTTACAGGGGTAGAAACGGAATTAAAAAAACCATGAAGTGACGCTCCCCAAGTTACTCGGCAAGTCAGGGACAGAGCTGGGAAAAGCATCCTGCTCTTCTGAGCCTGAAGGTCTCTTGACTCATTTGGCCATGCTTATAAAGTAGCATGGTTGGCTAACAGAAGGACCAAGCAGACAACTGCAGCAACACTTAAATCTTTAAAAAATATCACAGGAAATGTAAAACCCAGGCATCATCCAAGGCCAAGAACGGCACAGGTTTTGCACACTCACTGAACTTGCACGTTTTCTGATATGTATGAGCAAAAATGACATTCAAACGCTGCATACTTGGCATGAGCTGACTCAGCTATTTGGCCAATGTGTTTTTGCAGGAGCCAACGGGCATCTGCATAGAAAACAAAGGCCCTTGGAAAACTGCACCCATAACAATGTCTTTGTGTCTCACTGTCTGATGTATATCATAGATTCAGCCTCCTCTGGAGATTAGCGTGAAGCTTTCTATGGAGCCTGCCTGTTGACACAAACCAAGTTTCAGTGTTACACAGGCACTGTGCTCGCCCTCTGACTTTCACAAGCAGCCCCTGAAACCCTGCAAAAGAAATCGAGGGAGGGGGGACAGGGGAATAAGGGGGAGACAACAGAATACCTCTGGGTGGGGAGGAAGCAAAAAGTATAGTTTAACTTGGAGCTTGGCTTCACAGCCTCTATTGCTGCATCGCTTAAGAAACACAAAGAAAGAACATAAAGTTACCATCAAATGCAGTGGTATTTTAGTTGGTCCTTTGGCAGAGATTTTCTCCCACAGCCCCCTTCGGACGTAGCGGACGGTGGTGCCTGCGATCTGAAACTCGCCGGGAAGCTCAATTTTCCAGTCGCTGTTAATGGATCTCTTACTGGAATCTTTTAAAGCTAGAAAGAATCAAACAGCACAGAAGGAAATGAAAGCAAATCCACCATGAAAAGACAGGCCACTGCCATTCAACCCCTAGGCCACTGCGAGAGGCAGTAATCTAGTTACAGAGGGGAGTTTAAAGGAAAGATAACAGCATTACTGATTTAGGTGACAAGGTGGCTGAAGTCTGCATTTTGGTGTATGAAGGATCTCTGATCACCTTAACATTGCTCTTACGAAGATGAATGTCATGTAAACTGGCATTGCCCAGAGTTTTACCACCTTAAAATCGTTAGGATCTGCTTTCTAAAGAATTCAAAGCTTCTAGGTATTGAGGCATCGTCTCTGCCTCCCTTCCCTTCCCGCTGCTCAGGAATTCAAGGGAAAAAGAAAGAAAAATTGTGCCATGCCTTCTGCAAATGAAAAGCAAAGAACTTGCAAAGCGACTTGACTGTGCAACGCCTACTTGTACTGGGGAGCGTATGCTCCCTAAGCAAGTCTCTGGCAGTCAGTAGTACAATGCGTGGGCACCAATCTATTCCTTATCAAATGTATTTTGGGACCCATACTACAAGCATATTATCACATAACGCTTATACCCCAAATTGTAAAGCGGCTCAAATTATTCAAGGGTTTTTCTGCGGCTTTCAAAGGGTTTGAATTTAGGTTTAAACATAACACTGAAGGACTGCAGCATCTTGCCAATGCACAGGAACCATCAAGCAAAAGCAACTGGTTTCTGACTAGAGAAAGAAAGACACTTACTAGCTCATTTTTCTCATCCAAGCTGAGTGAATGGCAAACAGCAAACAGAGAGCATGAATTAGTACACGGTGAGTTAGATTTACATCGTTCTTCCTGTAACAATCTTCAAATGTTACTAGCACCACAAGTTGTATTTGAAATGTAAGGACCACGTGTGTTGGCGTGTGCATATCAAATGTGTGTCAGCATGCAGTCATCTGATATTTTGGAAATACATGTGTCCACAGTGCAAGGAACTACATGAGTGTAGGGTGAAAATCGATTTGAGTGTGGTTTAAAGATTATACTCCAGCCCAAATGCTCTTAACTTTTGGGAGATGAGCGACACTAATAGATTAGAAAAACCCGGCCATTCAGATGCCACTGCAACAGGCTCCACAGAAGAACCTACCAGACCAGAATAGTTCTCCAATCCTCCTTGATTGTTTGAGGATAACTGATAGCAAACCCATCATGCAGCTCATGCTTCCCTTTTTATCCTTGCAACTGCAAGGATCTTTCTGTGACACTGTCACATCTATTAACATCAGCCGCTGTAGGATGAAGCAGGGTCAAAATCTCACTGTCTCTAAAAAGAAGCCTGGCTTTAACAGGCAAAACTTGTACAGTCTTATCTAGGCTGCCTGTTCTGTACCTGATTGAAGTACGACAGCTTAGCACTTTGGGCCAAAGGTTCTTGTTTAAATCTGTATATAATATGTGCAGAGCCGTAATGATGCATTTAGCTCTAATCTCTCCTATCAGCAATAATATGGTTTTGTGAAGGATTTTTTTTTTTAATTCCCCCCTTCCACCCCCCAAAAATTAATGTCTGAAAGATATTTCCTAAATCTTCTCTGGCGGAAAGCTAATGAAACCTCTCTAGGCTCCAAGACTGCAAGGGTCTAAGAGTAATTTTGCTGAGATTGCAGGCACTTGCGTTCTGCTGGTGTTGGATAGAGTCCTTGACTCGCCTTTCGTGTGGCTATCACCCAAGTGCTCTGAACGCAAAGGGTGGGAACCGGCCGCAAGACACCTTTGATCGTGCCCTGTGGTATAAGGGTCTAATGTGTGTTGGGACAACATCATGTTCTGGCTGATCCTGAGCACCATGCACGATGCAGTACAGCCCTACGACTGCTCTTCAGAGGCCGCCTTGGTCGCAGGTGCTCCCTGGGTTAGGGAGACGGAAAGGCAGCTCTCTCACTGCAGGATGTAGCTTGTTGATCTGTCTGCTCTCAGATTTGGGGACAAAGGCAAGACAAATCTTGGCTGCTTGTGGCCTTGATGGAACCAGGACAAGATGGGCAGGCACAGCAGGCAGCAGGTGAGGCTGGCACACTAAGAACCCTTTCAAAGTCTTGTTGCTGTTAACATCTGTGCCAGTCTAGATCCTTGCCACGGACACATTTCCACCTGCTGGGATGTTCACAGCTTGTGAACATCAGCATCGCTTGGGATGTTTTAGGCAGGCCCACAAATTATGAAGGAGTATTAGGTGCTGATTCTCACTCCATTGAATAAGCTCCACTGAGTAATGTTGGGCCCAGGTTGGTGCCTACACATGCAATGCACCATGGTTAGATACGGGGATCCAGGTCATTATCTTGGGCTTTCAGAAAACACCCGAAGTCAACTGAAGTCCTCTCCTTGAAATTGCTGGCTCTGCATCAGGCTACTGGATAGAACCGCAAACCACCAGGACTCCAGCACTTGAAAATAAGTTACAGCACAATAAG
This sequence comes from Alligator sinensis, assembly GCF_000455745.1. Classification (NCBI taxonomy): domain Eukaryota; kingdom Metazoa; phylum Chordata; order Crocodylia; family Alligatoridae; genus Alligator; species Alligator sinensis. Next base: position 609,502 of record NW_005841946.1, read on the forward strand.
GACCCAATCCCACTTCATTTTCATTGGTGTAAATCCAGCTGAAATTGGGGGAGGTTGTGTGTTCAGACTTCAGGGGGTGAAAATATCTCCCCTTGAAAACAGCCCAGTAGGAAAAAAAAGCAAGAAAGATCCTAGCACAGAAAGCGTGGAAGGCAACTCTACTAATTTAGAAGCAAAGATATCTGCAATTTCACCCGCTTCCCCTCGGAAAGAGCTGCGGTATGTGCATCCGCTGTCTCAGCTTTCCCTTGCTTGAGAGATGGCTCCATACAGAGGGAGCGTTGCATATTCATTTTCCCATTTGCACACCCATTGTAAAAGTGAAGCGTGGTTTTGGCAAGGTTTGGTGATGAAGACAAAAGTGCTGCAAAGCAAAGAGGTGAATCCTGGTCTTGCAGACAGAAAAATCCAGGCTGCCTTCCCTGTGAAGATTCACATACCATGGATGATGGGGACAGTCGTCTGCAGGTGTTTTCTCAGCAACTGGGTACAGCTTTCTGTTTTCAAGGTTAACTAGATCTCCTGACCGATCTGTTCTTTAATAAAGTGTTTGCTTAACCTGAAAGGTTGAAGACCCAGGTTATTAACTCGCAGTTAAAAAAGATGAACCTTGCTTCTAATTAAATTAATGTGTAGGGGGAACAGGGGACGGGACTGGCCTAGGACTCTGTCAAGTTGATGGAAAAGTTCCTGTCGGCTTAACCAGGCTTTGGATAAGCCCCTGCCAGCTTCCACACCCCCTTGGGCTTTCATTACATTCTGTATTATTCTTTAATAAGTTTGGAAGGGCAGGACATAAACTTCCCACCAACTGCAGGACTGGCCTTTTTTTCTCAGTGGGTTCTAATCAAGCGTGAAGCATGTGTATAATCACAGGGGACCGTTCGTTAATGATCTTCCTCATCTGAGGTGGCCAAAGACTCAGGTAACACGTGATGTAGGTATTATTACGAAGCGTGCTTTGAGAACTGAGAGGTGAGATTGCCCCGACTGCAGGAGAAAGCAAGAGAGTACCATGAGGATGCTGGGGGTCCTAATGACATTAGCTTGCAGCCTCTGGCATCTTCTGCACTTCTCTTTGTGCTACCAGAGCTTCTCCAGAGGATCCCTGCCCTGAGGAAGGGCTTGTGGACAGGTGCAGCCTCACACTGAATTTTCTGGTCTGAGCTCTGTAATGCACAGTAGGAGGAATATGCATCCCCCTGGCTACTCCTCCGGACCGTTCACTCCCACCACGGGTTGTCCCCTGAATCCAACCCAAGGGTCAAGGTGCCATAAACTTCCTCAACTCAGATGGGGAGAGTCTCATAAGAATGGTCCCTTCTAAGCACAGATCTGAGTAGTGTGACTGCCCTGGTATTAATGGCACCACAAGACAGTTTGTAACTTGTTTGATTGTTAAAGAAAAAAAAAGAAAAGAAGCCCTTGATTGTTGATTGCAAACCTCAGAAAACTGTCCAGAGCCACAGCAGGTTGGGAGGAGGCTGGTTTGTTCTCCACAATGGTGAAGCCACCTCTGCAGCATGTTGGGATGAGCATTTCATGGGCGCAGGACAACACAGAACGCGCCCAAGTGTTCATCCAGTGAAAGTCCTGGGTAGGATGCAAGTACATCTGCTGGGAAACAGCTCCTTACTCAGTGTCTGAGGCAAGCACTCCTACTCTTGCAAAAGACCCCGGGGGGAGAGGGTTAATGAGAGCACAGAATAAGCAACTTTACTCCCCTTTTATAGGGAAACTGAGGCACAAAGTGAGGAAAAAGGCCACCCAATGGATCAGCAGCAAAGCTGCAAACAGAGCCCAGGGACAGGTTCTTTTTTCTGCCAGGAACTGTTTGGATTTGAATGAACACAATCAATCAGGGAGGAAATTCTAGCTCTCCAGCTCTCGGGCATAACTCCTTCTCTTCTTCACCCCTACACCCGAGTGTGGCTGAAGGGATGGCTGGATGTGAAGCCAGCTCTTCCAACATTACTCCAAGTGAGAATTCTCCTCTCCTCTAAAGGAGCTCTCATCCAGCAGCACAAAGGCAGCAGAGTGCACTGTGCAATGGGGCATGCACCTTCTGGGTACTTACTACTACCCAGCTCCTTTGGGGTCTTCACTCTGCACTGGGGCTGTCCCAGCAAAAACCACTTCACTGCACTGTGCAATGGGACATGCACCTTCTGGCTACCCCAATTCCTCCAGGGTCTTTGCCTTGCACTAGGGCTGTCCCAGCAATAACCGAAGATATTGTTCCTCATCAGGAACCCATGTCTGACAGCTCATATTTTGTCTGTCCTATGCTGCAAACTCTTCAGGAGTAGAAGGCCTACAGAAATGGTTAACACTGAGCAGCCAGGACAGACTGCCAATGAGACATGACTTTCTTCTGGAGGTATCAGGTATTTTTTTTTATCTTGCATCTCTGCTCTCTGGCTCAAACTTTTACAGTAGAAAATTAAGAAATAAAACCAAACTAAACTCCTTTAACTGTTCTCTTCCTCTTAGGCTAGGGGACAGGAACCTACCAATCAACCTATATCTAAACCTGGCATCCAGTCAAACTTTTATTTCCACTCAGAGTTCCCCCGACTCACTTCCCAGCCCGTGGACACTGCAGAGGCGTTTCCTGTTCAAGGTGGTTTTTAAGTATTAAAGCCAGCTAAGTCAGCCAGCGTGGGCTGAATGTGGGTGAGGGGGTGGGAGGAAATTCTTCAGGAACTGCTCCCAGCAAATGCAATAAAGATTTCAAATTACATTGGGTTCATTTCCAAAGTGCTATACCCAGGCCTGGTTGGAAGCAGGGCTTCATTGGGCTAAATTTCACAAGTGTGATTAAAAGAGGGAATCTTTCCAAGCTTAGGCCCTGTGTTAAAATGCAACTGCATCCCTCATGCCTTACTGAAATCACAGCGGGTGGAATCTGATTTCCCAGATATCTTGTCTATCTAGCCAAAGGCTCACTGTTGATATCCTGAGGCTTAGGATAACAGGACACTGCATATTTTTCTGTGGCTAGTGTCATGAGAAAGAGAGAGTTTTGGAAGGCACAAGCAGGTCTTTCTGGCTACCAGCCATGAACTTTGAGCTGAAATAATATTGGGGGACTTCCATGCAGTCAGATGACTAACAAGCACTGCAGGTGGGAGAAACTCTCTTGGCCCTTACTTAAATGCCCAGATATTTAAAATATTGTGCGTGACCAGGCTAGCAGTAACAGTACCACAGCAAGATCCTGGTGCTGGGCGTTTCAGTCTGTCTTGTACCAGGTGGAAAGGGGCAGAATTATAGAGACAATGCGAGAGAAAACATGCTCCTGGGATTGTTAAGCATCTCACACTGATTTGGTGCAAGCGTGGCATGAAGATCCGCATGAGGGTCCATCTCGTTTGAGCTGAACTGTATGCCTAAGCCTTAGGTGAGGCACATGCACGTAGGGTCAAATGTTGCTCTCAATTATAGCCAAATCTATTGACGTGACACACAGTGGGGTTATACCCATGCAAGCCACTGAGTTACATGCTTGCAACAGAGAGCAGGCCTGAGCTCCCCACATCCAAGGCGAGCTTCTCAGTAATGACACTGCATCTGATAAAGCCCGAGCCCCCTGAGAAGCGCTCAACGTGGCTCCCACCAAGACAAACACAAAGGCTGGCTCCCAGAAGCAGAGTCTTTGCAAAGCTCAAGGTAACACTGGCTCTCTTTGTTTCACCACCGCTTTGCTATGTCAAACATCTGTGTAGGCGGACACCGCTTCCAGAAGGCTGGCTGCGCTGTTAGCAGAAATAACAGGAGCTCCAACACATGCTTCCTACCAAGGAACAGGGGGCGCAGATGCCAGGCTTTGAACCTAGGGGTAAGGAGTGGCCAGGTTCACCCTCTGTTGCTTTAGCACATGGCGTGTGGTCCACCATCAGAGTAAAAAGTGGCATGATAGACAAGGGGAAACACCCTTGATAGGAGGTCTTGCCCAGTGCTGATGCTTTCCTCTGATGCAGAAAAAATAGCAGCATTAGGACAGAAAGCTAAGATCCAATCAGCGTGCCAAGGCTTTTAAGCAGTACCCAGGTATTTGAGGCTCAGGAGCTCCTACAGGCCACTAAGAGGAAGAGGGTTATGAGGCAGGTGCATGTGGGAGTGAGAATCAGGTCTGAAGAGCTCATGTTGCAAGAGATTCATAGATTGGAGAGTTGGAAAGGACCACAACAGATCATCGTGTCTGACCCCCTGCCCCTGGCAGAAAGAGGACCGAGATGACACAGATGGATGCGAAAGGGGACCAACCAGCGGGCAAGGAAAGCCACCACGGTGAAGAAGCTCCACATGGTAGAAGCTGCCAGCAAATATCAGTCCTACCTTGCCTTGGCTGGGTATGTTTTTGTGTGGAGGGCTATAAGACTGAGGCCTCAGCAAGGCCCACAGATATGAGGATGATGGGAGCCATTTAAAATGGTAGATATTTAGAAAGCAAAAGGGGCAGGAGGTATACCTGCTTGTCAACGGAAACAAAAGTCTCATGTTGATCCCACTGGGACTTTTACACTTGAAAGGCTCCTGGCAGAGGTTCATTTGTTGTGCATTATATGAAAGTATCATGTGACAAAATGGGGTCTGGGGTGGTTGCCACTAAGGCACAGAGTTGACAGCCCAGAGATCGCAAGTTCGAGGCCGTTAGCAGAAACGCTCACAGCACGGTCCTATCAGATTCCAACGAATCTGTGAATTCTGCTAAATGCCTTGTCACAAGGACATGAAAAGGAAGGAAAGATGCGACAAAACCATAACATGCCTGATGTTAAACCAGTTTATCCCTGGGCAAAAATGGTGGACCAGCCACAAAGAAACTGCTCATTGAAACAGCAATGTGGCTGCTTGATATTTGCACGTGACATGCGATAAATGTAACGTTTGCCAGGGGCCAACTAGGCAACTTGTAATTTTCCTGTATCCTGTCTTACGAGGTGGAAGTGCGGCACAGCATAACACAGATGAAGAAAAGATGTGGTAGGACCCATCTGTTTGCAGGGTTAGGTACCTGACCCCATGGTGAAGATGGGGGCGTGCGAAGTAACTGGGTGCATACAGAGCCCCAGCAAACATCTGCACAGGACCATCGAGGTGCTCTAGCCGTTTGCTGTGGTTTTTTCCAATCAGCTCCATCAGGACTCTGACAAGCTCCAGCTGATTGGAGAAGCAGTGCCCTTTGGAGTAAAAAACCACAGCAAACAGCTCATTCGTATATTTGGCAACTAACTGTGAATTCAGAGACTCACTCAGATACACATGATCCAGGTTCTAGCATCCTACCCCCCTGACTAAGCCAGTACAGGGTGGAGTTCATATGGCCATGAACCTGAGCTGGTTTTATTTGGGAAGCTTGGTCTGCCGAGTAAGGGGCCTGCTCAGACATAGAAAATTTGGGTTTAATTCCCTGCTCCACCCCAAGCTCGCCGCGGGATCTTGGGTAAGGCACTCAACATGAGAATAACAGCAGTTTGTCTTCTCTTCAGATCACCCCAGAGAGGCAGTCCATTAAGGTTGGTGAGATGAAAGGATACCATGATGACACATAGCTAAAGGCATTTTCAGGTAATGATCCATACTGTCAAGTCCCTAATTCCAGAGGTCAGTAAGACCATAACAAACTTGCTGGTATCCTCTGATCCACCGTGGCCTAAACTACAGTATGGAAGTACTAACCCAGGGCCAGAACCTCTTTCTGTTTCCATGGGGTGCAATCCTACTGTTATCAACAGAACGGCTGAGGATTAGCCCCATTATTTCTGTTCCTTCAGCTTCTAAGGGAAATTCAGAACAATATAAGCAATAGATTGATGGCTGCAATCAGCCTATCTTGGACTTGAACCAGTGTCAGGGATTGGGTGTAAAATGAAAGGGAAATATAGTACTAGAGGACAAGAGGGGTATCATCTGCAAAGTCCCAGTTCAATTCCAGTTTGAACTGGGTGCTACGCTCTTTGTACTCCTTGCCCTGCCCTGTTGTGTTGCATGTCATTTGGCATCTTCTGTGTCCCAAGCTAGAGTCAAGTGCATCCCAAGGACTCTTGTGATCCCTTCAGGACTAACCAGCACCCTATAAACATACGTATTAGCAACCACCCCTAAACCGAACCAAAGAAATGGTGAAAAACTGCAAGAAGAAACACAACAGCTGATTCCTGGAAACAAGGATCCTGCTCCTCTCCATCGCAATGAGAAGAGCCGACATAATACAAGCAAAAGTTGAGTTTAGAAGCAAAATTTTCTTTTTTTTTTCTTTTACCCAGAAAGCTGTGAGCAGGTTTATCCTCCACCACTCGGATCCGGCGAGCACCCGCGGGGATCACAGCTGCTTCGATATAACCTAGGGCAACAAAAGGACACATGGATGAGAGTATCTCACACGCAATCAGAGGCATTCAGTAATTTAGTATCTCCTCGGCACAAAATAAAACCCCAACTCATTGTCATGTCTTGTTGCGGATGGGAAACACTTCAAATGCAGTAACTGTTTTGGTAGCCAAGTTTCAATGCTGGGACTTGCACTGCTGTGACTAATCGCCGCGGCCTGAGGAGGGGGGAAAAATATGTGTGCGCTCCTCAGCTGTGATTGCTAGGGGTTGTGTTTGTGCCTAATTACATGTGCTTCTTGTGTATTGTTTTCTGTTCGTGTGTGGCACTGGCTGGAATATGTTAGGCACCTTCTAGAAGCTGAAGCAAAAAAAAGAGGTTGCCAGCAGCAATGCTGTAATGCACATCACGGGCAGGTAGCTGGTGGGCCTCTGAAATGACATTTGTGTTAGGTGATTTTACCTAAAAAAAGTGATTGCTTTGCATTAAAGCCTGCATTTTAATCCATGCACTTAAGGGAAACTAGGAGGACGGGTTCTTAACTAAACGGCAGGAGGCAAGCTTGAGGGCTGGTAGGAATATATTTATTTTCATCTGCATATTAGGCCTTATGAGAAAGTCCTCTGCGATTTAATGGACGGTGACCTCCTTCCCCTTAAATCAAGCAGTTTTTTACAGATGTAATACTATTGGGTGGTTGAAAAACCCTACAAGGCTGATCTCATTCACCATTAAATTCTACAAGCCAAATCCATGAACTCTGCCCATTTAAACCCACTGAGCTTCTGACCTTCTACATTCTTAAGACTTTTCTACAGAATCCCATTGTATCGTTACAGAAAGTATTGGATTTTATTTTTATGACATTCTGCAGGGTTTTTTTCCCCTCTCATTGGGGTTTAATGTTTAATTATGCGAGGGCTACTGTTAATTTTTAACTATTTTTCATATCAAAAAAGCTGCCTGGGAGATGATGCTTTATTTATTGCTCCCAAAACCTCCTCAATGCAAAGGTTTAATTTAGTGACAGCCTCGACTGAATTTTGGGGCCGTTCACTTCTACATTCTGCTTCCAACTCCGAGGCTTCAATCATGAATTGAAATGCTAAAGGAAGAGCAAACTTTTTTATTACGGCCAGTGCCAACTATGCAAGCCTACAGACCGTTGGCCATTAAATACTCAGTGATACACTGCTGTAACAAGATGAGTAGGGGGGTAATTTAGAACGACCCTGTGCACTTCCAGTTCCAATGGTCTTGAACCCAAAGGGGCTGCAGCTATCAGACTGACAAGCAACGTGCCCTCCCATACTCAATGCTTGGGTCTGGTTCAGCTGCTTTTGATTGCAGACAAGACTGCAGCATAACAAAAGCTGTCAGGTGGTTCTCCCAGCTAATGGGAAGTGTAATCTAGGCTCCATCTGTATGGCAGGATCAGAGAAGCCAATGCAGAAACATGCCAGGGCCATCTGGGATTACACATGTTCCACGGGGTGGTAGCAATACCTTTAAAACAAAGGCTGACGAGCGTTAGGGTCTGATTCAAAGCCCAGGAGTCGAGCCTGTGTAAATGACACTAATCTTGTTAAGACTATGATTGATCCCCTCTAATTGGCCACCCAGTTCATTTCTCAGTGTGGAGCTTGGCTCTTCCCATGGGTTTTTTTTTCTCTCCCTCCCCACTACTTCTTTTAAAGCATAAGTAATTAGCTTTACCTTTCTTGTTTGGTTTGTTTTAAATAGCGTAATGAGGCTGGGCCCCTTCTGGCCCTGCCTTTCTGAAAACAAGACGGCGTCCTAAAGAAAGAGCCCTTGATGTCGGAGCATCCCTGAAGCTGGCTTATTTTAAGGGGAAATACAAATGACTCGCCATGGTTTTCCTACATATTGGAGGGGAAACAGGCAAAAGAAAGGCCTCGCTGGCAGACTTGGCAAGCCCCACACCACAGAAAGCGGTGAAATGGGGTGGTGGTGGGAACGGAAAGGTGGGGCAGGGCAGGGCTGATCGCTTCACCCTTACTGAGACTCACCTGGGCTTTGCAAGGCATATTGAATAGGGAGCTGATTTTGTCCGCTGGCATCACCTGCTACCCTGGGCTGTCACCTGTGGATTGCCATTTTGCACCTTTTCTTGCTTGCCTCTCTAGTCCCAACCCAGGCAACACCTTGTTCCCTTCTCCTCGGGTTACCTCCCAAGCGGGACATCCTCCCATGCGGGAAAAACAAGAAGAAAGCGGCAGCAGGCCTGTGAGCAGAGTCCCAGCGCTTGGGCCAGACTGATCAATTTGGAATTCGGCTAATTACAAAGCATGGTTCGTCAGGAACGACCACACCTTTAAGGTTTGGCTTCCATAAAAACCAAAGCAAGCAGATGTCGGACATTACCCCGCGTACTGCCAGGAGTTGGGTTTTTTCTTTCTGTTGGTCGAGATACTAAATTACATTCAGAGCGGCTCGTTCTAAGATGTCAGATCTCTCTCACCACACCCCATGCATCTGCATACAAGCCCAACCGGCAATTACTGTCAGGTGGAAACGCACAGCGAGGAGTGCTGAACGGCAGGCCCTCGCTGCAAATCGGTTCGGAAACACCAGGCCACCACCGTTAGGAAGCCGCTTTGGAACATGCCCAAGTTCTCGGTATCTGTCAATGTATTTACCCTGGCTTTCTGAAAATTGTGCGCCGAATCAGAAACGCACAGAGCTAAGCTCCTAATCCAAATGAACTATTAAAATCTGTTGAAGGACTCCTAGCAATGTGAAAGGGCTTTGGCTCTTGACTCTTGAAGCTCTTCAGGTTTTGCTGATGCCACAAACATACTTTTATTTCACCGCTGTGGCACCATAAAACACCACGGGGAAGCACTGCCTCGTGCTTGACTTCTCAAAAATGGCAAATAGCCGAGCTGAAGCTATTAATAGGGCTTTCGTTTGGGAGATTGTTTAATTTGGTCTTCTACCAGATATTTCTCCGTGTGTAAGTTTGAATCCTGCCTGATGGCACCAGGGGTTGTATTCGCAGCTCCTGAATAAGAAGAAACACGCTGTACTCGCTCGCTGTGATGTATGGCACAGGACCGACTGCTGACTTTCTGTTTTTCTTTCGTGAACAAAGCAGAACTCGAATCCCCTACGTGCCGGTATGAATTTGAATTGTCCTGTCAAGGGGATGCAATATATGTCTCGGGCATGTCCCATAGAAAGCTCCTGAAGCTCTAAGTTGCAAATCCCAGCAAGACCGTGTACATTAGTGGCCAAATCCTATTGCAAATGCCCTACATGCATCAGACATGCAAATTCACCACAAGCTCCAATAGATACCACCACACCAGCCCCAGCTTGTGAGCCAGTAACATGTTGTGGCTCAAGGGATATCCCTGATATCAGGCAAAACATCTCTCTTCCTTTTTTTTTTTGGCCTTTGGGATGAATGCTTTCTTTAAATTGTAACTGCAGATGCCAGAAAGATTATCAGGTGTCAGGTAGTCAGACCAAAAGTCGATTCAATGCTGGTCCTGAGGTAGGCCTGGTTTTAGGATAACTGCTTGCAATGCTGTCGTTTGCAAGTTTGGATTAAAACTCTGTTTAAATGGGGGAGCTGCTTAAATGCTGATGAGATTTGGCAACCATCAGGCCACATTTCAAGTAATTTCAATCCATAACTCAGGCTTTCAAGATGAAGCTTCAAAAGTACAACAGGAGAACTTCGTTAGTTGGTAATTTATAGAGCTATATGTACTGTACTCCACCTTAGGAACAGTTATTTTGGCATGCAACAATCTCTCTGCATAATCTGCATTACATCAGTGTCTCAGGAATGTAAGGCCGTGATTGAAGCGAATCCTAGATACAAATTATATGGTGTAACTTGTATTAGGAGAGACACCAGAACAAAGAGACGGCTTTGTCATCAAGCAGATTAATGTGCGTACAATGGCTACTGTATCTTCATGTGAAAGTTGGAGAGATCTGTGAGAGGAAAGCAAGCTCACATAGGAGATCCCTTTGTTAGGCGCAGTTAACAATATCCAGAAAGAAAAGAAAGTTAGCGTGAATTTTAGCGTGACAATGAACTACTATCAAATGGGTCTGCTAGTCTGCATCATACTGAAAGATAAACTCTCAGGTGACGGGGACATTATCCCATGGCTGAAGGTGGTGATCTCTGGGCAAGAAGCCTCATATCTTCCCCCCTCGATACATATCACAGTTTGGTGGGGCAAAGCCAGTATGCCCGCCTTATAAGCCAAATCATAAAAAGTCTCTTGCTGGAGATCCAAAGCAGATGGCCATGGAGCCTGGGCTCCCTACTTCGCCCCCGGGTCTCATTCTCTGTAGAGAGATGCCAAAGACAGGGGCGGCCCGAGCAGAGACAGTGGTACTAACTGTATTGTTATCAAAGGATGTCGATACAAGCTGGTAGGAAGCAGCTGTTACATCTGCATGACCCTGTAGCAATACAAGTGTGGCAAAACTGCTCCAACTTTAATTTTGCTCTATTCAGGGTCAATGTTGGGGCAATTTTGCTCACCCGTATTGCTACAGGATCATGCAGACATAGCCATCAGAACAAAAGAGCTGCTGCATATGTTTGTCCTTATCATCGGTCCCCACGGCTTTTAATTAGTGTCAGTGGTGCCAGTGATTTTCATAAAAGTCCTCAACAATTAGTAATCCACTACTGTTCACCTCTAGCCATGGGACAAAGGGCCTGGATGACAATCATTTCTTTGTGAAGCCATGGATACATTTCATAGCCTGCTGGCATTGCTATTGAGTCTCACATCGGTACTGTGCCGACTCCTATTAAGCGCTGCCTGCTCAAAAGCCCGCAAAGCTGTTCATGGTGCTCAGTGCTTCTGTCCTGCTCTCCGTATCCACAGGTTTATGTGATTAGCAGGATTAGAAGAAAACTGCTTCTTTCCAGAACTCTAGCCTCATCACATTTCCTTTTTCTTCTTCTTCTTCAGAGGCACTGCAGCAAAGGGTAAATACTGGTAAAACGTCTGGGATTTTTGTCGGTGTATTTAAACCGGAAGCTACTGATGAAGTGGAGTTTTCTCCCAAAAGCTATTGCTCCAGCAATCTGCAGAGCTGATTTGCTTCTTTTCTGCTATTAGAGGGCTGACTTAAATTTAAAGCCAAACAAGCAACTGGCTTCTCTTTTGGGTCATGGGACAATGAAAAGCCTCACCTGGCCAAGAAAATTAGTACGGATGCAGGCAAGAAAAAAGAAATAGTGCCTCGGATAGCAGTCCCAGGGTGGTCCCGAGTCTGGATGGGGATGTCATAAGAAGAAAATCATGATAAACCATCAGGGCTCCTTGCGCTTCCAAATTTACACTAGCCAGGTACCTGTCCCACTTATCTGTGCTCTACCTATCCTTGGGAATGACGGCAGAGGGACAGAGATGGTCTTTAGAAAAAGCATTGTATGGGGACAGGCATCAGGCATGCCGAATGAACCCATAAATACTCCTCCGAGACACTACAGACGGGCTGGCAGAGGCGCAATGCTTGATGCATGAATGGTTGGGTTTCTGTCAGTATATAGAGAGGGACCCTTGTGTTGAATTCAGCAAGTTGAGCTGAACAGTAAAAGGCCTTGAAGTTTATCCATGGCTTTTCAGATGCTACAGAGTCCACACCCAGTCCAACCAGAGGAGGAGGAGGACAGAAAACCAACACCAAACATCTGCCCGCTGACACTACACGCATTTGGGCACCTTACATGAGAAACACTTGGGAACAGCCTTTGCCTTTGTCATCACACACGTGGAAACCTTCTTACAGTGACTATTGGTTACTGAGAAACAGAAAGGAGGGGGCAGGGGTTTAGTCCCAGGAATAGGGCTTGGTGAGCAATCACAGGCCATACAGGGGCTGATTCTGCAGACAGCAGCGCTTCGCGGACACAGCAGCTGCAGGATGTGTATAGCACCGACTGGCGTCACCCTGTACCGTTCTGCCAGTCCCCGTCTCGGGAGCAGCTTAATGTCCAGCAGGATTGGATCCGGGCAGAAACTCTTCTTATCAGATCATTAAAATGACTAAAATTACTAATTAAAATTAAAGACATAAAGCAATAAGCTTACATAACGATTTGCTTATTCTCACGCATCTCTACATTGATTCATTCTCAGATTTATACCAGCGACACAAATCCAGCTGTTGGAAAGATCAACCTAAAAACATTACAGAATCGCCACGGAGGTAATAGGCACGACTCGGGTTCTCCAACATTACTGTCCGGAGAAGCAGAATGGCACGAACAGCCAACGCCTCTAACGCACGGGAGTTATGGGTACCTTGCTTTAGCCCCGAGCTGCCAGGCAGGTGAGATCTAAGGAGAACATCCAGCTCTGTGGAAATCTGGCTTGACGCTACTCACCCATTCCCTTGGTGTGATTGAAATCGCCTTTCACCACTTTGCAGGTTTTGCCATCGCCGCTGCAGATCCCACAGCGATCCTCTTTGGCGGCTGAACCGATGATCCCATCGCAGCCGATTTTCTAATGATAACAACCAGAGGTCCTCATTATTTCGAGTGCAAGGCTAAAATGTCTCTAAACCAGGCTGAGCCCCGGATACACATTTGATTGCAAACCTGAACAGGAAAAGAAGGCTGTGTGTCAGGAAGGCATTCAGCTGGGATGGCACCGGGTTGGTTATTCAGCAAAACACTCTTGCTTCATTGCCAGTATGACTGTGCTATAGAAGATGTAACCAGTAGTGGATCCAGGAATGGGATGAGGGGGGTAGGGCCCCCCACAACCCTATCTTGGCCGGGCTGCACATGTGAAAGAGCTCTGAGCTCACTGTCTGGGCAGTGCTGGCTCCTGCCAGGGTCTGCATGAGCAGTCAGCCTTGAGCTCACCAGCTGGTCACAGTGGGGTCCAGCCAGGACCTGTTTTCACATGGCTCTGGAGCCTAAGAGATAAGCACTGCTGCTGTCTGCTCTTACCAGATGCTGTTCAGTGCTAGATGGGAAAGGAGGGGACAAGCGGCAGCTCCGGAGCTGCATGAATGCAGAGACTCTGGCCAAACCCCACACCATGACCAGCCATGCAGCACAGCCAAAGAAAGGGAGTGCGACCGTGCCCCCACATCCCCTCTGGATGCACCCCTGGATGTAACTGTGGGCAAGGCATCAAAACACCCTGCATGCATTCACACTAACTTGCCGAAATGTAACAGAGAACGCAAATCTTTTGGCATTTTTACAGCACCTTCCAGCCGTGGATTTCAGAGAACCTTGCAAATGTGAAGCAACTGTTTCTGGACCCCTGGGAAACAAGCAGTGATACGCACCTCAGAGACATACCCTCAGCACCCATCCTGAACCACGGGTGCAAGACCATTCAAGATTTTGTGTAGGCTGTAATCTCCTGCTTATTGAAATCAAGGCTCCAGTGGGGACTTGAATAGTCATCCTCTCTTATAGTTTTGGAGCAGCTGAAAGAAAAATTAACTGAATAGAGCAGGAGGGTTGCACTAAGGTCCATAATTTAGAGCAGTTCCCACTAACAGCATTACAGAAACCTGCATTTATATGTTGGGGTTGGTTCAATTCACAGTAACCTAGACTGCACCTGCAAACTGCTGTGTGTTTGCACATGTGGCATTTTCTGGATGTGTCCGTTGTGTTTGTTTCTGACATTGTTGTCTGTAGATATTTTCTGATTTAACTTAATGGTTCATTTGAAAAGGCATATTGACTTCAGGGGTTTTCAGAACGTCACAAGACCTGTCTAAAGTGATTACTACAGGAAAGCTGCACAATCTTGCTCCCATCCATAGATAATGTTATACTATTCATTGCATTTTCCTTCTGGCATGAGTGATTGTGACAAAAAGGCCCATTACTTGTAAAGACATTAGGTAAATACTAGGTAAATACTAGGCTAGCATGGCATTTTTGTACATCTCTACGCCGGATGTGTAGATAGATAGATAGGTAGATAGATAGATAGATTTCTGTGGGGCAGGGCATGGTACCCAGCGCATCCATGTGGCAGATGACCTTCAGGGAAGGTTAGCTGTGAAACAAGCAGGGTAACTCTGATGAACAAGCAGTCGCGGACCAAGCAGCAGCAGCAACACCAGGATGGGATGAGGACAGCAGATGGCAATGCTTTCCCTCCTGAAAAGCCACATCTATCCTTTGATGGTACTAACACGGTGAGTACACGTCACCGCTATAATAAGCCTGCTCAGGCCTCAGCCACAGGTCTACAAGTCCTCAATGGCAGAGCAGGCAGAGGAAGATGTTGGAGTCTCAACGGTTGTGAAAGTGGATGAAGGCTGCAGTGGAACGAGATCCCCAGTTGTCTTGGTCTCCTTGCCACTGGATCGAGGTCTTGTTCTGTCAAGAGCCACGTGGAAGCTGATGGGCAGCAGCTTCTTCATGATAAAAGAAGCCACGCACAAGCATCTTCCATGAAAATAGATTTTCCAGCACATCCCTCAAGCCCTTTGGTGACCAGCCAACGGCAATGGGAGCAGGCTTGGGAAGCTCCTAGTTATGAACTGATGCAAAGGGGGCAGTTACAAGAAGGTCGTCTAGCATCTGGACGAGACAGGAGTGTGATCTGGCAACTGTAACTGTGACTGAGCAGCCCTCTTCAGGATCCGCTCTTCTAACCCCCTCCCTATGTGAGGTGAGCAAAGGTGCCCTAAACACAGCCTGTCTACCGTCTTCCTGAATGGATAACTGCATCCAGTGGGATCACCTTTACTGCGGTTAAAAATACCAGCAAAGACACACGGTTGTTTTCGGGTCCTGGAACATCAGGACCCTCCTGCACAACCCTAACAGTGAATGCCCAGAGCGCCACCCTGCAATCGTGGCCTGAGAGTTGAGGCAATGCAACGTCGATGTAGCTGCACCGGGTGAGACCCAGTGAGCAGGAGATGAGCAGCTCAAAGAGCGGGGAAGCAGTGTTTGTGCTCCACACCCCTCAAAGCTTCCCTAGATATCGATTGTGGTCCAGATCCAGGTCCCCTTCCCTGGAAGGGACTGCGGAGGAGGGTGTGGGGGCAGGTGGCTCAGCTCCTCTTCTTGTTGTGTCTCTGCCTACTGAGGAGGGGGATAAGGCAGGAGCCCCACCTGCACCCCAGAAGGAAAGGGGTAGTGTGGTCTGGGATCATTTTGAGGTCGCAGATGATCCCACACATGCTACCTACCTGCACTGCCGAGCCAAAACCAGCCGGGGCGAGGGAGCGAAATGCATGAGCACTACGGGGAAGCTGATACATCTCCAAAGGCACCACTCCCTTGCCCTTGCTCCTCCTCAGCCTGGCACCAGTGGGAGCATGCCCCAAAATAAGTCCCCCTCTCGCTCAAAAGCCCCTGTCCCCCTGAAGCAGAGGCAGGCCACACTGGAACAGTGGAGGAAAGGTGGACAGAAAGTGGGGCACGTTGCAAGGGTGAGCGAGATCACCCAGAGCATTGGGGAGATGCTTGCTCTGGATAGCCAGCCCTTCTCCTTTGTTGAGCAGCCAGGGCTCAGGCGGCGACGGTTGTGTCCTCCCTGTATGAGGCATGCAGGGAGTACTTGAGGGCTGTGCAAGGCAGGTCCACGGGTGGCCTTACACTTCACCTCGGACACCTGATGTAGCTGGGGTGGAGATCGTGCATACTTCTTCCTCACAGGGCACTGGTGCGATCAGTCAGGGCGTCAGTGGGCTCTCCTTCAAGCCCAGGTGATCAATGAGTCCCACACGGGAACCACAATCATGGGGGCCATGAACCACTTGGTGCAGGGGTGGCTCGTTGGGCAGGGCGAGCTCACCCGCAGGTTCATGGTCACCAACAATGGGGCCAATACGGTCAAGGCGGTCCATGATGCCAACTTTGTTGGCATCTGCTGTGTGGCACACAAGGTCCATCTCATTGTCAGGGACATCTTGGAGGGGCACAGGGCTCCCGGTGACGGCGCCAGCACCACCAGCAAGCTCATTTCCAGATGCAGGAAGGTGGCAGGCTACTTCCACCAGAGCATCAAGAGGGGCAAGATGCTGCAGGAGAAATAGGCAGAGCTGAACATCCTGCAGCACAAAATCATGCAGGATGTGGAGGCTTGGTGGCGCTCCATATACCTGATGCTTGAGAGGCTGGTGGAGCAACAGAAGGTCATCCATGAGATGGTCTTGTTCAAGGAGGTTGGGATCAGCGGCCCCCTTAACAGAGCTGAGTGGATACCATCTCCCAGATCTTTATGTTTCTCAAGCCCTTCCTCGAGGCCACCGAGACGCTCACCACTGCCGATGCCCTCCTTAGCCAGGTGATCCCTGTAGTAAGGGAACTTCAGAACTAAATGGAGAACTTCCAGGGGATCAGTGCTCCTGGCTGGGGCAAGCCACTGCCTGCAGATGTGCAGGCACTGGTGAGGCGGCTGAAGGAGGGCATCAGGAAACGGCTTGATCCCTTGTGGTCCAGTATGTGCTGGCCACCATGTGTGACCCGAAGGTGAAGGGGAACGCATGTGGTAGCAAAACCCTGGATTACTGGACAGAGGTGCTGGTGAACACAGTCAGGAAGGCAGAAGGATGGAGGCGGGGGGATGTGGAAGAGGGGGATCCGCTGTCCCATGCTAGTACGCCATCCACCAGCCAGTCTCCTCCTCCACCACAGATGCTGCCAATGTGGGCCAAGGGCATGGCTTCCACTGTGGGGTCCAGAGGCATCAGACCCCACCATCAGGCAGGTAGTGCTCAGGCCCTGGTAGCTGCCCATTTTGCCGAGGACGTGGAGCTGCTGCTGTGCAACCCCTTGGCCTACTGGGCAAACTGTAGCCAGATGTGGCAGGATCTGGCCATGGTTGCCTGGGAACACCTGTCCTGTCCACCGACCTGTGTTCCACGTGAAAGGGTATGCAGCATTGATGGTGATGTTGTGACACCCCGCCGCACCTGCTTGGACCCTGGTTTGGTGGAGCAGTTGGTGTTCCTGAAGGTGAACCTCCCGCTGCTGGGGTTCTCCAAGCTCCAGGTGCAGACAGACTGCGTGCCACCCTCCTCACTCCGTCTGTACTTAATTCCTTTTGGTTTCTGGTTTCCAAACCATTTAATGCCCCACTCTCAGAACTGCACTTCATCAACCTCCTAGGTACAGAAACTCATGGACTCAATATAGATGCTGCAAGAGGCACATGCATGCTCATCTGGACGTGCCCAGCGATGCCATGGTTGTGACAATCTTCAGTAAAAGAGACAAGTCTGACTGTGGAAACTACAGAGGGATGACCCTGCTGTCCACCACAGGAAAGATCATTGTGTGAACCCTCCTGAACCATCTTCTACTTGCTGAAGAGCTCCTCGTGGAATCTCGGTATGGGTTCAGGGCAGGGGTTGTCAACTGGGGGTACACATACCCCAGGGGGTACTTGAGAAGGCCCTAGGGGGTATGCACGAGTGGGCAGGGACAGAGTGCCACCATGCACCATCCCACACAGGAACCACCTGCTTGGGTGGACATGGGGGGCGAGGGAAGCTTGCACGCGCTCCGTGTTCAGCCACGTACCACCCCCTCCCCCTGCTGCTCCGTGTCTGGCCGCTGGGGGTACACTGATCCAAAAAGGTTGAAAACCCCAGGTCTAGGGCATCAAGAGGCACACGATTTTACAGCTCACCACCTGCAGGAGAAATGCTGGGAATAATATAAGCCTCTTTATGTGGCCATCTTGAAAGCTTGTGGCACTGTCAGCTGAGAAGCACTGGGGAGGATCTTTCTGAAGTATGGATGCCCACTGAAATTGTCACCAATCTCTGCCTGCTCCACGATGGTATGCGAGTGGTGGTTCTCAGAAGTGGATCTATCACAGATCCCTTTGAGGTTAAAATGGGAGTTAAGCAAGGCTATACCATCGCTCCAAGACTCTTCTCAATATTCCTTGCTGCGACGCTACATCTGACCACCCACAAGCATCCAGCCAGAATGGAAATAAACTACTGAATGGATGGTACGCTATTTAACTACAGCCGACTGAGCCAAAACCAAGACCACCCTGACCTCAATCATTGAGCTCCAGTATGCTGATGACACTGTAGTGTGTGCTCACTCGCAAACCGACCTTCAGGCAATTGTCAACATTTTTACCGAAGCATATAAGAAAATGAGACTGATGCTTAACATACAGGTGACTAAGGTCCTAATGAACAGTCCCCAGCTCCAGTAATCAAGATCCATGGTGAGACCCTGGAGAACACCATGTATTTCCTGTTCCTCAGAAGCCATCTTTTGCCAAAGGCTGACCTTGACGAAGAAATCCAACATTGCCTCAAATGTGCAAGTGCAGCCTTTGGATGCCTGAAGAAATGGGTTTTCAGAGACTGAAACCAAACTCATGGTTTATCAAGCAGTCATGGTCCCCACCTTGCTAGATGGAGCTGAGACATGGACAACGTACAGGAGACATCTGAATTTGTTGGAGAAGTACCATCCATGCTATCTGCGGAAGATCCTTTGAATCCAGTGGGAAGACAGACACACCAAGGTCAGTGTCCTCCTGCAAGCAAACACCGTGAGTATCGAGAGGATGATCACCCAACATCAGCAGGCCATGTTATCTGAATGTCTGACCTCAGACTCCCAAAGCAAATTTTATTCTCCCAGCTCAACAAAGGCATATAAGAGAAGGACACAGAAAACGCTTCAGGGACGTCCTCAAGGCCAACTTTAAAAAAATGCGACATCGATGTCATCTCATAGGAGACTATTGCCCAGGACCGCCCCCAATGGAGGAAGAGTCTGCTGTAGGGATCTCAGTACTTTGAAACCTCATGACAACGACAGGAGATGAAAAAACGGGAGTAGCAGAAACAGTGTTTCGCGGACCAAATCAAGAATCCACCACTATCCAGTCTACATGGAAACACATGCCCGAGCTGCAGTAGAGTCTGTTGATCCCAGACAGGCCTCATCAGCCATCTTCAGATATACAGATAAGACAATTATGGAAGACAATCATCCTTGACTGCAAAGGATTGCCAAAAATACATTTTAATTTCAAGACATTTTTGATATCATCTTTCAGTAGGGATATTCCAGAATCTAAAAACAAATCCTCGAGATACCGTTGACCTGATTTCTTTTTGCAGTTACACTAGAATAGGTTGGGAAACGTTGCACTGAATTCAATGAAGCAAAACTAGATTAATGTACTGGGACGTACATTACTATCGGTACTAAGTTTCGGGCAAATCTTTGACCATGGGAAAACTCACGGCAGAAAAGGCAAGTGACTTGGGGTAAAAACAGATGTCATGTTTGAGGTGGTTCTGACTGATACCAGTCAAAACTGGAGACAAAAGAAAGAGTAGTACAGCCCTTTAAACATATAGCTTGTCCCTGGAGTGAAATCCTATTAACTTGAATGAGTCACAACTAAAAAGGCATAAGCACATTTTATCTTTCATCCTTCACAGGTACAAGTGAGCTTGTACCTCTGCAGGACCCCAGGACAAAAGGCTCCCCAGCCCCCAGAACTTGAGAACTGCACCAGCTTCAATTGAAATGAGAGTTCTCATTTAGCAACTGATTAGCAGAGATTTTACCACTAAAAATAAACTGTGGATTCCTGTCTCTGCATGAAAACACTTTCTTTGGCACATGAATTTATAAGACTATTACTGACAATACTGTTTTTGAACAAGGCTTATGGGCACCACCTTACCAGAGAAAGAGAGGACAACTGGAGAGATTTTTGGACAGAGCAACTAAAATAATAAACAGCTGGCTTGGGAAAAAAAAAAGGCTGATGGGGAAAGATTAGGAGAGTGCAGCTTATTGATGGCAGATCAAGACAGGTCTAAGGAATACAGGATTTGGACACAAAACTCCTTCACATTTCAGATGGCACCAGTTAGCCCTAAAGCTCATGATTCAAACATTACTGAAATTGTATTGTATTTTGATCTAATGTTTGATTTAGGTCCATCTCTAGAGGGGGATGAATGAGGAGACAGGATGACCATCCTCTAATACTTGGAAGGCTGTAAGAGAAGCTTTTGCCAATCAGTATAAACAAAACAAGAATCGCGGGGCGAAAGACTGCCGGGAAAAAATTACCAACAGGAAATACAATACAGTATGAAAGGAAATTGTGGAGTCCCCACAACTATTACCGACAGGAAATGCAGCACAGTGTGAAAGGAAGCTGTGGAGTCTCCACAACTAGAGACATCTCAGGCTGAACTTCACACCATATGCTAAATAGGATTTAGGGATACTGAATTTGCTACTGGCAGAAAGCAAGAGGACAGCCCGAAGTCCCTGAATACAAGAAACTATGTCATCTGTGAGGGTTTGTTTGAGCACAGCTGGAAACATCTGCCTGCCTACCTTCCTACTCAGATGCAATGAGGTGGGAGGCAAGTCGTGACTATTATTCTTTATCTTTATTGTACTGATGATCCCTTGCTAAGCAAAACGGAGGGAGCTGACAACATCATAAGAACCAAATTTAATCTGGATCTACTGTTCCCAGCCCTTTATCTCCCAGGTCAATGTATAATCACCTAGGTAAAGATAAGGAGAGCAGGGGTGAGCGCTCTTGAAATGTAGAGAAACCGGAGAGGATCTAGAGGTGAACAACAAGGACGGGAATGCAAGCCGTACAAGAAAAGGTCAAGAGATCTCTAGGTATGTTTAGTTTGGAGAAAAGGATGTTTAGGGGGATATGCTATCATTTTCAAATATTTGAAGGTCTAACATAAAAAAAAGGGAGAACAATCATTCTTCCTTGCTGAAGAGAGCAGATCACAAAGCAATGGATTTAAACTGCAGGAAAGCAAATTTAGATTAAAGCACAAGATCCACTTCCTCACTGTAAAACCAGTGGGACAATGGAAATTGTAGACTCTTCAGCCCTGGAGGTTTTCAAGAAAAGGCATCTCTGGGATGGTGTAGGAACTGCACATCTTGTATGTGTGCCAGGGCTTGGACTAGATGAACCCTGAGGTCACTTTCAGCCTTACGATTTTACAAATGTGTAAGATGAACTTTCAAATGTTCAATCCAAGGTTTCACCTAATGAACGACTTGTGTGTGTGCATCAGGCTCACCGCGAGTGGTAAGCAAATACCTGGACGTGAAAATGTAGTTCCCAGACATCCCTCTGCGCTAAGTTGCATATTCACATTCGCATGGACATGCCGATTCCAGCTTGGCTTTCCAAACTACGTGCAAAACACTAGAGAGCTTTCTAGGAGAGAGCTGATGAAATACTTTGTTTTCCAGAATGATGTGGAGGGATCAAGCACCTTTCCAATGAGGGTTTACAACGAGGATGACAACTTCAAGTACTGACATGCCAAGGAAAAGCTGAAGTCCTGTTGTAACCAGGCTCCAGTGGCGTCACACATTTGGAATCAGGATCCATTTGGGCATCTGGGAATTTAACCAGTGGTTTCACAAGAGATAGGGTTAGGTCCACACCAAATGCTCTTGCAAGCTCCATCACTGGGGTATGATCAACAAGCTACCAGGTGGGCTGAGCCCATTCCCAGGCTTTGTAGCCACATTTTTATAGCACGAGTTTGTTTGCAAGGTACAAAAACCCATGGTACAGATATGGCCAGTCGCTGCTTTGCAGTATTACACACATGATACATGCTATCACTTACATCCAAGGAGGCTCAGGATGCGCTCCAACAGAACGAGCATGGTTATCGGGGTATCAGATAAGCCATTTCATCACATGCTGGCTGCCTCACTTTGGTGTGGCTACACTGGCACCTCTTGACTAGTAAGCCATATAGGTCTCATTTCATTTCAACCCACCATAAAATTGCAAAGTCGATACAGAGTGCCATGCCATGGGGTTTTTGCCTCTCAGTTATGAGTAAAGCACAAACCCACCATCACTTTGCTACTGGAAAGGTCCCAAACAGAATCATTACCTGTCATGACACCCATGCTCCTAGGGGCCGGCTGAGCGCTCCCCCAGCACTGGCCTGTAGGAAGAGGAGGCAAAGTCCTGCCCTAACTTCTTGCAGCTCTGAGGAAGTTGGTCATTCAGCAGTACCAAGGGTCTTTGGCAATCCAGGGTTTGGGAATTAAAGATGGAAGCATTTTGCTCCCATGGGTACAAAGATGAGAGTCCTCATTGCTAGCTTTCTCTTCCCCAGGCCTGATTTTTTCCCCCTTAAATAAAAGAGCACTTAATAATGCTACTTTATAAAACAATGTTAAGGGTTTAGGGAAGGATTTCCTAATGTGGCTAGGTGATTTAGAAGCACAACTCACACTGACTCACCAGGATGCCACTTCTAAGGTCCTGAGATCCTTTTGAAAATCCCACTCTTAATGAAAAGAAAGGAGAAAAGCAAAAATGTTGCTATTCATAAGAGAAGCTTCCAGTGGTATTTGCAGAATTGCAGATTCTTTCCATAGGAGGAGAGCGTCTTGTAGCAGTGCTTGCAGACCTGAGCTCTTGACCGTTGACAATACTCCCGTGTAAGATGATTTTGAAGGACACAGCTACAGGCTAGAACAGTGACTCTCAACCAGGGGGTTGTGGCACCTGGGGGTGCTTGAGATCTTTTCAAGGGTGCTGCAGGGTGCAATGCAATGTTAGCACTGTTAGGTGTGCAAACCTGATTCACAAGATGCATCGAGATATTTCAAACAGGAACTCATAGTGTTAAAAACAGTCTGTCCTGTTGTGGTCTTTCTGTGTTCTTTGCAACAGAAGAATTGCATTACTATTTTTCTATAGTTAAAAAACAAGGGAAACCTAAGGCCTGGTATTTTCCAAGGGGTGCCTTGAGTCTAAAAAGGTGGAGAACCACTAGGCTAGAAACTCCAGCACGGATTCATATGATAGCATGATTAGGGTCATCAGCTCAAGTGGTCTTGTGTCAGGGCTACATGTTGGTGCAGAGTGAGGGTGCTGAGACTCCAAAGGTACCAGAGATATCACTGGCAGAGCATTTACCAGCCAACTAGCCCAGAAATGAATTAGATAAGGGATCCAATAGAACTGTACACTTTGGCTCTTTTTGATTGATTTTTCTAGTACCCATTCCCTTTCCAGTTCAGTGCACTGGTAGGTGTGGTGGGATTGTAACGAGTAGGCAGGAGGGTGAGGAAGGATAAACTGGGGACCTAGGTGAAGGCCAAGAATTTGTTCAAATGAATCAGCAGGTTCCTGATGCAATTATGAATGACATGTCTCCTGCTAGTCACCAGACTGCACACATGAGTCAAGTCCACGTCTGTCTGGCTGGAGGCTCCACCAGCCCCAAGCTGACCGACAAGGAAGGGAAGTATCTTGGTTTTTTTAATTGTCTTGGTTGCAGTGGGCAAGACGATGCACTCAGGAGAAGTGTGCATCCAGGCCCCTGGCTGTCTTCTGTGCAGCTACAAGAGGACCAAAAAATGTAGCAGCATTGGCGCAAGCACACCACGGCATGGTGTAGGGGACTTCTTGGCTGCATTCTCTGGTGTCAACACTGCTCGTGGAGCCCTCCAGACCCCCGCCCCCATCCTGGGGATTTTAATGTGTGGTCTCATTCCAGCTCAGACACTGCAGTGCAGGATTGCCTTGGAGTGCGAGACTGGATTATGCTTGACTGCTCTGACTCCTACCCATATCCCTCGCTGACTGCCAGTGGTGCAGCTGCAGTGTTGTTTTCAACACACATCACCAAGCATCGCTCTGATGAAAGGTCCAATGATTTCAAATCCAAGGAGGTTCTCTGACCCTGTCGGTGTCTGCCTTGCAATTTAAAGTGAAAATCTCAGTAGGGGAACAGCTTCTTAAGGCATCTCGTGTAAGTGGGGCCCATGCACTACTTCTTCCCACCTCTGGAGTTATCCATGCCCCTTCAGTTGGCAGGTGATTATGCCTTTACTAAATGAGTCTCCTTCCCTCTCTGTCTCCCTTTACTGAATAATTAAACATCTGACAATACTAATCGTTGGGTGATATTATAGACTAACTAAATAAGACATAATATATAGAGAGAGCACGAGCTTTCTACAGCACAGCAGATGCTGTGATCTCAAGTTCATGAAAGCTTGTGCTCTATATAGTTTCATAGTAGCTAGGGTCAGGAGGGACCTGAACAGATCATCTAGCCTGACCCCATCATCTAGCCTGACCCCATATATATATCTTAGACAGTCTGTAAGGTGAGCCTCTACCCTGCCTTCTGCCTGACTTCAGACTAACATGGCTAACTACCTCTCGTTTTTAGTTTCAGCCACTGCTGCGCACTTCTTCTTTAAAATGCACATTGTTTGCCTTCTCATATGCATCAATGGCTTTTCATATTGTTTGGGTGTTTGTTTAACGATGTTTTCATTAGTGTTTTGGAAGGCTTTGCAAGAGACTCAACTAGTGCAGCCTGCGTGTATGTGTACGTTTTACCATATAATTGCAATTATTATAGTTATCTACATCCAGCCCATGTCAGGCCTGACACTATGTTCACAAAACTGTAATGCTTCCCATACGCTGAGCTCAACTAGCTGTCCCGCTGGATCAAATCTAAATATTGATGCAACATGTGCCATTCTGCAAATTAATCATGTATGGAGCCTGCTGGTTATGACAGATCCAGTTGCACTGCCAACTTTTGTCTGTAATAGCCAGTGTCCATTCACCTCTCAAGGGGCAGAGCACGTTAACAGGAATGTACCCGTGTGAGCAGCTGAAGTGAGATCACAGGTTAAGAGAAGTCACCTTGCTTTGCTAGAAGTATGGTGGCCAGCCGTTGGGCACGGGCATCTCCTGGGATTTGTGAATGAGAGTCACCTTGAGGATGCTACTCACACCGTTCATTTGAAAGCGGCTACGCCTCCTGCTTCCAAAAGAAATGCTATGAAAGTCAACAGCAAAGGTAAATGCTGCTCCATGCTACTCCAGGCAGGTCATTATTGTTTTTTGAACCTTGAGTTTTCTTCAGTCAGGGATCCTCATTCAGAGCTGGCAGCAGACAATGCCTATCTTGTTCTGAATGAGATGTACTGTCAGGTATACCCCTCCTGCCGTACATTTTGTGTGTTCATACTGCCCACCTGCTCACGGAGGTCCGAGTGCCAATAGTTACTACTGATTAATTTGACCAGAGCTTTGCCTTAGGGTCTGTTTATCTCGATGTCCTCCTGTAGACTGCAGTAGGCCCTCAGCTGCTTGACAGTGGCTATGGGCAAGAGTTTGGGTAAGAGAAGAGGAAGCAAATAAAATGAGCAAATGGGAGAGTGTCAGAGGTTAGAAGGTGCAAGGAAGACAGGTCAGAAGAAAACAGCTAAAGATCACTTCGACTTTGTTCAGTGGCTTTATGCCACTCAGATCTGGTTTAGCTCATGTCATAGTTTCTATAAAGGACAATAACAGATGAGTTAATATTAATCAGGATATACCTATTAGGTATATTTATGTATTTTCTAGCCTTATTTAGCAAATTTTTAACACTGAGCTGTGTAATTGAGAATAAAAATCCAGGTTCCCCTCAGCATCTGCATTCTTCAGCCTTGAACTACAGTTCTTGTTGAATAGCCCATCTACAGATGAATTAAGATAAGTCCTTCTTTAAAACATGAATTTTCAGACTTAAGTACGACGGCCTGTTCCCGAACAGCCTGTTAGAGGCGTTGAAGACTTTAGAACATACTATGAGATGAATCTTTTTCTATTTCAAATATTAAACGGTCTGTCAAGAATGAATGTTTGGTTGCTTGGTTTGAAAGGCTTTACTTGTGTTGTCCTACCATTTATTTATGGTTTGCACTGCAATATTAACATCACTATTACAATTGATTTAAACTTCTTCTCTTGAGCACTTGGTTTTGGCAAAACAAGCTCCCCAGACCTTCCTCTGGGTGGTCAACACTCCTGTCTTCAGGAGCAGCCTTTGGCTGCAAGATGGCTACTTAGCAAGATTAGCTCCATGGTTCTAAAGGAAAAAGAATAAAAGCATCCAAGATAGATATTCTAGACAAATGGTTATCGTCTTCACACTACATGCTCTTTCCAAGTTAAACTGAGGCTGTGGACAGACGTTACATTTATAGTGTTGCAAATGCCTCAGTACCTTGAAGTGCTACAAAAATGT
Organism: Alligator sinensis; assembly: GCF_000455745.1. Classification (NCBI taxonomy): domain Eukaryota; kingdom Metazoa; phylum Chordata; order Crocodylia; family Alligatoridae; genus Alligator; species Alligator sinensis. The sequence continues at coordinate 635,902 of NW_005841946.1, forward strand.
CGTGCTACGGGCACAGACTTGCTGAGCCTAACTGGAGTACTCCAAAGCACCCTAAAGGCATGGGGGGGCTATCAGGAGGGGTTTGCAGCCCGGGGATGTGGACACTAAGTCGACCTTCCCACTCCCACTGGGAGCGGGAAGGTCGACTTAGTGTCCACATCCCCTCCCCTCCACAGCAGGCTGTAAACCCCTGGCAGCACTCAGTGACTGTCCAACCAGCTCTCCATCCTTCCCCCTCTGAGTGGGGGGAAGAGGGGAAGCAAAGCACTGTGGGATGCTGGAGGACTGAGACACCCCCTGCAGCACTACAGTGCCCCATACAGACGTTATATGTGGTGTTATAAAATGCAATGCAAAGTGAAGTAAATAACTGTACAGGCTATAAATCCGGCAAAACACGGGAACATCGTTCACTCAGCGATCACCAGGTTGTTCAGGCACCTGGTTGTTTTGCACACAGCCTTTGTGCTCACCTCCACCTATTGAAACTGCATCTACTATTGTGAGATTTACACTGGCCTTTAACTCACTCTGACATGAACTGTTTGAAGGAACTCCTCCCGTAATGCTTTCGCTACCCCAAGACAGCACGATCTGCAATGTATTATCAATGCATATAGTGTTTGTTTGCCAGCAGCTTAAGAGTAGCCACGATATGGCAACAAATTTATGAGAAGGCTGTGGAAAAAGTCCAAATATCCTCAAGTCGTAAATTGTTAAATCTCAGGAAAAGCTGCCTTTGGTCTGCAGCCATATTCCACTGTACAGGATACTGTTTTCAAAATGGCCTTATAAAATATCCTGGAGTACAATATCCAGCCCTAGTTGGCAAGTTCTGCCGCTGTGTTCAGAGCCTCAGCCTTGCACGGATTTACTAATCAGGGAGTACCACGTGACTGGGAGCAGCTAGATGACTAGCAGCTCCTTTTCTCACAATGCTTTTTCTAACAGTGCTTCTGCTATTAATACTGTACTAACACCAGCAGCACCAACACAGCAAGAAACTGGAATGCTTCAAAAATTGCAGAGCTCCCCTAGCAGACTCCCAACAAAGAAACGTACCATAGGCAACCTTCACCTTCAGGGCCAAGAAGTTCGGGGACCACCACACATGAACCCTTCACTGTAGGTCTGTCACTTCTTAAAAGCAATCCAAGATTTGGATACCCTCTTATGCACAGATCTCCATCACAGCCCTGACTTGCCTAACAGCCAAATCCAGGTAAGATGGGGCGGTAGCTACAGGGTGCAAAGTGTCCCATTTTACACTAATTGTATTCTTCAACTCAGGCTCAAGAGACTGCTGATAACCAGACTGTAGAGATTTGCAGCACCTCAAGAACATCGTAACACAAGGAATTTTACTTAACGGAGGGCTGAATATGTTTTCAAGCAGCAAATCTCAACTCCACGTAGGCACGCCGAACAATGTTTCTAGCCTGCTCAAGGAATGTTGCTAGTGAAAATGCATTATTACTACAATAGCACTTTCAGAAAAGGTGCAACTTTATACTGTTTTTTTCAGCATTCAGCCCAACTCTTGAGCCTCTTTCTTCCTAACTTTGTAGTTAGTCCTAATGCAGGCAAACTCTCATCTGTATTTATATAGCTGAAACTGAAGAGTTTTGCTAAGGATGGGATAAATCTGTGTAAGATTTGCTCCAGATATATGGAGTAAAATTGTAAAAAAAAAAAAAAAGGCCAAAGTGATGTAGATGCTGTTTTCAAGAACTAAGACATGTTGGAGCCTAAATCCCATTGACTCATAGTGACATGTAGGTCCTAAGTGCCTACACGCCCTTTTGAAACCGATGCAGAGACTCCCAAGTCGCTCTGTGTTACTGAAAGCCATACTCAAGTCCCGGTTTTTGTCCTGATGAATGTATAAGAATCTACCTAAGGCGAGACAAATGCAGTGCAAGGGGCATTGCTTTGGGAAAAGCTGTGGGTCCTCATCACTGGGGAGAGGAAGGAAGTAGGACTGCTCGAGAAGGTGAGTTTTATGGAAGGGATCTGAAAGACAAAGGGGATGTTGCTTTGCAGAAAACAAGCTGGAGAATTTTTCAGGAATGGAAAGCAACAAGGAGGAAAGCATCAAGGCAAGAGTCAAAAAGGGAGCAGAAGCAGAAAGACGAATGATGTGGGCAGAGCAAAGGGAGCAAGTGGGATGGCAGGGGAACAGAAGCAGAGAGGATGGGTAACACGTCTGCTGGGCCTGTATCCATGGTTTGCCATCAAAGAAGCCAATGCTGAAGCCGGTATGGCCAGGCCCCAGTGGCCGCCTCACCTGTCTGCTGAAAAACTACTTAGAAGGATGGCATCAAACCCATGTCTGGGAAGTGGGAAGGCCTCCAGCAGGTGTACAGATCCTGGACATACATCCTGAAGCCAAGCACGAGAACCCCAGGCTCACGTCGTTCTGGTCTCACCCACTCCATTTATATCATCGGCTCCAGAAGCCAGTACTGACCGGCGTACAGCAGGGCAACATGCCTTACTTGCATCTCTCCAGCTCTAGATGCTTCTACTCGATTACCATGGGGCCTGATTAGTACATCGCTGCCCACAGTTACAGGTAGTGAACACTGTGGCGTTGCCGGCAGTGCTGTTCGTCCATGAAAACTTCATTTCCAGTGAGGTGAAACCAAATAAGAAAAAGGCTCCTCTTGCACTGTTTAGATCTGAGTCCAGCTTGCAACCCTTGAGTGAAGTTTGAAGTTCAATGCATCTGTCCAATGTAAATGAGAACAGCTTTTCCTGATCTGGCTCCTGATGAGGGCTAGGATATTTTGAGAGGCTTTGGATGAGGTTTCTCTTTCCCCTTCCCCAGGACCCCTTCCTAGCAAGCACATCGCTCTCCTTGCTAACCTTCTCCGCATTCATTTTACAGTCAGGAAACGGGAGATGGGTTTGGACGAATCTACAGCTGCAGGAAAGGGGCTGCTTGTTGGAATCCCTGGCCTGTGTTTGCAGGCAATGGTTTCTGAAAACGTCTCTTGCCCTGGAAATGTGTCATCACTGCCTCCTCTAGCTACTTGCTGCGGAGGGATGACACAAGAAGAAAAACAAATCTCTGTCACCCCTCCATCCCTCCCATTTCACCACTTATTTCCCTCACAAGTTCCCCTGCTCCGCTTGTTACCAGGCTTTGTCTACGTAGTGCATGACCCGGAGAGAAAGGTAATTCAATGAATACGCATGTTAAACTGATTTGTCAGGCAGCTAGCTAGAGGAGTCTGCTCAGGGCAGGATGCAGTACAGTGATTTCTCATGCTAAACTGTTCGTACAGCCGAAGACCATTATAAATGAGTTCAGAAGGCTTTAAAATCTTCCCGGCTTGAATCGATCATTTTGCATTTTCTCTGTAGCCAGGTGCAAATGGACTGGATGTTCTGCAGCTGTCATCACCTCTCCGCGCGGTTGAAGGCAGCTGCCCCCGAGTTAAAGCAATGCTTTGCTTTTCACGATGCATCTCCAAAGCACCGTGCTCAGAAAGGGGTGCTGACTACTACTGCTCACTGGAGGAAGAAAGCACACACTGCTATAATATCTGCCTTGTAGTCCACTGGGTCGCTTGGCCTGATGATCCTTGGCGTGCGGCAGTGAGGGGCACAGCTGGTCTTGCTAGGAAAGGTCATTAGTGGCATTTCTTTAAATAGGAGATCAAATATATCACCAGGATGTACCATGAGCCTGCCCATGTGTAGGGCTCCTCATGTTAACTCTTGTGCCTCACTCCCTAGTAAGCTCCTACCCCTGATGCGTGGTTGGTGTAAATTAGAAGAGCTGAAGAAAGTGCGTCCCTCCAGGGCTGTGTAGCAGGAAACATTTGTTGCACCACTGCACAGCTAAGTTGGATCAAGGTTTGCACACATCCTACTGCGCTATTTATAATGGGGACATCTTAAGCATACAAAGCCTCTAATACATGTGCACCTCTGTGGGAGTAAAGCCTCCCATTTACTTCCCTGCATGTGCTCCCCACACGACACTGTCGAACCACGACAGAGAAAGCAGAAGCCACTGGACAACTATTTCTCCTCTGGGACGAGCTGAGCTAGGACGTGCCAGCTATGAGGCCCTAACCCTGCCTACTCTAAGAAATATATGACAGCGATTAGGATTCTTGCTAAATTTACTGTGCCAGACACCCAGCTGGTGAAAAATCAGCCCTGTTCCACTGAAATCAATGGAGATGGCAGGATAAACTTTGGGAGAGATGGCCTGACAGATGTGTTAGACTGAGGAATAGTCTGTCTGGGGGAAACCAGCAAGCCCCATCGCTTGGCACCTTTACGAATCTGGAGAAAGAACAGAAGGGACCAACCCAGGATTGGCAAGGCTGGGCTGGATGACTCAACAGATCTTTTGCAACTCTAATTTTTGTGGAGCAAGTCCTGAACACACTCTCATATCCACGTGTGGGCCAGACAGAGAAGTCCCAAGTGTCTACCCTGCTGGAGGACTCGCACAGACGACCACTGAAGCTATTGTGGTATGTACTCGCATGAGGTCTGGAAGGTTGCTGGTGTGTAGTGGAACGGTGCACTGGCCCCTTTCCCTGCCCCATTCTTGTCCTTCAAAAACCTCGCTTTCAATTAAAAAAAGAAAGAATAAAAGGTTCTGCAGCAAATTTGAAATGGGCGTAACCGGTGTTCCCACCTGAGATTGCCGAGAGCCAGAAACAATCACTCTAAGGCAGCGGTTCCCAAACTATGGGGTCGCAACATCAGTGGATGGGGTCATGGGAGTGGGAGGGCTGTAGGCTGGGAGTGAGGGGCCATGAATGGGGTTATGCTGAGGACCAGTTTGGGAAGCACTGCTCTGAGGGGTGGGAATGGCTCCATTCGGATCCCCATGATGAAAGGTAGCATTGTTAACCATTTCGCTACTCATCAAAATACGAGAGAAAAGGAGAAAAGGTATCACACTCCAAAAAGCTACATGGCTGGCTAGAGAGATCCCATCACTCGCTGCCCAAAGATGTCAGGCGGGAAAGCTACAACCCATGGAGAGGAGGTCAAGCTGGAAGAGCCCGAAGGGAGCGGATGGTCATATTCTGAACTGCTGCATGAGATGCTGAAAGCTGAGTGAATAGGCAGAGCTTAGATGAGTCTTCATCAGTCTTCGCCTCCTACTGAATGCATGCTTCAAATCATGACGTACATCACACCACGAAGTATTCTGAACGGTGTGTTCACAGCCTGGCCAGTAAGGCTGATCCCTGCCAAGTCATACTAGACAGGAGAAATGAGCTTTACCTATCTCTTCGCCAGCACCTGGCAGAACCACCCACTCCACAGAGTAAGCCACCCCAGAAACACAGGAAGGGGCTGAGGATTTTTCCCTCCCAGTCTTTTTGCACTCAGTTTTCTCCAGCAGGACTTGTTCCTGGAGACTGATGCTTGCATCATTTGCGGCTTTACAAAACCATCCCTGTATTTTTGGAAATATCTAGACAGGCTAGGGTGCTGATAATGCAACATTTATAATGAGCTAGTGGGCAGTTTGATCTAGCAAACAGCATGCAACATTCCTCCAATGGACAGCCCCCGCAAGGAGGAAAATGCAGGAGCTAAATAGACCACATGAGCCCCCGTAGGTCCCTTCAAACCCGAATGGCTGGATTACCACACGGGAGAGCATCACATCATTAAACACCTCCAGCTGTTCAGTAATATGTTCTTATATCTCAGGCATTTGTCCTATTTCTTTAACCAAAACACAAGAAACTCCTGCAGTGGTTTTCAAGCGAGTTATTTCGTGGGCGGTCTGACAGCCACCCTCCATGCTCTTTATTTACAGCTCAGAGAGCCTAAAGCAACCCAGAAAAAACAACAGAAAGTTACTCCACCTGGCACTTGCCATGAACGCAGAGGTCTGTCTCGTAAGGCCCGCAGGGCGTGCCGTCCAGAACCCTGTCGGCCACCAGCACGGGGGACTCCTTTCCCAGCGGAGAGCAGAAAAGTTCACACGGCTTATCTGAAAAAATATACAAGAGCAGCACCTTACTCCACAGCACCCACGACGCACAGACAGAGCACTAGGACATCTGATGGACTGGATCACGGGTGGCACTTGTTATTTTACAACAACTGTGTTATTTTAGAACTGAAAGAATCATTTATTTTATAAGACTCCACTGAGTAGTAACATCTAACAGTGTCCATTAAGAACTGCTAGGGCCAGGTCTAATTACGGGATTGTTCTCATTATAAGTCTACCCGTTTCTTCATTCCAAAAGAACCAAGAAAATTGCACTTGGTTTATAAGTGAGGTCAACCTGCAATCGGGCCCCTGGCAGCCTTGCCTTTTATACTTACACTACTTTGGTTAGTTCAAAAACACTTTTTCATTGCAGTTTTTATTTTAGTATTTTTAGTGCATTTAGCCCTTCGGGTCCTTTCTTTGGTTACTGGATTCCCTTGTGGGAGTTCAGGAAGGCAACATACGCTGAAAGGTCTTTATCAGCAGTTATCAACTTTTTTCAAGGAAAAAGGTGTTTTTCCCTGCAACTGAACCTGAAAATGTGAGCCTGATTTTTATCCAAGGTCAACCCATAATCAGAACAGTGCAGTATATATGCACCTCTGTGCATAGATGCACAGATCTGTGCACAGATCTGGACTGTATATAGGGCAAAAAAGGTTCACATGACCAGGCTGGCTGCTCACACTTCTCAGAAGCAATGCTGATGTGGCACTGGGAGCAGTAAGATAAGAGGAGCATGAAAACATCAGCCCAGCATGAAGGGTTTAAGTTTCCCAAAAGCTAGTCTGGAAATGTCACCTAACAGGCGTTTCTGTCATCTTGGTGGGATCTGTGTTCACGTCACCAAGGGGCACTGGGATTTTGCGAGCAAGACGTGTCTCTTAAAAAAAGGGAAGCCAAAAGCATTTTCCGACAGCCCAAAAATTCAACAGTGATGGCAACGATGCTGTCACAGACGGGACAATGACGATGGGATCTCAGTGAAGTCAACATTCAAAGCACAAGGAACTGCCAATCTCCAAAAGAGTTGCAAGGAGTGTGCATTGGAGTTGCACTCTTTGGGAAGCGATGAGTCGGAGCTCGTTAGGAGGCTCAGACAGCATAGAGATGGGCCACACAAACAAACAGATGTTACCAGTATTTTCCTTCCATGAAAACAGATTGTGAAATGTTCGGTGGGGGGTGTGGATTATGGATGATGGCATGTTCCACAGAGGGAATTTTTTTTAAATATCTATATTAAAAAAAAGAGTGAAGAAATCCCTAATGTGCAACGAGCTCAGATGATCTTGTGTTACCCCATTAACACCAGTTAAATGAGAACCAGACTTTCCAGCTGGTGAGGCAGCATCACCCCAGGTTCTGCAGAAGCCCCACTGGGGAATCAATGAACAGCATGGTATGCTCTGAGTCACCGCTGGGTCTGCGTTCCAGCAGGGTGTCTGTGCACTGGGATGAACCCTGCCTGGCATCTGGAGTGCACTGTCCTGCCGGAGAAGACATAAATATGAAGCTCTGACTAGGGCAGCAATCACTAGTAAACTATCAATTGTGGGGGACCCTGGACCCAGTCTAGCCCTCCTGTCACTCCACCGAGGGGTAACAGAGCTACACCAGGGATCGTTTTGACCTATTTACAAAGTCTTAATGGAGCCTGTTATATGCAGAAGTTTGGGGGAAATAACAGTTAGTACATGAAGCATCTTAAGAGCTAGGAGTGCTCCGGAGTACACAACCATCATGACAGTAAGGAGTTCCCTAGGTAAGGCACGTATCACGAGCAGAACGGATTGGATTTCATGATACAGAGCAGCTGATTTTGCTGGGTAGAAGCGGGATGGAGAACTGGGGGTTGTCCACCTTTTGCAGTCGAATTGACCAGTTCTCACTTTTACATGATGCTGCAGGAGGCAAGATGTACATGGGACAGAGGGGAAGGAAGGAAGCGAGAGATCAAAGCTGCTGGATCAATGCTGTTCTCGAAGAGAAGGGAATGACTGATAGCTGACAACAGCTGAGAGGTGGGAATTGGTCTTGTATGAAGTTCCACCTCCTGGTTGTGCGAAGAACACTGCTGAGGTCGGACAGACCCATGGATGGACCTCTGGAAGGGGAAGTTGTCTATCTGAACCTCCTGAGAGGTCTGTGAGAAGGTAGAAGGGCCTGCAAGCCAAATACAACACAAAGTCTGCTTTCTTAGGACAGCTGTACTGTCTGGACCAAGCAGAGAGCAAGGAGGTTTGAGTCTGAATAACCATTTCCAAACTTGGTGCACACTGAAGTGATTGGGAGGTACTGGAACATGAGTTGCTTCACTTGCTAGACTATGCATTGCATGAAAGTGGGGTGGGCCGGGGCAATAAACATGGAGAGATCCAGAGCTCAAGGACAGAGGGGCAGGAGACTGGAAGAAGTTGCACTGTAGCCCCCAGCAAAGCAAAATCAGCTAAATTCATAGAGGCGGAAAAGGAGAGAGTATTGTTCCGTAAAACTCGGCAACAAGAGCCATACAGCTGGGAAAACCAAACTGACGTTCCTTGGAGTCACAAACCGCCTCAATACCTTTCTGGAACCAACCTGACGGAAGAAGCAGCCATTGGGGGAACATGTCTCTAGCAGCCTTCGCAGCCCTGGAAGAGTCCCGGATGGCGACCGGCATGCAACCCTGAGCATGTACGTGGAACAAAGCAGGGAAAAGGCCCCGTTCGGCTGCGGGACAGCAGAAGGCTCTGGGACTAGGGTAATTCTTACATGGTTAGGAAGGGCTGTAAAAAGGACCACATGCACCCATGATGGCAGGAAAGGGTGAGACAGATGCTGTAGGCCAGCATGTCTCACCCAACTGACTTTAATGGGTCTCATATTGGGCGAGAGAGCAGGTAATAAAATGAACACTCAAGGGCAGGATTAGGCGAACCAGGCTAGAGAGTGTCCAGAGGTCAGGGGAGTCTAGGAGGAACGGCGAAGGAGAATCAGTTCTTGCTCAGACGAGGGATGTGTCTGAAGGGTTTTTAGAAACACTTCTCCTGAAAAACCTACCTTCTTCCCATGAGAAGGGACGTAAGTCAGTACTTAGTGCCCCTTGGGAGGCAGCGACCTCCCGACTCTCCCCATGCTGGTAGTACAGATTTCAAAGACCTCTGACAAGCGTCTGCCATTCACCTTCTGGCGATGCTCTCCCTCTGCCAACCTTGCTGCCTGGTGGTGGGCTAAACAGTCCTAGGCTTCATTTTCAAACAGTGATGCTGCATTTCCCCTACCCCCATCATGCATTTTTCCATGCTCCTGCAGCAGTATCTTTCAGCCAGGGAACAGGGTTAACATAATTATGCAGCTTTCAAGTGGGCAGGGGTCATGTATCAGCACAAACACATGAGCTCTTCAAAAACCCCAGTGCGGGTAGGAGGGGTCCACATGCTAGGGTATTTCAACAGTGCCTTGGCATCGAGTGTCCGTACACTCCTTGGAAAACCCCAGGCTAATTGATTAACCACGTTCAAACAAACCCCCATGGGGGCTGGGTTCAAGACATGTGTTATTTAGGTAAAAGAATCCCCAAAGTCTGCAGAATATTCTCTTATTCCAGCAAGTCCTGGTGTGTCTCCAGCTGCTTCCCCCAGACCTGCATGTGGCCCACCGTACCATCCTCAGGCTGACTTCTTTGGCATAAGTAACAGTAGATGCTGTGATTGTGGGGAGGAAGCTCGCTGCTGTCAGCTTGGATGAGGAATGAGCTAAGACTGATGACTGTTGACTACAGCTCCCTCAGCTCTGCTTTTACCAGCATGAGGCAGCTGAGAAATTGCTGTCATGAATCAACCCATCATCCTTCTTCTCTGCTTGGAGTCCTGCCTGGGTGGGGAGGGGGAGAGAAGGCCAAATTCAGCACAAACATCCTGTTGCCCCATAGCAGATGGCAAGTGGACTTGATTGATTTCTCTCTATGAGAGCCCTGGATGTCAGAACAGGGGTGCCATGAACGAGAGTAGATGAGGATCCTGATAATACTGGGATGAAACCTAGGTTCCTGCTAACACTGAGGCTGCCAGGTGTCAATCAAAGATACAGCTTGGCCCAAGATCATCACCTGACATGAAACTGCCCTTTTACATTTCTTAGAAATATCAGTGAAAGGAGCTGTTTCTATTTACCATCCTCTCTCACATATTCCTGAGCATTTGGGAATCATTTTTCAAGCAGTAAAGGAAAACTGTTCAAGAGCAACATGCTGCAACGGGCTATGAAGGGGCACAAAAGGAACATTCCAAGGAGAGTTGTGAATTAGTGCCCAGTTTCCCAGGGCAAGGCTGATGGGAAATATTCCCAAATACCTGCCTGTGCAGATGAGTGACAGCTGAATTAGCTCCACAACCTCTGACAGCCCTTGCCATCACTGACCCACTGCCTCTTGCTGAGGGATACAAGATGGCAGTGAGATTTAGGGATTCCCGTTGGGTGTCCCACACAGCCAGCCTGTGGGCATCCAAGCATTGTGCGGCTGAGAAATATGGGGGCAAGTGGAACAAAGGGAGAAGGGGTTAAAACCAGTGGAGGAGGGATGGTGAGGAACTACAAGGAAAGCTCTTGAATTTACCATCCACAATGACAGCTGTCAAGAGGCTTTTCTTCTTCGCGCTGTATCTCTCGTGAGACTGGCACTGCTGGTCCCTGAAGCTGGGCACGCCTTTAGGACAGGGCAAATTTTCACACACGGTGTGCTCCACACTCGCCCCGCGGCAGTTCTTGCCTCCCGGCCCTGGGCTGTAAAGGAAAAGACAGACCTGTTAGCACTGGAAGTGGCAAAAGCCTCCACAGCCACGTCATTACTTCTCTTCCGCTGCACGAGGCAATCCATTTGCTCGGAGGAGCTGTGTCGTTCCTGTCTGAAATCTGCACTGGAGCCAAACTGTACTCTCAGCAGCTCCCAAAGAAGGCAGGGCAAGCTGAAAGGTTAACCGATTTATCTGAAGCAGCCACTTGGGAACCAAAAAAAAAGCAAGCTCTTGCAAGGCACGCGCACTGTCGGCATACAAACAAGACTGTCCATACTGCACATGTTTTAGATAAGATACATGCTGCTTTCCTGGACTGTGGTCATTAAACAGCCCGCGATACTTCTTGGGAGAGCAAGAGTGTTTAACCCCTTCTATTTTGGCCAGAATTCAGATCGGGGAAAGTAACTCCTTCCGGCCAAGTGAAGTTTCAGCTGCAATCTATCCTCTTTGCTTTCTGTCCTCATCTGTTTTCTACCGCTGCAGTGCCCTGTAAAGCGGCTGTTGTCTTTCACCCCAAAACGGGCAGCGTATTACTGGTGGCTGAAGCTACGAACTTGTGAAGTGCTTTGGCAGACTTTGGGACTCGGAAACAAAGGGAGAAAAAGAAGCCTTTGATATCTTCCTGTTTCAGGACAGATCCCGGTACAGGTACCGAGGCCTGATTTTTGTTATTTGAACTAAACCAGGCGCAAGCCAACTTCTAAGTCTCTGTACAGTTTTCATCAGGTGTCGGAGGCAGCTGGGCTCCATCTGTAGTGCTTCCAGGGGTGGATCCAGATGTTACAACGGGGGTGCAGGAGCACTAACTTGCACTGTAGGGGTGGATGCACTCAGTCTGCACCTGCCTCTCACGCCTGGGGGCAGGCAGACAGTGCAGGGGAGCAGCAGCCGGGGACTTTTTAATCCCCAAAATGTAAGGATTCTCCCCTTCTCTTCTCCTCCCTGCTCAGAGGCACCCCCTCCCCTGCCCTCCCATTCCCCCCCTTCTCTCCTCCTCCCTCCCCACCAGCCATGAGGGGAAGTCCACAGCCGCTCCAGCCAGGCTGTGCAGGGGCTGGGCTCAGCCCAGGACAGCAGCAGCAGTGGGCAGGCTCCTCGTCTCTGTCTGCTTTCCACTGATGTTTCCTGGCAGCCTGGGTGCAGGCACGGGGAGAGGGACTGCGCCTGTCCCGTGCCACCCACACTATCCCAGGCTGAGTCAAGCCCTGTGTAGTTGAGCTGGAGGGGGGCACAAACTCTCTTTGCCCCTGGGACAGCAACAGCAGCTGGTGGGAAAAAGGGGAACGGGAGAGGACAGGACACGGAGTGGAGGGAAAAGGAAGGGACATGCCTCTGAGCAGAGCAGGGAACAGAGGACTTAAAAGTAAGTCCCTGGCGGCAGAGCATGCCACATGGGCAAAAAGTGGGGTGGGGCCGTGCCATTGCACCCCCTCCGGATGCACCCCTGACTGCTTCCAATGCATCACACCTCAATAGGTCTATGTCCTTTGTACAGCGCTGCGCCACGAGAATGAATTTAGAAAAAAACTGCACTGGGGTCAAGTTGACAGGGTACAGTAGACAGACTACAGCAGCAGCCTGAACGCTGGACTGGGAGCTAGGCCCTCCAGAGCCAATAGACTCTCTCTTGACTGCAGGCAAATCAGTGACTCAGTTTCCCCATCTGTGTGAAGATTACTCAGATGTCAGTAAGGTGCACTGAACAGACGGCACTACAGAAATGCTCAATATTACTAGATTTATCAAAATGCCACAGACTGGATGGTAATTTTCAGGTAGAAGTTTGCACTGCAAGCACCAATATTACCACATTGTTCTGATTATAAGCTGACCTCACATTTTGAGGTTCAATTGTAGGAAAAACAGTCCTTTCCCTTGAATGTAAGTCAATAACTATAGATAAAGATCCTGAACTGCTACTGTTCTTATAAAATCCCACAGGAGAATCAAACAGCCAGAAAATGACCCACAGGGTCAAATGTACTAAAACTACTGAAATAAAATTGCACTGAAAACATTTCTGGCTTGGCATTTTTATTGCGTGCACAAAAATCCTGCAAGTACAGAAAGTTAAGAATGTCAGGGGCCCGACGGTAGGTCAGCCTCACATGTAAGCCGAGTGTGATTTTTATGGTTCTTGGGGAGGAAAAACACACAGACTTAAAAATCAGAACAATGCAGTAAGTATTCGCAAATACTACTGCTTAAAAATACAAAGGCGGATTTCTGAAGCCATGTAATACTACTGCTGTTTATCACATCCTGTTCCCTTTCAGGAATACTTTTCTTTCTTTCTGAAGTACCTTCCCCCTTGTAAACCAATGACTCAAAACCCACAGCAAGAACAGTGTGCGTGGCGCTATGCCAGAGGGTGGCTTTATGAAGGTAAGAAAGCAGACGGAAATACAACAAAAGTCTTTCTGCATTTCTCCCACGCGCATATCCACCTGAAATTAGAAGCTACTTAACAAGTTTTCATTTTGAACATAAAAGTATTCTTTTCCACTGCCCCGTTGATGAGAGAACAACGTATTACAAAGAGGGGCTTGATTTAAAACTAGAAGATAATAATGGGCAATACTGATCTCAGCCTAGGGTCTCAAAGGACTTCAGTTAAGCCTCACAACACAGGTAGAGGAAAAGCAAGTCATTTTAGTAAGACTTTATAAGCGAGGAAACTGAAGAACAGCATGGCAAAGTTATTTGCCCAGGGTAACCTAGGGCATCGGTAGCAGAGGTGTAAGAGAAATACATGCATATTTCTACTATGCCAAGTCCTCTGACCCCGATGTGCTTTCCATCCCGTTGCAGCCAGGACAAAAGAAACATGCTGTTTTGCAACCAGACAAGTTCACTGCATACAACAGGGAGATGCAGCCAATATCTCTTCCGCACTGTGCACCTCTGTAGATTTGCATATTAACAGTCAGGAACAGGGAGAAACGGCAACTGCACACGTGCAGATATCATCTGGATCCCCAGAACCTGACATCTGCAAGTCAGGCTTGGGCTATGAACCCTCTTCAGAGGTTGTGTCAAACTCATGTTACACAGTTGTGCCTAACCCCTGCAAAACGGGAGGCTCGCTGAACAGCAGGTTCCCGCACCTGCAGAGCAAATTTATTTTTGTTTCCACTTCCCGAGAGTATGATGGGGAGAAATGATAGAGCCTGGCCGAATGTGCTTCACTTCATTGCGAGCGATCAAAACCGCCACCCATGTCCATGCATTTCAATTTCTTTTAGACATTTTCCTAACGCTCCCTCACTGGGGCAATTTCGTCTCTTCGGGCAGATTGGCAGAAAAAGATTCAAGTCATTTCCTTCCTGTCCTTCAGTGGATAGCTATCGAAAGGCAACTCCAGCCAAATTCCTGTTCCTAGCAGCAGGGAAGTTTATCCTAAAAACTTTTTTTATTATTACTCAAATGAACAACTTAATAAGTCCCTATGCTGAGTAGAAACCATAGGTTTGATCCAGCATCAGCTCTTAACGTGAGTCATCTCCCTGAGGTTAACGGGACTTATTTAAAGGCTGGCTGCATAATCGGGTCTCAGCCATTAGATTTGCTCCTGACACAAAGCGTCCTGCCGGTGATGAGTACCCTCCTGGCTTATAAAAGTCAATGGTGGTTGAAAAGTTCACTTTGGGGGGATTTGGTGGCAGCTAACAAATATATCAGGGGAGAACAGCAGGGGCCAGGTGAACAATTATTTACCAAAGCGCCCCAGGGGAAAACCAGGAGCAATGGCTATAAACTCCTAGAAGGTTTCAGACTAAATATAAGGAAAAACTTTTCCATGGTTCATGTGACCAGACTCTGGACTATACTCCCAGTGTGGGTGGTGCAGGCACCTACCATGGAGATCTTCAAAAGGAGACTGGATGCACACCTTGCTGGGGTTATTTGACCCCAGCAGTCTTTCCTAGCTGGACCTGATGAGCTCACGAGGTCCCTTCCAGCCCTAAACTTCTGTGAATCCCCCCGTAAGGAGGCCCTGTGTAGGAAAGAAAGTATTTGGAAGCGTTCATTTCTGCACATGGAACGTAAATGCCAAATTTCAGCCTAGATTGGGGGTTTTTACAGCGACCACATAAACTTTGAAAACCAGTTTTGTGATGGTTAAATGGAAACACTGATCCCCAATGATATGACAACATTACAGACTGTCACCCGGGGAATGGTTGTAACCAGTGTCTGTTTGCACTGCTGACACCTCTTGTCTGCAGCAGACATGTCAGCGGCAGCAGATGTGCTGGGCGTGACTGAGAAGTCCTCCGAGAGGACTCATGGCTGGTGCTTTCGGCTCGCTGACATGCACAGTATGCTGTGGATGCTCAGCCCTGGTGATTATAAACAGGAAGCAGAGCTTCTTTCTGCTTGGATCCTATGTTCACTCCAGCACATCAAATATACGAGTCTTGGTTTCAGCCAAGACTATATGGCTTCTTGCAAAGCAAGTGGCAAAAAGATGTAGAGTGTGTGCAAGGGAGAAAGAGAGGGAGAGGAGGAAGGGCTGAACGCATAACATCTAGTGACACATCTGTCTTGCTGGACAGCAGGATATTGTGCTGATGGTAGTGGAAAGCCAGACACAGCAGGAGCTGTATTTACTGTACTTTTGTCAGCAGTGGTTCTGGCTTTAATCTCAAAATGTCACTAATGTATGAGAGGCTTTTTTTTATGAGTCAACTGATAGGGAATTAAAGCTGGCAGCTCTTATTATTGGTGTCATAGTATAGTAACAGGCAGATGTGTTAAGATACCAAGGTGCCCAGAGCACCCCAGCTCCAGCCTACTCAACAGGAGTTGAAGAAACTTCGTGCCTTGAGAAATGGGAGGCTAAGAAATGTTGAGGTGCTCTTCCTCTAATTAAGGAATAAAATGAGCGTGCCTCCTGAAACCGAATGGGGTCCAGTATTACAGGTTTAGGAGCGTTCAGCTGCTTCATCACAGAAGCATGAAACCTTACACAGACTTCCACTGCCAGCTGGGAAAGGCATTTCCCAAGCACTGGATCCACAACAAAAACCTGCAGTCGTACCTCTGCTTTGTCAAATAGCAGTGGGGTGTGTGCATTAATGTGCAACTACCTCCTATTTGATCAGGTTATAAAATACAGATGTGACATCTACAATGTTTACCCTCAGTGGATAAAGGCAGACAGACAGACTAGATGGACAGAACTTACATCTGCTACACCAGGGATTATGCACTGAGTTTTGTTCCTGTTCAGGCCAGGAATAAAGTACCCAGAGGTCTGTCGCCCAAGAAGAGGCTCTGATTTTAAAAGTATTTCAAAGTCCCAACTTCATGGCTACCTTCCTACTGGATGCAGGGGGGAATCTTGGTCAAAGATGCAGGGGAAAATCAAGAGACAGTCACACCCTCCCTGGTCTTCTGCAAGCTTGCTGCGTGCCTCCCTTTGCCAGATTCCCCACACCCTATGACATTGCCGTCATGATGCTCCTGTCTGTCCAACCTCTGAGAGGGAGATTCTGGGCAGCATCTCCCTCAAGTCTTGCAAGGAAGGGCATGACTGATGTGGCTTGAAGCCACCTTTGCACTCTCCCAGTTTTGGGATATTCAAGCAGCTGAACAAAGCCCCTGGAATGGCTGAGCTGAACCCAGGCAGGGGTTATTTTACCTTGATCCTTAGTTTAATTTCCCTATAGGCTCCAGTGCTGCCTGGAAGCTCCCCAACATGGCACTCTTTTAACCCAACCAGCTCCTTGCACACTCACAGTGTCACCTGTAAGGTCCTCTGTGGACAGCCTCATAGCTATTCTATACAACGTCTGGTCCAAAGAAATCCCCCATGGCTGGAGCTGTGTTTCTTTACGGCTCTCTGGTCCTTTTGTATGGCATGAAGAGGATAGAGCAGGAGGGAGAATCTCACCTTAGCGTTTTTTCTTTCCAATGCCCCTCCTCCCCCAACATACCACTGAGATCTGGGCAAGTAAGGAAGGCAGCGTGGCTCTAAAATTAGTGTATGCAAACTGGGTAGCATCACTCTCCCTTGCGATCCATCCCAGGGCATCCATGCAAGCAGTCTCACAAATTACAGGAGGCAAAGCCAAATCAAGCAAGTCAAGCAACTGCTTTCAAAATACTGATAGTCCCAACAGGCCCAAAAGTCATCTGGCAACAACACAAATTCCAGCAAGAAAAAAAAAAAAAAAGCCCAAGACCAAATATATATGAAAAAAATAATAAATAAATCCCCTGGCCAATAGTTTTGGACACTGAATAAACCAGCTGCAGAGGAACATGGGAGATAGCCAGGAATATAAAGCGAAGGAAGATCACGTGCGTATCCCCAGCCAAGAACGTATGCGAGCAAAAGAATTTTCAAATCCACGTGCAATCTTGGAGGCAGCAATTCCTGCAATTTAAGGAAGAGGATGATGAATAGATGGATTTAAGGTTTGGTCAGCAGTGTGGCTAAGCGGAGTTTCGAGCAGCTGTAACTGATAAAAGATAAGCCATCCTGGTCCCTCGTGGAGGAAAACAGAGCTGGTTAAAATCAAGCCTGGACATTACAGAAATGCAGTCAACGTTCATCAGCATGTAGGGAAATGAGTGAATAATGACATCTCTTTCCTGATAAAAAAAAATCCAAACAGGGCAGCTATGTGCCCATGTACCACATGGGCATGTCCTTGCAGTTTGTTGTTAATAAAGGCCATTTCTACTATGTATCGTGTCCTTCCAAAAATGCTCCGCAAATGTGTTTGGTCCTTCACATATGACTTGTATTTTGTCCATGCCACCAGTTATCACTGTGCTAGTGACTCTGCATGCCCCCGTTACTTAGCTCGCGTTACTCAGGCCTGCTCCATCCCTATTCCCTTTCCGCTCCGCTGGAGCAAGGTTTCTCAACATGCTGTACGTTCACAAGCCACCAAGAGAGGAAGACTTACGGGGGATTGTCACACTTGCGCTGTCTGAACCGGACGCCAGTGCCACACGTCCTGCTGCACATGCTCCATTGGCTCCACACGCTCCAGTCTCCGTCCACGTGCTCGGGGATGGGAGTCTTGCTGACGCATTCCCCAGCTCGGCACCACTGAAATGCAACGGTGTTAGCACAGCATGGTCCAGTGGACACCTTCCTGCGGAGTTAGCAGGAAGGCTGGCAAGGGTGGAATGAAATGCAAGTGTAAGTGTTTGGAGATTCAGGGCTTACGGCAGGAGGGAAGAAAAAAAAAGGTGAAATATGGAAATGCGAGCTTCTTCCTCAGCCTGTTTAAACCAAAGGGATATTTGTCTTTAGTAACACCGGTAACATGACTGAACCTCCTGCTGGAACTTGCACCATAATACAGAAAACTGTCTAGGTCAGACAAGTGCTAGGACTTCCATTAACCCTCTCTGAAGAAAGTGGGTTCAAGAAATCATACCCCAACGTAACACCATCATCAATGCTAGGGAGTGCTCCATGCATACATTTCTGGACATTTGAGGTTTGTTCCCATACAACCACGCTGACTCCAGTAGGAGTTGCACCCAGCTTATGCTGTGACACACCTGGGACCATCCCCATAAAGCATGATACACCTGCTGCTTCTGCTCCTTGTGCAAAGCCCCAGAATGAGCCGCTGAAGCTACCATGAAGGGATCTTGGGCATGTGCCTAGCAGCACACTGGGGACAGAGCCTGAGCATGGCACGGGGTTGTGCGCTG
The DNA here is from genome assembly GCF_000455745.1 of Alligator sinensis. Classification (NCBI taxonomy): domain Eukaryota; kingdom Metazoa; phylum Chordata; order Crocodylia; family Alligatoridae; genus Alligator; species Alligator sinensis. Next base: position 654,355 of record NW_005841946.1, read on the forward strand.
TTAGAAGCCGGGCACACCCATTCGCCTGTTGACTCTGGGTATGCTGAGCAGAAGTGCATGGGGGGGAAGGAGGGAAGGGATGGCATCCGCAGTTGCAGGGTCAGCACCGAGGTGAGTTAGGGCGTTGTTGCACCTTATGCTGGGCTGCACAAATATTGATCAGTGTTAGTGCTGGCTCGAGTTTGGAGCAGTCATGCTTAGTCTAGAAACCTTCTCTGACTGTCCCCCCGCCTGCACAGCTCTGACTTGTCGCTAGAGGCCTGGTGAGCAGGGGCAGGACTAGGAGCTGCAGCTGTGAGCCAGGACAGGTTTCTATCCCTGCTCTACGGGCAGAGCTGTGAGAGATCCTGGGATCCTGGAGGACTTCAACTTGGGCAGCACATCTGCGGGGGACGGCTGCACCTAAATGGAACAGGAGCTGGGTAGTGCGGATCATAGACAGCCCTGCCCCGGAGTGGTGTAACTTTAAGGTGCAAAATGAGTGCTTAAAACCACTTTAAAGTGTTGATGTGCAGACCGGCCAGGGGTTAAGAGCTCCAGGAGCTGCCCAAAATGACTGTCTAACAAGTCCTTTAGACAAGCTGCAAAGGTTGACTGCCTTGCTTTAGCTGGAATACAGTACAGTAAGGTTTGCCCAGCAAAGCAGCCCGCTGTGCTAATGAGTCAGCATCAAAGAATTCATAATTCATTTTTTTTAAATATGCTTAATTTTTTAGTTAACATATATGCTTTCCTTGATGATGCTAACAAAATGACTCTCCCTCAGTAGGTGACACACTGTGACCTGTAACGTCTACATACCGCAAAATGCTCCATCCTGGATGATGGTTATTTGGGGAGCACCTGACACACAGAGGGGACTGGCTGAAAAAAGGAGTTTTCATATTGTTAGTCATTTCTGCCACCACACTGAATTTTGGAAAGTTTGAATATGTCCCAGCTGTTTGGCTAAGCCCATGAAGCTTGGTAATTCTAGAAAAAAACCTAGGAAAGGGGTCTGAAAGGAAAAGAAAATACCATCTGAACAGGTATTCAAAACTCCCCTGGGCAAATCCAGAATCACTCTTGGCTTTTGTCCTTCTGGTCTTTCAAATGGTTTCTCTGCATACACCTGCTCCCCGATGTCTCAGACTCTTTGCTGCCTTAACTCATGTGCCTACTGTGCTAGCCTGTCCTGCTGAAATGAATGGAGGTCACCGAGGCAGAAAACTCTCTGACATACCTAGTAGGTGCCTTCTACATTGTAAGCTCTTTGGGACTAGGACAGCCTTTTTTTCCTTTTGGTTTGTACAGAGCTGAGCACAACAGGGCCTTGTTTTCTCGTGGGTTTTTCCAGAGCCTACCGCAGTGGAAACAACAGACAAGGAAAATATTCACATCTGATCCAGCTGTTAACTGAACAGCTTGCTTAGTCTTATCAGAATGAAATGCAAGGCTTCCAGTAAACACTGGACATCTCGGCAACATTATCCCATAGCCAAGGTTACAAAAGCCAAAGCAGTTGCTGCAGGACGCTCTGCTTACCTTGTCTGCGCCACATTCGGTGCCATCCAGAGGTGGGTCCAGCTTGGTTTTACAAGATGTATCTCCTTCCACCAGACACCAGAGCCCAGCACACATCAAATGCTGCAATCGCAAAGCAACAAAGGATAGTTACTACTTCTGTCATTATGAGATATTCTGCTAAAGCTCTGTCCACCTCTCTCATGTGAATCCAGAGGCATATGGTTGGGTTTGGAGTAAGCAATTATTTTTAAGAAGCTGGCATTAAACAGTGGGGCTAGTAACATATGTGGGAACAATGGATGTGGCTACCAGAAAAAAAGGGTGATGATTAAACTGATTTCTTTTAATTGGAATAAAGCAGGTTTGCTAGAAGATCAGTGTATGAGGAAGCACAAGACTGGCACGGTGCTACAAGCACACCTGGATTACTGACTCGCTTACCATATTTTCCAGTGTGTAAAATGCACACTCCCCACCACCAAGGATAACATTCTGGGGAAGGAAATGTTTAGCATACATCTACTTAATTTTTTGTCAAAATGTTTATTGCAATTATTTCCATTATTTTTCATTAGGTAACTTTGCATATATTAGATGCATCTTCATTTGACACCTACGCACCAGAAAATATGGTCAGAGGTTTTCTAAGCGACTGCAAATAAATAAAATATAGTACAGATAAAAAGTTCCTGCTAAGCCTCCATCTAGCCATCACAAGTAGAGAATTTCCCATGATAGACATGGAGGAAGCTGAAAAAGCATGTATTTGGGGGATGAATGCCATACAGCCTGAAGGCAGATAAGGTTCTTTGGGTATATGTGATATCTTTTATTAGACCAACTATATAATTGGAAAATTGTTCTGTGTGATCTTTTGGGTACAAACACCCTTCTTCGGGCACAGGGAGAGCGTAGACTAGTTGTCTAATAAAAGTTGTCTACATTCTCCCTGTGCCCAAAGAAGGGTGTTTTGTACCTGGAAAGCTTGCACAGAATAATTTTTCCAACTGTAGAGTTGGTCTAATAAAAGATATCACGTTTACCCAAAGAACCTTGTCTGCCTGTGTCCTTAGACCAATACAGCCTGAAGGCACTTGGGAAAGAAACGGACAGGGGGTTATGGTTGATGAAGCCAAGAGAAAAGATACAAAACAGCAGAGATCCAGGCAGAGGTGATGTTCGAGGGCTTTGATGGTGCAGAGAAGCAGTTCGAATCTGGTACATTAGAGAAAAGGGAACTGAGAAGACAAGAGAGAGCAGAGGAAAAGGGCTCGAGATGGAAGCATCTTGCCACCAGGCTCAAAGCGCGTTCTGGATACCATTAGCACACGACTGCTCTGTTCGATGGATGTACGTTATAGGGATATTAATGCTGACCATGCTTGCGTGACCTGTCATATCAATAACGCTTGCAGAATTTGAGAAAAAGAACAAGAAAGGGAGGCCTTTAGAGCATTCACATTTTCCATACCATCCACCCTGCTCTGCATCCCATATAAGTGGATGATTTCAATACAATGTTATATATTTGCATAGCGGGGAATAGAAAAAAAAAAAAAAGGGCTACATTTCTTTCCACTATTGTTCACGTTTCAACGTAATGGTAAAAAGATGAGAAGCTCGACTCCAGTGCCAGCTGGTCTTGTCAAGATTTACTGCACCTCATTAAATAGTTTGAATCAACACACTTTAACCTTATGGCTCTTCCACCATGTAATGTAAGAGTGCGCGTGTGCACGTGTGCTGTGTACACACATGTTGATGTATCTCTATAAAACAGACCCAGCGGGCAGAAGGTGTGGAAGAGAGGAATCCTGACATCGAGAGTGATGATGTAGGAAGGGCTGAAATAAACTGATGATCCCAGCAGTATCTGCAGTCTGCTTTATCTCATTTTCCTCTGGAAAGGATTTTGCACCACTGAAAGCAAAAGACTCTTTATGAGAAAGGAAGGCCTGATTCAGTAACCGACGCATTTGCCATCAAGGAAACCCGTGTAAAAACGGTGCATCAAAGAGTTTTCAGAACATCTGTGCTGCCCCTACCAAGTTGGGCTTCTGGGAAATAGTAGAAAGCCCAAAGACTGCTGTTCTTCTTACTAATTAGTGTTGCAAATTAGCACTTTTTCTGAAGTCTTCACACAAAACAACAGTTAATGCTTGTGACACGAGGTAAAGGTAGCATCCGCATTCTACAGATGGGTATACTAAGTTATATGACTTGCAAGAGGCCACCGAGGAAGCCAAACGCAGAACTCCAGGGCTGGGCACATGACACGTTTACGTCGGCGTATTGTGTCTTTGCACCACCGTCACCAAGGAGCCAGCACACACGGACAGCCCGACAACTGATATAACTTGACAGATACTCCAACTTGAACGCCCCCCACCTTTGTAAAACTACACCGGCAAAACTGCACTGGTAGGTGTCAGATGTACATAGGAGCCAGTTATAATGGACCTATCAACAGTCCATCAATGGTCCTATGTCAAACTCTATAACCATTGATTAGCCATTTATTAAAACATCTATTAATCCTTTATCAGCTGTTTATAAACAGACCCTTTACTATGCAGCATGGGTGCTCTATGAACAAGGACGCAGAGCCAAAACAGGTTCACTGTTCTCCTTAGATGGCCACAGATGTTACCAGAGCAATATCTGTACTAGCGTCTTCCGACTGCTAGCTGAAAGGAAAGGCAGGCTTGAATGTAAACACATATGCATTACTCTGAATATACCAGGCTTTTGGCAGCTGATAGGTACACAGCTTTACCATCTCAGCCTGCCTTCTGTATACTGTAGACAAGAGCAGTTTACCCAATGATCCCTGCATTGAACATATGGGTTCTGGATGAGTTCTCTCTCTTCTGGAAAAGATACTCGGTTTTGATTTGATGTGAAGAAAAGTCCAGTCTATCCCTAGGAAACTTGAGATTTTTTTCCTCCAAAGATCCTAGTTTGGGCCCTGGCAGACATTACATTTATAGCATCACAGGTTAATGATGCCATAAACTGCAACATGACACACGTTCAACTAATTTATGGTGCCTTGAAATGGAAACCCAGCCACAAAGGTGTTCCACATGCAAAGGGACATATACAACGTGGAACACCTTTGTAGCTCATTTGTAGGACACCTTGAATTGAATGTGTGGCATGTGACCCAGACCCAGGGCTGTCCTGGGGCGATGCCAACAATCAGCTGATTGCCTGCATCAGCCTGGGGATACCCCAAATCTGATCCCAAGGCATCCAGGGTCTGAGATTCAGCTGTTCCCTACTTGATCAGGGTGGGGGCAACCATGAAGTTCCAGTTCAGTCCCAGTAGTCATACAATTAGGATCTGAGGAATTTTATGCCCCCTCCCCAACATCACGGGTCCTGCTTTACACATCTGACATGGCAGGACATACAATACTGGGGATGGGGCATAAAATTCCTCAGCTCCCGATCACTCCATTATTTTAACATCTGCCAAGGATCTTTGTTACAACATGCCCTATGGGCTGGAGGTGTGAGGAGAGCCAAAACGGATGTTTCTGTGGGCCCCCTTGGAACAAACATCTCTTATCTGGTTGTGTGCAGTTATGCTACACTGGGCTCAATGACTGGGGTGGTCTTGTTCAATCCCTGTGTTCCCAAGTTGTTTGATGGATTAATTAACCTCACTGTTAAGCATCTGCACCTTATTTTGATCCAAGCTTGAGCTTTGGATTTTCTATCTGTGTAAATTACATGGGCTTAAATACTGTGCTGCAATGCAAAAGAAGACAGATGAAAGTGTGGGGGGGAGAAAGTCATAAAAATTCAAGCAGCCTTACATACACTTTGAGTTGCCAGCCAGAACCCCTCCATAGCCTGCGAGTGTGGTAGGCAATTAACACAACCAATGCAATGTGCTAAACTACTATGTATGCCCTTAGGGAATGAATGGGAATAGCTAAGTGCAGAGAGGGGTGTGTGTGTGAGCAGTGTAGACAACTACATATCAGGGAAGGATGAGATGGGTGCAAACAGTCAAACACACACACACAGTCTTATGGAGATAAATACAAAGAAAATCTCTGCATGATCAACACCACCTTTGTGAAATTCCACAGCACCGAGGCATGGAAAGCATAGGGTTTTATAGCATCCTTGCTTTCAACTCCTGATACTAAATGCGAAGCATATTGCAGGAAACTGTTATAGAAAAATCTGGTGACTAATGCTGCAGTTCTGCGTTTGACTCCCATCCCACTACAAAGCATAAAGACTTGTTAGTGCAGCCCCTCGCCTTTGTATACCATACAGATACCCAGACAAAGATTAAACCGTCAGCTTTGGTGCTGCAGATTCCCAAGACGTTTCATTAAGTTAATAGCTCATTTCAAAAGAGGTCTTATATCCTCTTCAGCTAAAATAAAAACCCAAACAAAAACCCTCATTATCTAATCATCGGCATTCAGTGCTCCTGGGGAATATCAAAGTGAGAAATGGCAAGACATGAAAGGAAGGGGGCTTGTATACTTCACTGGCAATTTAGAGCACAGATTGATAGAGAAGAGGCTATCAAAAGAGCTGTGCTACTATTTAATTGCGAATTCAGCATTCGGCACTTGAGAGGCAGGTCTCTGCCTGCGAAACAAAGTCTTCCCTACAGCATCTTTGAATGTAAAACCATGAGGACTGGGGCAGGGATTTTCCAACAAAATATTTTCTTAGTGGGAAACGTTGATTTGTCAAAACCAAAATGTTTTAGGGGGTGAGGCCAGTATTGACCCACCTACCGAACTGAAATCTTAGTAAAGACATAGTGAACTTGTGGAATGGTCCCATTGTGGCATGTTGGAAAGTTGCATTTTTTCGATTCAAAACGCTAAGGCTGGTTGCACCCACCCGCAAATTCATTCCTCCTGCGTTAGCTGAGCTTTAGGGTAAGAACAAAGAGAGCCTTCAGGAGACAAACACAGAAACCCTAATGCAGATCCTCCACATTCACACTTTTGCACAGTCTCCAACTTTTTCACGGCATGGACTGTCTCTAAATAACAGGATTAATTTAGGTAGAATATCCCTGCTCTCTGTGAGTTACTATGAGACCTGCTGTGACCATCGTGTAACACAGCAAAGTAATCTGTTAACTTCTTTAAATCACTACAGCAGCCAGACACGAGGAGGAAGCAGCATCAGATTAGCCAGCTCTCCCTTGTCAGGCAATGGACTGGAAGAATGAGGGCCAAACTTTTGGCAGGTATAGGACAAATTGAGCCCCCGCTTAGGTGACACTTCAACCCCCTTCCTCTGTTTGATCTAATGCTCTGCTTTCTACTCCCTGCCACCTCCCCACCCTGCTACCTGCCATGCACAGAAGCCACTTGTGGCACACACAGAATCATAGACAATGAGGGTTGAAGGGAGCTCAGGAGGTCACTTCTAGTCCAACCCCCTGCTCAAAGCAGGACCAACCCCAACTAGGTAATTGTAGCCAAAGCTTTGTTTAGCCAGGTCTTAAAAACCTCCAAAGATGAAGATCCAACCACCTCTCTAGGTGATCCATTCCAGTGCTTCACCATCCTCCCAGTGAGAGAGATTTTCTAATGTCCAACCTCAACTTCCCTTGCTGCAACTTGAGCCCATTGCTTCTTGTCCTGTCATCTGTCACCACTGAGAACAGCCCAGCTCCATCCTCTTTGCAACTGCCCTACAGGGAGTTGAAGGCTGCTATCAAATCCTTTCTCCATCTTCTCTTCTGCAGACTAAATAAGTCCAGTTCCTTCAGCCTCTCCTCAGAAATCATGTCCCCCAGTCCCCTCACTATTTTCCTTGCCCTCCGCTGCACTCTTTTCAGCTTATCCACAACCCTTCTGTAGTGGGGCCCCCAAAACTAGACATAGTACTCCAGATGTGGCCTCACCAGTGCTGAATAGAGGGGAATAATCACTTCCCTTGATTTGCTAGCTACTCTTCTACCAATGCAGCCCAGGATGCCGTTAGCCTTCTTGGCAACAAGGGCACACGGCTGGTTCATATTCAGCTTATTGTCCACTGTCACCCCCAGGTCCTGGTTCTGCAGAGCTGCTGCCCAGCCAGCACTTAGACCGTATCAAAAGCCTTGCTAAAGTCAAGGTATATCACATCCACTGCTTTCCCTGCATCCACAGAGCCAGTGCTACACGTTGGCCACCCTGGACTGGAATTGGAAATTTGATTTATGATCACAGGTAGTTCCCAGGGACAGTCCATAAGAGGCGCAGGCGGGCAGCACCTTCAGAACCATCCCAGAAGCTTACAGGATCAAAACCATAAATGATCTCTTCATTGCATATCTGTATACCACAGTTCATGAGGATATCTTTCCAAATTAGAAAGAATCGTGCAGTAATTGCATCCCTGTCTGCATTTGCTACCACCTGCCCTGGATTTGTGAAGAATGAAAGAATTCATTCTCTTGAGAATTAATTTGCTCCTGCTGTCTACTGGCCACTGGAAACAACTGCTGCTGATTTTTGGCACTGGATTTAAACTCTTTGAAACCAATTTTGCCATCAAAGAGAGGGGATTACAGAGAAGGACTAAGAAAGAGTAAATATCCCTAAGGAAGAGGAACAAAAGAAGATATACACAGGGAGAATGTTTTTTAAATAGACTGGTTTGCAATGAAGCATCAGATCCCTCTAATTTTGCCCAGGTTTTGGCATGGCATGTATCTAATTATGCGCACTAATGCACCCCTGTGCAAAATTTCAATTAACACCAATTAAATACAATACTGTAATAATACACTAAGAACTTACATAGATAGCACTTTGCCTCTTCAAAGTACTGGATGTACAGTCATTAATCCTCTCAACATGCCTGTAAGGTAGGAATTATCTAAGCTGTTTTACAGGTGAGAAAACAGATGCACAGAAATTAGGGCCAACACTTTCAACTGTTGTCCCTAAACTGTGAATGACTTACAGACTGATATAACCAGAGGGGCTGACCAGCTCCATTGCTCCCTGATATTAGTTAGATCTGGAGGTTTGCAGTGAACAGTAGAAACTTCCATAACTGGGAGCCAGTTTTGAAAATATGGACTGAGCTAAGTTGCCCAAGACAACAAGGCAAATCAATGATGGAGCTGGGATAAACACATAAGGAGTAACCTCTAGAGCTTCCTCTACAGCTGGTACTGAAAAGAGATCAGTCATAGGTCCTGCACAGAGTAAGGGGGAAAGAAATCACAAATGAGAATGGCTGATATAGAAGTAAGGAGGAGAAACTGTGGGGAAGCTGAGAGCCTTCCAGTATTGACGGGGACATGCTAAGTCTGCATTTCATCAAAATCAACCACCACACCAGAAAACTCCCACATTTGTGATTTATATTCCTGAACAGATCAAATCTTTTTTGTGCTGCACCACAAAGGCACAAGGAAAAGACTTTTTCAGATACCTGAAAAGGAATTATTCCAAAAGACGCACTCCCCCAGTCATGAAGAGCTGCCACGGAGTCCACCTGCCCCTAGGGTTTGATGACGCCATTGCTTTCATTGATTACTCGAGTTGCATCTATGAGTGAGACGAGAACTACCGCATACTGAGAAAGCATATAAAAAGTAAAAGGATAACGGAGTATGAGAGGATCTTGAGAGTTACCTACTTTCCAGCGATACTATTTTAGTTGTAGAAAAGCCTGAATTCAACACAGTCATTTCTTAGATTTTTTTAAATCATTTTTTAATCATCTAGTCCAACTTTCTGTATAAAGAACTTGCTGATCCTAACCCTTCCCAGGGAGATGCTTCTCCAGCCTCTTGAAAACCCTTTACGTGGGAAGTAAGTTCTGCATAATCTGTTGCCATGTTCTATCATGGGACACCTAAGAAAACACATGCAGCAGACATGAATGAGGTTGTGCTGAACTTAGTCTTTGGAGACACATAGCTTTATACATCGCTATCTGGCTAGCAACATATGGCTCCCCTGCAAAATAAACTTATCTCCTTGTATGTATAGAGGTGTACTGATACAGCAGTCTGTATCATATCAGCACCAATAAATGGAAAATTGACATTATTGGGAATCGGCTTTTTTGGCTGATGTGGGCAATAAAGTCGCCGATAAATGCTGCATGCATGCGTGCAGCTAAGCATGCAAGCAGCCAGCCCGGCAGCTCGCAGAGCAGCATCCATTGGTAAGTCTGTTGTGGGGGCGGGAGGTGCGGGAGGAGGCAGATTGAGGCCCCCATGGTGAGGGAGGGACCGGGGCTGGAGCCGGAGCAGAACCTGCCCAGCTGGGGCAGGGTGGAGCGTGGGACATAGCCACAAGTGGCTCATCCGGGGGGCATGGATCCTGCTGCTACGCACACCCCCAGGGGAGCCATGAGGGGCATGTCCCCCCCACCCCAAGATCTGTGCACAGGGCGAGGGCAGGGTGGGTTGCCGCTGGGGGCAGCACCAGGCTCTTCCGGGGGGGGCGACTAGGGCAGGACTGCGCTTGGGCTGGGTGGAGGCGGTGCTGGGAGGGGGACTACGGCGAATTTTGGGGTGGCCACAATCCATCCCATAGCCCCAGTCCCAGAGCCACTGCTACCCACTCTGAGTGCCGCCCCTGCCCCCCCCGTCCCCCGGGCCCAGCCCACAGCAGCAGCCTTCCCTCACCCCACACACAGATCTGGGGGGCACATGTCTCCCATGCCTGCCCCGGGCGTGCACGTAGCGGTGGGACCCCCTCCCCCTGCACTCCCCGTATGAGCCGTGTGGCTGCCCCATGCCCCGCCGCGACTGGACAGTACCTGCCCCTGCCCCAGCCCCACTCCCTCCCTCCCCGCAGGAGCCTCCATCTGCCCCGCCATGCCCCTCCCTTCCCCCACTCCTTAAATAACTCCTACCATAACCTTTAACAGCAAGGAAAGCCATTTTGCCAATATATTAGCAATGGTCGTTACAACTTCCCTAAGGCTTCTACCCAGATGTTGCCAGCTTAAGGAGAGCAAGAATAGCATTGTCCCAGGCCCGAGCTGACAGAATAGGTATCTTTGATGGAGAGGATCGTCCCTTGTTGGCTTGAAGCATTACTTCTAAGAAGTTCAGCACAGCTGGGGAAATTTAAATAGAAATCTATTCGCAGGAAGTTTGGGGCTCAGGCTCGTCCCCCGTTCCTGTCAGTCATGGCAGGTGCCAGCATGAACTGCACTCCCACTGAAACTGTATGATACAATAAACTGCTCCAATCTGACATCATTTAGCCAACACTTGTTACTGGGAGCAAACCCAGTGAACTAAACAGATCTATGTCTACGAGGGAGGAACATAGGTGAATAAAAAGATCAGAACTGGGCCCTCAATCAGTGTTACTGATAACTACCCTTGTTATAGAGTTATCGAGAAGTAGGGTGGAAGGGACTTCCAGAGGTCATCTAGTCCAACCCCTTGCCTTCGGCAGGATCATCCCTATCCAAACCATCCCGTATAAAATGGAATCTAAACCCAACATAAGACTACAACACGGACCTGCCACCCGAACCTGCCACAGGCGTACACAACAAAGGAAGGGTGCCATATGACCAAGAGTTTCAGAAGTGACGAGTGGGTTTGGCTGTCCCACTTCCGGCCGCAAAAAGGAGCCTGACTCGGTCTTTGCATCTCTCAAGCTGGCCACTCCAAAATTGAGACGCTGACCAAGTTTCAAAGCCTCGGACCTTATCCCTTGCTCCGAGGAGCTTGTAAGCTAATCCAGACCTGCAACAGGATATGTGAGACTGCGACACAGGTGGAATGGCACGGATTCAGCATGGAAATCAATAGTGGCAGGGAGATCGAGAGGATGGCTGTGCCTACGGACTGCAAGGAAAGCCAGTGCTAGCCAGCAGCCGAAGGCACAAAGGTAGGCATGAAAGGCAGAGAGGAGGTTCTTTGGGAAGAAGATTGTTTTCTATTCTTGGAGCCTGGAGGCAAGTGAAGAGGTGAGAACTGGAAGGCTCATAATGTCACTGAGCCTCATTGTGTTTAATGCCAGACAGTATCTTCAGGTACTGAATTAAACCCTTTTGTTGTAAAGCCCTATTTGGGTTTTTTTGTTGTTGGCCAGGATGTATGTAACAAAATCAACAGGAAAGGTATTAATGAGACTGCAAGCTAATAGAGGGCTAGGAAGCTTGCATGAATAAATGATCTTTCCTCTGCCTCACGGCATAAACCAAAGAAATACTTGTAAACCCGTGATGAAGGGGGGCCTTTCTCCACCTTCCTTACAATGCAGGACAGCTTCATGCCATCCATTTCTTGTGCTTTGTGGAATCCGGGTTTCGATGCCCTAGGTAAGAAGACACGACTGCACATTACACACCTCTGAAGAAGTCATGACAGTCTCCTCACAAGGTCAGACTATGGAGAAATGAATGGACTTAGCATTAGCTTAAGGCAGGGGTGGGCAATTATTTTGGGCGGAGGGCCGCTTACTGAGTTTTGGCAAGCCATCGAGGGCTGCATGACAGGCAGCCAGGGGCAGGGGAAAATTAATTTCTAAATTTTTTAGGGATGCCGCGGGCTTGATAGAATGGCCTGGTGGGTCACATCTGGCCCGTGGGCTGCATTTTGCCCACCTCTGGCTGAAGGAATGGAGTACTTCCTTGAATGAAATACTGTGCAGAAATATAACTGTCTTCTAGGCAGTCCTCAGGTGTTACCGGGGCTGCCGATAAGCCTGAGGTCAAAACCATTACGGCTGGAGTAGGAAAGAAATGAGCACGCCATGCAAACAGCCAAACTCAGAAGCACGTGCCCCATGCACTGAGGTCCTGGGATGGGGCATGGAGCACAAATACTCTGTCTCCACCCTCCAAAATCCACACACTGCAAATTCCCCGTGGCTGGAGCCACCGCGCAGGGCCAGAGGGATCTGCTAAGTTGGGAGCCTTGACTGAGTCTGTGCAAAGGACAATAGGCAAAGCCCATAGCTAACCTGGCCAGCCCCACTTTCACGCTTCCTATGTCGCCTTCACACAGCCCAAGGGCCTGACCTTGCAAGGTGTCCAGAGGCCTCCTCTTCCATAGGCTACCATGGGAATATGGACATTCAGCACCTTGCAATATTGGGCCCTGTAGCCCCGGGGGATCTGTATTCAACACGAAGAAGACGTACTCTAAACAAAAGAAGGGGCAACGCTGTCTGTCATATATCCCTTAAAAGCTGGGGAATGAAACGAGTGAAGTCACAGATCATGTTTCCTGGCCATGGGAAATAAGACAGGGATAGTAAAAATAAATATAGATATATACACACAAGGTTCAGATGTGGCTGGGAAGATTATGGGAGTTTTCTGTTGAAGTGTTTTGCAGATGAGAAGTTCCCAGAAGGCTGATGGGAGAGGTCTGACTGCACTGCAGGCTTGTTAGACAGTATTTGCAGGCTGATATTCAATAGCAGTTTGGCTAATTTAGTTAAGTTCAGCCTTCAGCTGTAGATGCCACATCACAAGGCTACACTAATTCTCTCTCCCCACTTGTGTCTTAATAAGCAAACGTAGAGTTTCCAAGCTCTCGGGCGCTCAATTCTTAATGTGCACTTCATGTTATTTTTTAAGAGTTTATTGTTTTAATATTCCCGAATTTCCAGATTGTATTTTTATAATTTTATTTTGGTTCCTCTCTCTCTCTCTCTCCATTTTTCTTTAAGCCGCTGCACCAGAATGCGTTTTGACCAACTTCCAAACTGAAACAAGTACAAAAATTTCTGAAGCATTCCAATAATTGTAAACTGGGCTGTGCTACACAGGCAGGGACTCTGCTTCTCTCCCTCTCGCTCTCTTTCTTAAACAAAAAGTATTTCCACTGAAAAGGAGGAGGAAAAAGGTCTTTCTTGCAACGTACAGAAGCTGTGAAATAGGACACTTCAGTTTCTTATGAAGCAGGCAAAGTGAAAATAGTCCCAAGTTTTAACAACCCACATTAGGGAAGCTATAAAATATAGCAGGGCAATTAGGTAAATTATGACCTTTGCTTTTAAAAGGGAAAATCTTCTAATTTGACTTTACAGTTGCCAAGCTGCTAGCCTGCAAGCTTCGACAAAATCAAATCCATCCTTTCCTGGAGTCGCATGATTATTATTTATACAGAACCCACAGCGTGTAGGTGTTTTACAGAAAAATATGTAGACAAAGCCCCAGTCTATACAGAGGTTGATACGTAGCCTGTTAGCGCAGGGACACAGTCGACTTCACACCGGTCCTTTGAAACGCTCGCTCCGAAAAACAACCCTGGTTCCAATCATGCAACCGGCTGCGTGGGAGTGTCCCTGCAACACAGAGCCCCACTGATTTTAATAGGATCCCCGCCCCCAGGCTCAGGACTCAACTCTGATCGTTATTTTTTTTTTTGCAGGGGAATGATTGCAGACTGTGCCACCGATGACACAAATTTCCTTACCCGCATTTCCCAGCATGCCTTTGATTATGAAAGCTTTTGTACCGCTCCATTCACCGCTCTCCTTCGAGCGCTCCCTTTTCCAGACTGCACGGCTCAGTCTCGCCCTACCTGGTGTAATGGTTCCCTTTCTGCATATCCTACTGAAGGCGTTTATTTAAGAACAACGGCACCATAAGAAAAATCACAGCTGTATTCCTACTGGGCTTTGATCTACTAAAAACTTATTTTCACCCTCCCCCCCGGCAAAAAAAAACACCCCTATATTCCAGGTTTCACTTAATAATATCCCTATTTAAGCAAAAAACCCCAAACCCCTCAGTCACAGTGTTAATCTCTCTTTCTACATGCCATTTTAGTCAAAGCGGAGTTTTGACTCAAAACAATCCCGAAAGATAATGGTTATGTAAAAACCCGCAAAAATGTGTTAATAATAAATAAGCCAAAAGGCACATAAAACGGAAAGCCAAACACTGGATACAAGAGATACAAACCACATTTTTTCCATAAATATAATTTCAGTACAAAAGCCTCCGTTAGCAGGCATGCCAGCTTGGAAAGCAAGCCCAGCGCTCCTGATTAAACACACCAGGACATTTTCACAGGAGGTTGTGAACAGTGCGTTCTTGTGTGCTGCTGCAGGAGAAGCGTCACCCTTGCCAGGAGAGATGCTGCAGCGACTACAGCCTCGTGCCTTCTCTGTACGGCACGGCACGGATAAACACAGAAGGATGCAAAGGGTTAAGCTCTCCCTGCAGCACAAGGCTTATGCAGCTTTTAAATCCCATGCTGAAAGCTCATATGACTTGAAGAGTGCATGAGCTTTTGCTATTTGGGCAGGAGAGCGTTTCACTTTGAATTACAAGTGCAGTCTAGCTCTAGGAAATGGAGGTCGGTCAGGCTGAATGGTAAGCGCTTTGCAAAACCCAGGAGGTAGGTGTCCAAAGTACATCACAGTGAGGCACCAAATACCTGGGCAGACAATACGGCATATTTTAAAAGGTTTGTTACTATTTCTCTTTAATTGCACCCCCAATCCCCACTGCCTGCATCACATGCAACTTTGGAACAATACTGTTTTCTGCTGCATTTCCAATAAGATACCTAATTAAGAAGGGCAAACTAAGTGTAACTAAGAAGAGCCAACAGGGGCCTAGCTGACTTGGCACAGGGGAGGGAGATACACCTCTGAAGACAGGAGCTGCTTTATTCCTAAAAATCAAACATCACTATGACAAACGCCTTACGAGCCACAGGCCATTCTTCCAACTCAAACCATCATTGCATGATAAATAGGGGCCAGATTCTGTTTTACAAGATGTACTTTCAGGAACTTAAATTCCTTCCCCATGTAACGAGATGAGAATCATTCCCAGGCAGTGACAAATACCTAAAACCGAGTCAGTCTAGGTGAGAAACCAGCCAACTTTTCTGGCCCCAGGAGGGAGTTAGTCTGCTAAAGAACCTTCAAAAAACATTTGGGGTGAAACCTTCACCCCCCTGAAGTCAACAGCAGCCTCCACCCGGGATCCTCAAATGGTGCTGAGAAAGTGCATCTATCTCAAGGGTGGGTAAATACGGCCCGGGGGCCAGATGCGGCCCGCCAGGCCATTCTATCCGGCCTATGGGGCCCTCCCCAAAATTAAGAAAATTAATATTTATCTGCCCCTGGCTGCCTGTCATGCAGCCCTGATGGCTTGCCAAAACTCAGTAAGTGGCCCTCCGCCCAAAATAATTGCCCGCCCCTGATTTATCTGCTCTGCTCATTGTATGCCCTCACTGGCAGACAACGCATGGATGATACAATAGGAAAGGCTAATGGAGAACTCCACAAAAACTCACTTTTGATACATTTGCAAGCAACAAGAGCACTCTGGAGAAGGATGTAATCCTGACACATCCATAGAAGTGGGGCTTGGTAAAATGCACGTTACCCAGGGTGAAATCATCTCTGCTGAGAACTGGCCAACTTCTGTGTTTCTTCTTCCCTGGCCCTAAAGTCAAAGCTGATGTGCCAGTCTCCCACAGACGTACACAGAGACCTACTGAGGGGTGAGCACATCTTCACCTACCCAATGGCCAGATTTTCAGGTCAATCCTGCAAGTGCCACCTGGATCCATGTCAGAACCAACATGAGCAGTGCATGATGCAAAAAACATTTTCACCCCCTCAGGAGCTTGGCAGATATGTCATTTATTGGCAGACATGTCATTTATTATTTATGCAACATCATAGGAGAACACAGTGCTCTTGAAACAAATAAAAAATGACTGGTCTGTGTCTGATTGCACCCCCCCCTGCCCCCAACCCTCCCTGTGACTGAACTCCTAGCCTAGAAGTCTGCTTCTAAAACCCTTCAAAAAGGGCAACCTGTTTTAGGAAAGGGGGCAGGATCGGGTCCAACATGCCAGGCAAAGGATGACAGCAAACAAGGCATGTCAAGGATTACAATGAGAATGAACGGTGAAAGATGCTGACTGACAAATCCCCACATATTTTTGGATGGTTCTGTGGTTTTAATTTATTCCATTAAAATCTGGAAGCAGTATCCAAAGGAACTGGGAAAGCATCTAGTAAGATGTGCATGTGAGGCTCAGGACCTTTCACTGGCATGTTGAGATGTTTGCAGGGGCACAGAGCTGGCTCCTGGGAGTTTGGCCAACAGGTACTTAACTTTTCGATGCTGCTGGTTTGCACTCCAGCATCTAGGGGTGTCTATACATGTGCTCCAAGGTGGCGGTGGAGCGGTGTTTTAATTAGAGAAGTTTCCGGGCAGCCACTCTAATTAAAATGCCAGTGTGTCATGTGTATTCAGCATCTTGCATTTCAAAATGGCCACGGGGGCACTTTAACTAAAGCTCAATTAACGAGTTTTAGTTAAAGTGCCCCTGCGGTCATTGTGAGATGTGGGATGCTGAATACACGTGACACTGCCGTATGCTGGAGAGCTCTAATCCGATTGCTCCAGCAGACTCGATTAATCTACTTAGAACATGCCGGAGCACATGGATAGGCACCCGAGGTGAATCAAGGCTGAAATTTTCAGAGTAAGTGCCGAACTTCTCCATTGAAAGCGCCGTGCCCAGCTCACTAACACATACGATTATTAAGAGTGAATTTACACGTTACACTTAGACCATACTAAGGACATTTAAAATGAAGTGTTTGCACATTAAAGCTCATTAACTCGTGCTAAGTGCCCGCTGGGTATCTCACTTCAGAGGAAGGTTGACTCGGCCGTGCTACCTAGCTCATGCTAGAATAACCTTAGGTGGCTACAAGGAGATAAAACAAGCAATTTGTATTCATCCAGAATCCCAGGATGCATCACTACAAGTCCCCGTCCCCACCCAGAGCAGGGATAGAGCCAAGGCGTCCTGGCTCCTAGCCATGCCCCTGCTTGCCAGCTCTCTATGGGCAAGTCAGAACAGCGCAGGCAAGAACTGGTATTAACCACACGCGACTGCTCACAGCACGTTCTCACCTCATTAATGATGTGGACATTGGGGTCAGAAGCGGACTGGCCAAGTTCGCCGATGACACCAAACTCTGGGGCAAAGCATCCACACCTGAGGACAGGAGGACGACCCAGGCTGACCTGGACAGGCTCAGGAAATGGGCGGATGAGAACCTGATGGTGTTTAACACCGAAAAATGCAAGGTTCTCCACCTTGGGAGGAAAAACCTGCAGCATGCTTATAGGCTTGGCAGTGCTACGCTGGCTAGCACTACGGACAAATGGATTTGGGGGTCATGATTGACCACAAGATGAACATGAGCCTGCAATGTGATGTTGCAGCTAGTAAAGCGAGCAAAACGCTGGCTTGCATCCATAGATGCTTCTCAAGCAAATCCCGGGACGTCATTCTCCCATTGTACTCGGCCTTGCTGAGGCCGCAGCTGGAGTACTGCGTCCAGTTTTGGGCTCCACAATTCAAAAAAGGATGTGGAGAAGCTTGAGAAAGTGCAGAGAAGAGCCACGCGCATGATCAGAGGTCAGGAAAACAGACCTTACGACGAGAGGCTGAGAGCCATGGGACTCTTTAGCCTAGAAAAGCGCAGGCTCAGGGGTGATCTGGTGGCTGCCTATAAGTTAAGGGGTGCTCATCAGGATCTGGGGAAACATCCGTTCACCTGGGAGAGTGCCCCAAGGGATGACAAGATCAAACAGTCACAAACTCCTCCAAGACCGTTTCAGGCTAGACATAAGGAAGAACTTCTTTACTGTCCAAGCCCCCAAGGTCTGGAATAGCCTGCCGCTAGAAGTGGCTCAAGCACCTACTTTTTACGCCTTCAAGAGAAATTTGGATGTCTATCTTGCTGGGATCCTATGACCCCTGCCGACTTCCTGCCCCTGGGGCAGGGGGCTGGACTCGATGATCTTCCGAGGTCCCTTCCAGCCCCAACGTCTATGAAATCTATGACATTCTTTATCTACCTTAGAGATCTATATTTCTGTTCATAACTGTAGTACCGACGGCCCAGATCCTCACAGAGACTAAGGTGCCTCCTTATTTAGGTGCTTAGATACCATTAGAGATCTGGAACTGGATGCTTTCATGTAAAAAAGCTTATCAAACAGGGAGGCTCTTCAGTATTTTCTAAAGATGGTTAGATTCTGGATTCATCAAATCTCTGGGATTTTTGTTCCACAGTCAGATTACATGAATTTGTTGAATATAGAGAACTCCAGTTTGCCTTACATAATTATGGAGCTCTTTTATCTCTTGATGGAAAGTTATAATGTAGGTCTCTTTATTAGATGAGAATGTAGACAGAAGACGCTTGTAATCATAAAAAGATTGAGTAGGCTAATTTCCTGAAGTTTATTTCCTTTTTGTAACAAATATTTATTGTCAAATGTTTATCATATTACTTTTTCATTTAGATTTTTTTAGTCCTTTATTGAATTAAAAATACCACATTACCATTGGCTAAAAGAGGAGACAACGACGTTTGCCAATAATTTCTACAGCTAATGCCAATGACCGGTGCCAATTTTTTTTTTTTTGGTTCATATTTTTGTAGACAGCTTAGAGACTTACAATACAAGCATTCTGTAGATGAGGCATGAGAGATACAAAGATGAAGTGAGCAGAAATGTAAAGGGTTTCAGAATGAAAGCCAAGAGTTTCCTATAACATATTTCAGTTCACTGAATGCAAACACCAGTTCAGGGTAGCTTAATGGCATGCACATATCAAGACAGTGCAATGGTGTGTGAAGTCAGTGGTACATACCTTCCCAGATTGCAGAAGTACTGCATTCAGGATCAGAAAGACTCAGACTTCTGTTCAAATTTCTCATGAGAAATCATCCAGACTTCTCATGAGAAATTACTCTAAATTATTTATAAATAGAGGCAGGGGGAAGGGAGTGTAGCTTATGTTTTAAAGATGTAAAATATTAAGACTAGATTAAAATCACCAGGGGCCAAACACAACTCTACTTATCTGTGCCTAACAGAGAAGAATATTGTCTGCTGATCTGGTATACTAACAAGTACATTGTG
This sequence comes from Alligator sinensis, assembly GCF_000455745.1. Taxonomy (NCBI): domain Eukaryota; kingdom Metazoa; phylum Chordata; order Crocodylia; family Alligatoridae; genus Alligator; species Alligator sinensis. The sequence continues at coordinate 673,765 of NW_005841946.1, forward strand.
CAGGAGGAATTTCCAGAACACTATTTTAGGAGATGCTATTTCAGCATGAGAAAAACTGATTAGCTGGCAGCAAGCTGGCATTTCCCAATGCGAGGAGAGCATCCAGGAATGGCAGTCCTTTACTGCAACAAGGAATGCAGCAAATCTCTCTCCAAAATCTGGGCCAGCAGGATGGTACTCATAGGTATGGAGGAACTTTCCTCCTCCTAGGTATTCCTGGGGTTTCCTTAAAGGGTACATATGCTCAAAGCTTGTTTCCAGTACAGTAGTCCCAATGGTCTGATCCCTGATGGATTCGGAAAACACAGCCTCCCCAGACTCTTTTCTCATTGTTTTCATGTTCTGTGTTAGCTAGTTGTCAGGTCCAAAATAAATACAAGAGCAAATGTGAAACTCTGAGCCTGTTCCCAGGACTTGCCCGTGTTCAACAGTTCTATTCATTTGGCAGTTAGGAACCTTGCTTATAATTATTATTTTCTTTGTCCTAATCAGTTCAAAGCTCCAGAAATTCTCAGAAGGCAAAGGAATGGCTTGCTAAAAAATAATATTGGCTACTCAGTGAAAGGGCAAAGCATCTGTCAGTCACTCCTGCTATTCTAAACTAGCCGTCTGTAAAACACAAGATAGGGTAGAGAGTCACCACCTCGTTCTGGCGGCAGAATGAAGATGCTTAATGCTTTTCTTCTCTAGCCCTGCTAACACATTGCAAAAGTGTGGCCTGTGTAATCCCTATTTAAAATAGGAGGATATAGGTTAAGCACAGAAGTTAAGAGGCGTGTTCATAGTCATACAGTAAATCAGAGAGAGGCAGAGCCAGGAGAAGAACGTGGGTATCCTGCCTCCCAAGCGGGTACCGTGTCTCCTAGAGCATGTTGCCTCCCTAGCAGATTCACTGGAAGAGCAGAGGTCCAGTGACCACTGATCAGCCAGCTGGTTCATGCATTAGTATTGCTGCAAAGGAGAATTAGATTTAGATCCTAGCAATGGCTCTCAGCCCAATTCCAGCAAGGCTAGAAGTGTCATGAGAACCTCCTCTGATTCTGGCACATTGACTTCAGATAGGGTTTGCCTGTGTTGAGGCAGAGTGTAAACTGAATAAGGACTTCCAGATCTGGCTCTAGGAGTTTAACATTATCTCTGTGGGTGGCAGCTTCAAAAACACTCAGCATTGGCTTCCCTCTAAACTGACACCGAAGACAATGGGAGTTTTACTGTGCATTTCAATGAGAGCAAGCTGGGCCAAGGATGCACTCCACTGGAAAATCCCACAGCCTCTTTGCAGTAGAGAGTCCTTCCATCCTCAGTTCCTTTCCAGCTGTGCTTCCCTTCTCCACCCTCACTCCCAGGCTTCCCCGGTCCCCTCTTACCTCCATGTTCTTACAGAAAGTGGCGTTGGTCCCAAAGAGGATCTGGCACTGCTCATCTGCGCTGTAGTGCATCCCCGGCAGCTTGTGAGGAAGCCGCACCACGTACTGGCTTCGGGGGTCGGTAACCAGCAAGCAGGTGCTGACCTTGGACCTGGTGAGGGCAAGAGTGAAGCGTGCCATTAAGGAAAGGGTGTGGATGGGCACAGAGAAGGTGTCACTTCCCTATGCCAAGCGAGCAGAGTGCCTTAGCGAGACACAGTTGACTGTGAGCAACCAAAGCCGCATCTCAGATCATTACGTTATAGATCTGGGTCTACAGCTGTGGAGTCCAGAGGAACTGAGTATTTGCTCTGGTATATGATGAGCTAGCAATCTGACAGGCTTAAACCCTTTCTGAATTGCTAAGTGAATGAAATCAAACAATAGATGCGGTGGAAAAGGAGTTGAAAGTGAATTTACAGTTCCTGTCCCGTGCCCACTTCGGGGTGAGGGAATGACTTTGAATGAACTCTCTGAGAAACGAGCTTTTCTCCGACTTGTACAAAACAGGCCGTTCGAACAGCACAGAGCTGCCAGGACCTTCCAAAGAGGGAGGACATTTTAAGGACATCCATCTACTGTATTCCCAGACTGATTCCTGTCACTGCAAACACGGAGGGGATTCAGCTCTAAAACAGAGGTGAAATGGTTTTCTGTTCAAGCAGCTGTCAGTGTGCTGACGTATGGGGCAGATACCATTTTCCATTTCTTTGTTGTATTCTCTGCCAGCCTCGGATGCAGAGAGGCTGCAAAAGGAGGCAGACTCAATCATCTGTGCAGAAATTTTACACATATGCACCCCCGCCTTCACCTCCCTCCCCGCCAGGCCCTGCTCTGACAAACGAGCTCAGTGTTTCCATTTCAAATCAGATCCCAGCTCCCGGCAAATATGGGACTTTCCCTGCTCATCGTGTCCTTACTTGAGGAAGTTTTCAAGGTCGTCACGGCTGCAGGAAGACCAAGAAAGGTCACTGGGATTCCTACCCTTCACCCACTCTCCGGACATGATGTGTGACCTCCCTGCACAGGCTAAATGGTCGTCATCATGGCTCATCCCCATGCTGTTGAGTTAAAAAAAAATACACAGATAAAGCCAAGCCATGTACATGCTTATCAGTCCCCAGTGCACTGCTCAATGATGTGCTCTGATCACTTTAGGTATAGCAGACACAGCAGAAAGTAAAGCTTAGTGGAGAATCCATCATTAATAAATCATCTCACAAATTTAGCCTCCAGCCCATGCACATATCACAATTTTCCTGAGTGTACCTCTTGAAGTTAGAGTACACCTCTATAACTTCAAGAGTGAGTTAGTTGGTTGTTCCTCGCTCTCCAGATTGATGGCCACCACCGGTAGGGGCTGATGGAAACATTATAAATTCTGGCAGCAACCTGTAGCTGGGATACAGCTCTGCGACGTTTCATGGACCTGTTTCTAGGACCCGATTAGTGAGTCCATCCGGTGAATTCTCATGCAAGCCACTTCAACAAGGCATTGCTGTTTTCAGTGGGCTTCCCGTGGACTTTCCAAGCAGGAACTCGCTTGCTTGGAGGTTCACGAAAAGTGAGCACATGAAGGGGTTGAAGCACAGCAGAGCATTTTCAAAGCAGGACTTGCAGGAAACTCTGCCCTACTTGTCCACGTCTAGTCAAAAAAGTTCATTAGAGCCAAGTTGAGCACGGTCAACCAATACTGAAGTATAATTCATGCGAAACACTGGGCCTAACTATGCCCCTGTGCCAGTGTAAATCTGGGGTAACTCCACTTGACTTACAAGGGTTATTCAAAATGTGCACTATCCTTTAAGATAGGAGCACCCAGATGCCCCGACCAGAATCAGAGCCCCTTTTTACTAAGCACTGCCCCAGCCAGTATAGATAAATGCAGAATGCGACCCACTATAGCACATCCAAACAAATGATGCACATTGGGTGTATGCAAACATAACTGAGAAATGAAAATATCAATCCACTGATTGATCCAAAGTGTTTTACAAGCCAGCGAGGTACTTCTGAGGTCATGGGTTAACACCACACTTTTTCCTGCTGTGCAATGAGAGGATACGTGACTTGGGAAAGTTCATGTAACATGCAAGTAAGAGAATCGAGATACCATAAACCCTAAATTCCCAGCCCATCCACATTGTGCTGCCTACCAACACTGTTAGGACTTGAGGCTGCCAATATTACTTTTCTAGCAAAATACCAGTCATCTGCATTAGGATCCAAAAGACCAGCCACAAGGGTAACAACGAGTCTCCCAGCTAAAGAAACAGTTTGTTCCTCAGCAGAAGGGCATCTTCCTGTACAAGGTTCTGGCTTGCTGGACTAGCCAGTTCCTTTAACTGGGTTACTAATACGTACATGGCTCGAAAAACGTGAGTTCGTTTATATTCAGTTCTTTGCCCCTCTAGCTTCATTTCTCTCCAGTTTTGGGATTCAAATATTCAAAGCCTCAACATAACATAAATTCCCACTTCTGATGAATCAAAACCAGCTTCACTAGCCTGATAATTATGGCTTAGATTTAACCACCATTTAGGCTATTTTTAGCTGAAAGTGAAGATTACACGGCTGAGTCTATTATTTTAGGTTTATCTCCAGGGACGTTATTATCTCAACCAAAAATACAGTTAACATCATCTCTTTTTTTCTCCTTTTTAGACTCAGAAGCTCATAGCTTTTCGTGCTTTTTAACCTCTGTGGGTTTTGAGCAGAGCAAAAATGTTAACGCAGAGCACGCTCTGTTTGACGCACGCAGCCGTAATTTAACAGTCAGTTAAATTCGAAATTCGAAAAGATAAAGGTTGAAAACCTTGCCCCCTTCGCACTTCCCAGGGGTTTTGCTAGTGACTTCAATAGGGCCTGGACTCCACTCAGGTTGTTCTGTCCTTGTGGCTTCAACCCAAGCTCACACACACACACATGCACGCACGCAGTACTACATCTCAAAAAAAACCCAATTGCCCCACACACATCTCTATGGTACAGGTTAATCTAATAGGGTTCTCCTAATGCAAAAAGGCCCACATAAAGCTTGCACTTATAAGAAGTGAGAAAGGAAGAGCTGAACATCCAGGAACCACCCAGCTACATAACAGCTGAATGGAAGGTTTCCAGTGGGACATTTTTCTGCTGGAGAACGCTATGTCCATAGGATCTGTGGGAACATGTTGATGTTTGCCAAATCTGGCAGAAAGCAGGTGGGTTTCCAAAGGAAGATGGCTTGGTTCCTTGCCAGCTCACCTGCCTTGCGGGCTGTCGCAGAGCAGGGGTGCTTCATGGCTGGAGAGACCCAGCATCGCCTGGCGCCCTCAGATTTCCCAGGGTCTCTGCCAGCACACTGGGAGCCCTGGCTGAGTGCTCCCATACAGCCAGGAGCCTGGCACCTTTGATGGCTTAGTGGAAAGTACGGCTTTTCAGCACTTCTGGGCTCTGTGATATGGAGCCTGGTAGCCCTGAGATTCCCAGCCCTCTGCAGGGCTTGCAGGCTCCCAGCTTCTCCAAAGCTTCCTCACTGGTCAGCCAGCCCTGCCCCGCTCCCCTCCCCTCGCCTCGGTGCTCATGGCCCCCCACCAATTCCACACTGAAATGGAACGTCAGTCTGATCTCTTGAAATCACAGCATCGTAGAAAATGAGGGTTGGCAGGGACCTCAGGAGGTCGCATCTAGTCCAACCCCCTGCTCAAAGCAGGACCAGCCCCAACTACATCATCCCAGCCAAGGCTTTGTTGAGCCGCGTCTTAAAAACCTCCAAGGATGGAGATCCCACCACCTCTCTAGGTAACCTATTCCAATGCTTCACCACCCTCCTACTGAGAAGGTTTCTCTTAATATCCAACCTAAATTTCCCTTGCTGCAACTTGAGCCCATTGCTCCTTGTCCTGTCATCTGCCCCCAGGGAGAACAGTCCAGCTCCATCCTCTTTGCAACCGCCCTGCAGGGAGGTGAAGGCTGCTATTAAATCCTCCTTCTCTAGACTAAATAAGCCCAGTTCCCTCTGCCTCTCCTCACAAGTCATGTCCCCCAGACTTCAAACCATTTTCCTTGCCTCCACTGGATTCTCTCCAATTTGACCACATCCTTTCTGTAGTAGGGGGCTCAAAGCTGAACATGAGACCCCAGATGTGACCTCACCAGTGCTGAATAGAGGGGAAGAATCACTGCCCTTGCCCTGCTGGCAACACTCCTACCAATGCAGCTCACTATGCCGTTAGCCTTCTTGGCACCAAGGGCACACTGCTGGCTCCTGTTCAGCTTCCTGTCCGCTGTCACCCCCAGGTCCTTTTCTGCAGAGCTGCTGCCCAGCCAGTCGGCCCCCGGCCTGCACCGGTGCATGGGATTGCTCTGTCCTAAGGGCAGGACTTTGCACTTCTCCTTGTTGAACCTCATGAGATTTCTTTTGGCCCAATCCTCCAATCTGTGCAGTTTTGTGGCGATCTTAATACAGTGCATCTTCAGTCCCGCTTCTAATTCCAGGTTCCAGCCAGGCTGAGTAAATGACATCATCAAATGTGATTTGGGAAGCATAGAGGCAAATTTTGCCCTATATAGACTGACCAGTCTCCCCCAATACTGACTTAGGAAAATTACTTTTTTGCCATTGTTTGTGAGCTCATCTGGGCCACAAACCAACCCCGGAGCAGGGATGACTCCTTAGATGAGTACCGCTTGGCAGAACACAGTTATATCTCAAAGCCATCCTCCTTGGACACCCAGACCCTGAGATATAGCCTGTTCTGATCCCCCTTCCCGAAGCTGAGTAGTAAGCTAGGCCCTCAAAAAGGCCAGTGGATTTCAAGCTAGAAGGTCCTTTGCAAACGTGGGAAATCTGGCCTTCACTGTTCCTCCTTGCAGGGTGTTTGTCTTTAGCAGCAAGTCAAAATTAGGAGCACATAATAAATCCTCCATTTCAACTTGACTGAAGTTTCCTGCCAAGACCGCGTGTTATAGCTCCTAACTCCCCTTCCATCTAGAGAGAGACCTGCATCCCTCACCGTGCACTTGGTGGTAACTGGACGTAACTACCAGTATCACTCAGCAAAGCTTGCCCTGACTCTTCGTACAGGTTGCTGGCACCTGGGCTGACCCAAAAGCAAAGCCCTACCACAGTCTTGAGGCCACACAATCCTAAAACCCTGAGCCCAGAGGCAGGTGCACAGAGGCACGATGCAACCAATTCAGCTCACGTTTGTTCCCCAAGCAGCACAGAGAGACTGTGCAGTACCTCAGCTGCACTGAATGAGGTTTAAGAGCAAAGAGCCATGAATTTAAACACAGAGGCATGGGACTACAATCTGATCTCAAGCATCCTGGCTGGACGAAAACACGCTGTTTTGTGCAGGGTTTATCTGAGGCTCGAATCTAACGCAGACTTCCATTTGCTGGTGGAGTGTCAGCCAAGTCAATGAACCGAGACGCGGGTCATCATGTGCTACTGTCTGCCAGTGCTATCTTAATGCAAAGTAATCGTGGAGTTTTGGCAAAAAGCTAGATTCATCCAGTGTCCAAGAAAAGAAATACAATAAAAAGACACAAAGAGCTGGAGAAGTGAGTGCAAACCATCAGTCTCTAAAATACCTTCATATAAAAAACAACTTGTTTTCCAACTATTTAAGTTGGTCTAATAAAAGATATCAGATTCACCCAACCTTGTCTGCCTATAAAAAACAAGGCACCCTAGCTGCTTCATACCAAGGGGACACCGGATTTAAATGTCAAAAGTACCTGTAAAACCACCTTCCCACGAGAAAGCATGTTTATAAAGTAAACCCCATTTAGATGGCAAAAGGCACCCTGCAGTAATCCTAGAAAGCCATCAGCATTGGCATGGACAGGGGAACTGCCAGGCAGGCTGACAACTGGCTGGAAGAGCAGGAATCAAGGCTTGGGTTGAGTTTGAGGGGGTGAGGGTGGAGGCAGGCAAGGCCCTGAGTTGGACTGGGTCAGATGCCACATCTTCCTTACTGACCACTGGGCAGAGCAACACAACTGGCAAGAGAGCGCAAAAGTGAGTGCAAAAGGCAGCTGGAGCCCTGCTGCATGCAAAGAGAGCTGGGAGCGTCAGGAACAAAATGTTGGACTCCACTGGGAAACTGCAGCTGATACACTAGACGCTGAATAAACAGCCTAGCTTTGCCTTGACCTCCCACGTTGGCTTAGACGTATGTAGGGGAGCCCCAGGCACAGCCATCTGCAAGGCATAACGACCCCAGCAGCCTTACTTTTCTTAGCCATTTAGATCGAGAGAGAGGGAAGGGAGCCAGACTCTGCCCCAACAGCCGCCAGAACTCATGCCAGGGGAAACTAGGTGAGGAAAGAAGCTCAGCTGGAGCCTTGGCAGCCTCTGGACCTGGACATGGCATTTTGCCACGTGGTCCCCATCCTTTGGGAAGCTGGAACCTAGAGGTGGCAGGAGGATGAAGAGGACTGCATACACATATAATAAGCTCACAGGGCATCCCAGCACCTGGTTGGGGGGTGTTGGCTGCACCCAGGATGGGGTGGCTGGAGCGCCTTCAGGGAGATATTCCTGCAGAGTGGTTAGCAGGCAAAGGAAGAGAGTAATCAGATGCACAGCGAGCAGTGTTGGACAGGAAAAGACTGGGCAGCTGGGAAAGAGAAGTCACTGGATTAGGAATTTAACACGTTTGTACAGATCATGGTACCCACACTGGAGCAGTCACATGCTTGCGATGGGCCTTGTGAGCCATCGGACTGCAGAGAGTAGG
>NW_005841946.1:681990-693242 GCF_000455745.1 Alligator sinensis
TAGGGAAAGTGCCCAATACACCAACAATGTAAAAAAAAATTAAAATCAGCACAGACACACAAAGGATAAGAAAAAGATGCTACTGGACAAAGAACCAGACTGGAGTTTGCTCTGCAGTACAGCTGGGCGACACAGTCCGTCTCCAAACAGCTCCTATGGAATCGTATTGGGCACACGGTGCCACAGTAAATGCAGGATTGTCCTGTACGGTCTCTGTGGCATCCCTAGTGCTGAGATGCAAAGACCCTCCCGGCACTTGAGCACCAGTGCCTGGGCTAAGTACGATCCTATGGCATGTGCAGGCCCTATTCCCTACTCATGCTCTCGTACGGGCCTGCTAGCGAGCTGGAAAGGGGCAGGGGTGGTAGCCATACCCTGCCCTTCTCTCACCATCAAAGCAGCTGGCTTTAGGAAGGGGAGAGCACAACTCCTGAATAGCTATCTTGGCAGATTATTGATGATGAAGTTCCCAAGCGTGGTTTCTGATTAAATTGGCCACAATCTTTTGCTGGGTCTCCTGTTTCAGAGGACTCCTCCTCATATGCTCTGCTCTGGGCAAGAGTTGACGGGTACAATTCTGCCTCTGAAATATTGAACTGTCTGGTAACACACAAGACATCTTTTACGTGGATGCTGTTAAAGCAAAGGGGCCGTTTCCAACAGAAGAGGCAGAGTTGCTTGGTAAAGTCTGTTTTCCAGGCAACACTTTGATGGAGTCGGGATCTGGGCCGCTCAGCGTTGGAACGGGGGGTTGCCTAAAGCCTTTTAGTCAACACATATTTTAGCTTTCTCGTTAATTTTATTTATTTATTCATAGCATTTGTTGAAAAATGGGCTCTTTTCTTTGGCAGAAAACAGGGGTAGCAGTTACTAATTAGGACATTCCTGGCTTTAGCTTCATTTTATTTTATTTTTTTTTAAAGCTGCGTTATGGGAGTTTATCTATGAGAATTGCCGAGGTGAAAATTTGCTAATAGAGGCTTTGATTCTGCATTTGTGAGAGACAGACAGAGAGAGAGGAGACAAGAGCATCCATATATATCATCCGCATACATACGAACTTCAGATTCTTCCCTTCTCCTTCCCTCTCACCACGTACATACACAAGCAGTTGTGCCGAATCAAAAGCTTAAATAAGCAAAATTGTAGCTCTATAAATCTGGGGTCACATATATATAACAATATAACTGGGATCTCTTCAGAGTTATTTATTTGCATGGCTTTCCCCTATATTCTGTTTTAACACACACAGATTTTTTATATATATATATATATATATACACACACACACACACACACACATATGTATATACACATACATACATTATATATTTTTACACACACACACAGAATTAATGGATTTCAAATAAAAGATGTGTAGCAAATTCTAAGCACACGGGGACCAAAAGTCAGCTGGAGCAGCATTTCAGTCACTAGAGATGTGCTGATTTATACCAGCTTGAGACCTGACCCCAAGGTTAAAAAGCAAAAGCTCTCAACTTTTCGGCACTGGGTTTCCAGGAGAATACAAGTCGGTGCCACCTTTGGAGCCTTTTTTTTTTTTTTAATTGGCACTGGGAAACTTTTCCCAGATCTTGCTCATACAAGGACTTGCTTGAGGAAAAGATTAAATGACCTGAAGGACTAAGGCATGCCTTAGGACATATGAACACACTGCTTTCTAAAGTTCAAGGGTCCCCAGCTACATCAAAGGGAATGGTTATTCCTAAACACATAGTAAATATAATGTCATGCTGGCTCTTGGCACTAATGAATAGCTCCACTTTCTTTCAAACAGAAATAAATTGGGTGGGGCCCTGTGTGTTTGTACTAATCAGCAGTGCAAATGCTGACTCCGTACTTTGCATTTCCTTTGTGTGCAACTAATCTTACCTGCTATTCAGAAGTTCACAGGGAATGGGATGCAGTTAATCAGGCCAATGAAATATTTTGCCGAAGTGGGGTGGGGGAAGAGTTTTACTTCTGCATATAAAGAAACCTCTTGAAAGCAGAGCTGGGATGAAAAGTGACTGTAATTAAAAAGGTACCGCATTACTCCAAAGGCCTGCCCCACTGACAGCATTTAGACACAGCGGCTTAATTCACCCACACGATGAAATAGTTGCCGGGTGCTGTTGCTGTCGGCACTGCAGGACCTACACCACCAGGCACCAGTGCGCTGGCTTCAATCCAGGCTTGCGTAGCACCTCTACGCGCAGAGCCGGTTTCAGCCTTCGGTGACGCCTGTGTAATCCTCCTGAATGCAACGGGCCCCTGCAGCTGTGACCGACGGCGCTGCGGACTATCAGCTGCTGTAACAAGAACACGATAAGCATCACCGCAAGACAGCAGGACTGCAGTGGTGGGCGGCAGTATGACCCATATTTACCGGCCGTGATGAAGCACGAGCCCAGAAAGCAGCCCCTTGACCTTCAGATCCCAGGTCCGGAAGCTATCGAGTTATCTAGGAGGCATAAACAACAGACCTCCAAGGTGCTTTTATAGCTGCTCTTCTCTCCTGAATCACACTTCAAAATGATGCTTCTATAAATTAAAAGGTCACTGCATTTTCCATCCCACTGCAGTAGTGACGCCTACGCCACATGCTTCGCTTCATGCTACGTGGTGCGTGGAAGTGCGTACAGCGGTCAGAGCAGCAGCTTGGGAGTCAGGACTGCTGGCGTCTATCCCCAACCTCTGCCACCATAGCATAACCTTGCTTCCCTAAATGTAGTGAACTTAAGCGCGTTTCCCCTGCAGTAACAATAAATAAATGCACTTGTTTTATTTGTTTGGGTCATTAATCAGGATTCTGCTTTAGACTGTTAATGTAGCTAAAGTGCTCTGTTTATCCATGGTGCATTTTCTAAAGTTTCCTGTTATTCTTTAAAAGCTTCAGCCAAAGTCTATCGAAGCCCATGGAAAGGCTCCCGTTGAATTCAACAGGCTTTGAATCAGCCACTGAAGTCCTTAAGATCATGTACACAATGTTCACCAGAACCAGTCTGGCTTACAATAGGCTTCCTATTAAAAACACAAAGTCTGAGGTTTAAAATGATGCCAAGGCAGGGTTGGGGGGAGGAATATACATAAGGACTGGTTTAAATTTCTTAAGCAGCTGTAACTTTGTAGTTGATAATAGGCTATTTGAGAAATCCCGATGATTATTCCCACTCATTCTCTTCTGATCTGGTATGGGTGGAGAAGTTATGGGGAAAGGAACGTTTTATAGAAATGTACCATCAGCAAGTACAAGGCACCGGGTGTTCTTGGGAGGGCTGGGAGAGCAGTAAGAAGCTGAAAAAAAAGTAGGTGGGAACTTCCAGTGAATTTCTACATGCTCCCTCCATTTAAAATACAGGCTACAGCCCACTTCTCCATGTCTGATCCATGCAACCCAAGCTCTTCCATTGGCCTGAATGCAATTCTGGGTCAGCTAGATCTTGGTTAGGTTTTGAAATGTGGAACAATGAGGATGAGCGAGTTCTCAAGCCTACCCAGCTGTCTTCCTTGCTGCTTATTAAACCTCTGCCTTATATTCACCTAGTTCTTCTCTAGACTAAGGATATAATCCTCAGTGTTGGCATCTGCCCAAATGACAATGAGACAAATTAAATTCAGATTATGGTACATTTCTTCATTCAGTCCTGTTCTCAGCGGGAAGAAAAAATTAGAGAAATCGTTCTAATCCTAACAGGTGTTAGACCAGCTCAGTCTTACACAAAGCTTTAGCTGCAGACCTCTTTTTTTCGGCAGAAACACAGTGAACTGCCAAGAGATGCGTGCAGCACTGCACAAGGTAGTGGAGTCAATCACTTACACCTTTCTCCAACATCCAAGGGAAAAGGGAGTATCCCGACACCATGGTTGTATAACCTCACCACGATAACCTTGTGCTAACCACAGAGTAATTATGCTACAGCATGAGATTTCTGGCTTGATGCCAGGTTGTACAATAATTAATATAAAGGTATATTAATTGGGGAATGAATATTCCTCTAATACAGGGAATGTATGTCCAGTGAACTGGAGATGCACGTAATCACAGAATTTACAGAGGGGATAGTAATGTAATATGTGTGTGTGTGTGTGTGTCAGAGAGAGAGAGAGAGAGAGAGAGAGTGGGTGTATGAGAGAGAGGGTGCATGCATGCATGGGAGAGAGAGTACATGTCCATGGGAGAGTGTGTGCATGGTTGAGAGCGTGCGCATGTGCAGGTGAGAGTGTATGCCAGTGCAGGCAAGAGTGTGTGTGCGCGTAAGAGTGTGTGTGTGTGCAAGAGCGTGTGTCAGAGTGCACGTGTGAGAGTGTATGCATGTGCAAGAGTGTTTGTGCGCAAGAGTGCATGCGAGAGTGAGAGTGTGCATGTGAGGGGGGGGTGTATATGTGTGAGACAGTGAGAGTGTGTGTGTGTGTGTGAGAGAGAGAGATCAAGCGAGCGAGAGCTGGGAGAGGGGCAGTGCCAGCTGGAAAGCCCTGGGATGGAGGTCTTCTCTTCATCTCTGCGAGGGATGCAACATGAGTAGCTGCAAGGGAAAGCTCCCCCCACTCTCCCTCAATCCACAGTGATCAAAGACGGGGTTTCTGTCTCCAGGGCACTTCCCATCTCCGCTGCCGATAAAGGTGCCAAGCAGCATTAGTCACGGTCCCTGCTTTTGTGATGTGTCCTGTGGGAGCAGAGCCAAGGTCACTCAACTTCACTCGACAAAGGCCCCCTCAAATAGAGGAGAGGCGGCGACAACTCTCAGCGCCTACTAACTTGGGCTGGATTGGAACCAGCAACCTAGAAATGGGAGACTTTATAGTCAATAATCAAGGCCTTAAGCCATGCAGTCTCAAGTCGATTTCACTGCTAGGAATTTTTATTAGCTTTTGAAACTGAAGCTCTGTCACTGGAAAAATGCCGACTTCTGAACTGGTTCAACATGTTTAACATTCCACTATGAAATGCTGATATCTGGCTAGTTACGAGACTCCCAACTGGGCAAAAATAAAGACATGATAAAGGTGGGGGTCGCTCACTAGAGCCGGAATCATAATCAGAGTGGTGAGAGGAGGACAGCGAGTTTAAATGGATCGAGCGAGCCAGGAAAACGTTGCGCACGGAGTAGCCGCGGGGAAGCCGGGACAGCTCGAGTGAGGACAACACAAGTGGGACGTGGGCAGGGGAGCAACGGGCAAATTCAAGGAGGCTCGGTGGCGCTAAAGGAAAGGCGACGAGAGGGTGCAGGCAAACCGGCTTGCAGAAACGGTGGCCGCCGGGCAGCCGACTTCATGAAAAATGCAAACGTTTTCACCTCTGGGTTCTTCAATGGGTAAATACGCCTCTATTTACACAGCTCATAACTCATCCCTTTCAGAACCTGTCAAGACATCCCTTGGGGGAAGCCGGAGGGAACCAGCCGCTCTTTAACACTTATTAAGTAGCAGTCGGGGGCCGTTCTGGACGCATCTTCTCCAGGATGGAGACCTTCAAGAATAACAGCCGGGGCTTTTTGTTTTTTGTTTTTTTTTTAATCCAGAGAGACAACATCTTAAGGGAGCCATGACTACTGCCGCTTGTTTTCATAACCAAGTGTAAGTCACTCTCCAATAATGAAGTAACCAGACGTTTTATATGGTTATCTACTCATCAAACCGCCAAGAAGTCAACAAGAGCGAGTGAGAACACACAAACGCCTATGGTGAATAGCAGTGCGGAAAGCTACGGTTTATTCAGCTGCATGACAGATCCAGCCCGTTATGATATGTTTTTCATTTACAAAGAATGAGGTCTTTTGCCATGGGAGCTGGAAGGCGGCAAGCGCAGCTCGCGAGGCAAGGGGCTGATAGCACTCCCTGGAGCCAGGCACAGCAGGGGCAGATGCTGCGCAAGCTTGTTCGGAGCTGCCTAAAATGCCCCCTGTTCACTCGCCCGGTCCTGGCTCTCCCTGCTACAGCCTGGCACAAAACCCACCAAAGTCAAGTGGAGAGTCTTCCCGTTGGCTCGGATGGATTTTGAGTCAGGACCGCAAAGGATAGGGTGCAACATCCGGTGGTCTTCTCCCCAGCAGCGGCGGCCTCGGGTCTGTTGCATCCTCAGTGGACATTATTTGCTCAGGTGATTTGCACCAAATCCTCGCTTTCCTTGCAGAGTGGCTGATTCTCCAGTGGCATGTCCAAACCTTCAGGCAAGGTGAAGGAAACAGCTGCCTTCACTTGCAAACTCTAATTCTGCTTAAAACACTTACACATCCGGCTGGAGCCTGTACCAGTTGCATCTAACCAGGGACTGGAGCAATCCCATCCTGGCTTTGGGAGCTTTTCCCAAGGAGCTCAGCTGAGGTTGCTCTCTTGGTAGGACAAGCCGCCTTGGGCGCTCAGCAGGGAACTTGTCTCCGTGGTTAGCCAGCAGCACCATGAAGGCGAGCATGGCAGCTGCAAGAGGAACAGTCATGCGTCGCCTGGCAGTTGGGTGGCAGCTGCCAATGTTTGTGCATAGTTATGCTGATGGGTGGGAGGATACCTCACCAAAGAGGTATCCTCAGGGAAACGCTACTCTGTTCTGCTTACCTAAACACTCGCCGCTTTTGGAGTTTCCATCAGCAACAAATGCACACTTCTGAAACCTGAGCCGAACGGTGGTCTTGCAAACAAAATCAGCTCCAGCAGAGCCCTGGGGTCCTGCCCAGGGTCAAACTGGTCATTAGTGATGTGTAGGGTGGGCACAAGGGTGCACGTGCACCCCCTGAGATCAGCTGTGCAAGCACCAGCTGTGAAACTGGAAGTGCACTTCTGGTTTTGCCGCTGGCTCGGTGATCGGCCACTGGGGGACTCCCCGTCGGCAATCTGGTGCCCCCCCAGACTCGGGAGGCACCAGTCGCCCATGAAACTGGTGCATAAGGCAGATGAGCCTTGACGTGAGAGACAAGTAGAGAAGAGCATGGACAAAGCCGCTGTTCCACTCCCCCGTATCCAATTCAGCGAGGGAGAACTGCCTCTGGGGTGAACATGCCCTGTTCAGTGCCACCGACGCCGAAGGGAGAGCCCCCACTTTCCTCCTGGGTGGATCAGGACCTGGCTGCAGTTAAGTTTCTACAAACAACCGCAAAGACTTTTGTACTGACCAGTGTTAACCACACTTTCCCTTCCACCTGCTGCCACTCCTATCCATACAGGCAGCATCTAGATCACTGGGCCCTACTCAGTGGAGCTCTCCTCCGCAGTGTCCCAAGCAGCCGCTCCCTGGGATGTTCAACCTTCCTATTTCCTTTGCCTTGCTGTTTATTCCCTGTTTTCTTGCCCAGCAGCTGGAGGCACGGTTTTCATATGTGCTTGGCTCTCGTTTTGTCTCAGTGACTGCAATTATGTCCTGAAGCTGGGCAGTTTCTAACCTCTTCTTTCTCTGCACAAGAGGAGGGTGCTGCATCAGCCCGCCTGGCTTTGATTACAGTCGAGACGGACACGGCTGTGGACCGGCTGAGAGGAACAGCCATCACCGAGGTGGCATCGCTTGGAAATCTGGGCACCCAGCTCATCAGGGCTCCTCTCCCACATCCCAGGCAAGGACCACTTCTCTCCCTAGACGTGAGAATTGCTTTGTCTTTCATCCAAGTCCAGCTGCATCATCAGTATCTGCCTGCAACACCGCTGCCAATCTCCCAGCCTTTCATGTGACAGATTTCAGTAGCAGACCGAGTGCGGAGATTGGGAGTGGAACAAAACGCTGGCAGCTTGACAGGAGGAGAAAGAGTTAGCTAATTTCTCCTTGTGACGGGCAGGACTGCTGTGTTTCCTTTGCAGTCAATCCAGATGGGGAAAACCCTGAAGGAACAAAGATATGAGACAGGGACGGGGGAAGAAACCTTAAGGAGAGTTGCACAATGTTCACCTACAAGATAACTGTACTGAAACCAGGACACGATCGGTGATTCAATAGGATCACTGGGATGGTCTGGGACAGGCCCTCTGACCCACATATGAGAAGTCTGCGGGGAAATGCTATGGGTATAGATAACCCTCCCCTGTGAGTCCAGCTGATGCCGTTAATTAGCTCGGTCAGGTTTGGAGGGTCAACTCCAGATAAGACAACACAGCGCTAGCAAGGAACATGCAAGCAGAGGCAACAGCCGGTGGAAATTTCTTTTCCAACAATGTTCAGGAGGGAAACAACAAATGTTGCACTCCCCACCCCGCCGGAAAACCGTCCACTCTGTAGGAGGCAAAAATGTTGGCTGGTTTCCCATCACTGCAGAATTAATTCTCCACACACGGAGACGGGAGGGGGAAGATGCCTGGCATCAGAGAAGGCGGCGGTGTGGAAGTATTGTAGGAGTGGGACTGCCCTGGCACATCACGAATCAGAGAAGTCCCTTGAGGGGCTGGCGCACACAGGCTGCAGTGGTCATCTCACGCATTAGCTACATCTCATGGACCACATCTGGGGAAAGACACCCTTCTTTGCAGGGTGGGATACTTTAAAGCCATGTTTCACCCTTCCCAGCAGTAAGGGCAGCAGACCTGGCACAAGGAAAGAGGGTGGTCACTTCAGACGCATTTCTCACACTGACCTAAGCTGGATCGTGACTGCACTGGCCGAGAACCAAGTTAAACCCTCGGTTTTGCTTGCAAACGGGCAGAATGTGCACCTCCCGGAGCCACAAGACCTGGCATGGCACACGTGCCCTACCAAGTTCGGAGAGCTCCGGTTATAGTCCCCTGAATGCACTGCAGGCCTCCAGGAGCAAGCCCCTTTGGCTGGAGAAAGAGCAATGATGCTGTGAAAGCCTCAGTGATATCCATGTCAGAGCCACTCTTTCTGGGACTCAGAAGAGCTCCTTCTCCGTAGGGGGATCTTCCTAGTAACTGCTCCTCCTGCTTCCCAGCTCCTTATGCCCTTGGGATTATGCCTACTGGAGCAGCTGGGAAAATAATTTATAATCTTGGAGTCATAGTTTCATAGTTTCAGGGTCGGAAGGGACCTAATAGATCTTCTAGCCCGACCCCCCGCCAGGGCGGGAGAACAACCCAAAAACACAAACAAAACCACTCACCCTAAAAACAAAAACGGGACTCAAATGAGTCCAGCCAGGTAGGCATCCAGCCTCTTCTTAAAGATCCCCAGGGTAGGGGCCAGCACCACCTCCCTTGGAAGTTGGTTCCAGCTCCTAGCCGCCCTGAGTCATTTGACCTTGGCTGCTTAGAAACTATTTTGAAAGTGCAGCGCACAGTCACTCAGTCTCCCTCACTTGTTCTGTAGGGAGAGGCTTGATATCAAACAGAAACACTGCAGACTATGGCTTGGTATCAAAGCAATTTGGAAATGATGTGTTCAGACCAATCCTGATGTGGAATACAGTGCAGAAGGGAGGGGGGAGGGGGTGCCGGTTTGCCTACAAACCTCAGCGCTAATGAATCCAAGTTTGCTTTTTGTATTGTCCAAGAAGGCTCTATGAAAAAAGACAAAGTAATAAGCAACTTGAAAAGAGATACCTATACTTTGAGGATCTCTGGCTCCATCCTCTTACTGGGCAGTCAAATTACAGGGAAACAAAAAAGGCCTGTTATCTTCATACACAGACACCTCTCGGAGGGGCTTTGGCTGTGAAGGGGCACTGAATTGCTGACAGTTTCTGGAGGCAGTGTAGGTGCATTGCTCAATGAATAGTGCATGCGACAGTTGGCAGTGGCCAGATTTGCTGCATGCAGCTGTGTGCTTTGCGAGAGGAAGAGAAATTGGGGTATGTCAAGTAGTGCGAGGACTTGAGGATGCAGCACAGGGGCCACTTGATTCACTCAAGGTGAATTTCAAAATCAAAGCAGAGTCCCACTGTCTGGAAAAGGCAGCCCGGTTCTGCTCCCCAGGGGCATTTTGCAGCCCGTGTGACTTGGAAGCTCAGGCCTGGAGCAAAGGAGCAGAGTTGTACTTCGTGATACCCTTTGTGCAAATATTGCAGGTAAAAAAAACCAGATCTGCAAGAGCACTTCTGAGATGCAACCTACTGTGCGTGTGTACCCTGGAGGTGTGGGAGAGGGAGAGAGAGGGAATGAGAGATGAAAACTAGAACCTGCAACCCCAGCGCCTAAAAACATATGTGAATATGAGCCCACGTGAGCAGCCTATTGCACTCGGATCATCCCAGTATACTCTGAAATAATACAAAGCATGAGCAGAATTTGCTGCATCAGTCAACCCCCCTCCTGAAGACAATGAGACAATTAATACCAGGGATGAATCTCGTCTCATGTGGCCAAAGCTGGCACAAATGAGAGAGGAAGCAGCTCCACCGAAAGGCAGGCTGCTCCAGCTATTGTGATTCTGGGCTCAGAATTCATCTTTGTACAGAAAAGCTCATTTTCTCTCAGTGCACTATAAAGCAGATTGTCCTAAAGCCACCTGGAAGGCTTTCTTCGTGGAGCAGTCTAAACCTGGGGCCTCGTCTCACTCTCATTTCTATAATTCAAATGAACATATAAAGCAGTCTCGGAGCGTGGCAGGAGTAAACCTGGCAAACGGCAACACCCAGGGAAGTCAGTCGGCTCCGGCTGGTATTAAACAGAGCTGTAGAAATGACAGTGCTGGGCACTGGAGGCAGCCCTGCTCGTGTAGGAGTAGCAGCCAGCAAACAGCCTGCTGTGCTCAAGGTCGTGCCCATCCTGGGGTGTGCGAGGAGCACGGATGAAATCAGTGGCAGCCGGCTACGACCAGCTGGGCATCGGACAAGTTTGAAGAGGGGATTTGCTTGTGAATGTGGGAGAGACCAGGGGCTGAAATGAGTTTCTGGAACAGAAAGAGTTTTATATTAGGGAAATATATTAGGGTTTGTTTGTTTTAAATCCCTATTTAAAACTCAATGCATTTTTCAGGCTCTTTTCACTTAGGGGAGGGTGAGATTTAGCAGGCTGGAAATGGGCAGTAAGGACACAAAATGACAGACCCTAGGATTTCGGTTTTTTCCTCTGGAAGGAAGGGTTCAACTCAAAGATAAACCTTCACTCTTGGGTCAGAGCGGGGCACTTTCCCAGTGCCAGTACCGTATGGGGGCAGACAGGAAGGACAATGAAAGTCTGTTGGTTTGCAGTAGAGCCCATGGGGTAACCTCTTCTTGTTGAATTTGATCTCCAGGCACAGTATTTGGCCAAACAATAGACTGATACATGCCGAACAAAGCCACGCTTCTTAACCCTGCTCAAATGAGGCCTCTTTTCACAGGGCAGTAAATGGAGCCACGCTTTCTGGGACTTGGTTCCCTTCCCTCGATCCCACCCCCAAC
>NW_005841946.1:693273-700876 GCF_000455745.1 Alligator sinensis
TGACAACGTGGAATTTGCCACCCACCCAAACTCTTCAGTCATTTCTAGGAGGGACCAGAAGCCTTTGCAAGCAGCATGGATTAGATGCTGGTGGAACCCAACCACCAGTGGAAAAGTAAATACGTCGCCTAGATCGCTACCCTTGTAGAAAAACAAATGCTTATTTGGCAAGTGGCACTCGCAAACCTAATATTTCCTGCGTTGGGGGTACACTGCAGAGGTCACACAATGAGGACTTGTGCAGCACCTGGGCTCTGGGTCGCTGGGCATACAAGGCCATTGCCAGCAAACCAGTGGTGTATGAAACCGGAGCCCTTGCGGCAGGAAGCAGCTGCAGGCTTTGCCAATTCATTACAAGCTGGCTATTTAACATATTCTTGGCTTAGTCAGCAGAACAAGTCTTCTGAAAAGGAAGACAGAGGGCTGGCGAAGGCACAAAGCTGGTGATTAAACAGCGATTGTGTTGGCCGGGCCCCTCGAAACGACGCGTGGTTGTTTGCCTGGTTGGTGCAGTTTGACTGTCGTGGGCAAGATGATTAAAGCAAAGACAGGGCCAGGCTCAGGACCAGAGTGCAGGGAAAGATGGGGTCTCCTAGGGTGTCCTATTGCCATGCTGTCCGATCGCATCCTCTTTCTTTAGAAAGAACCGCCAGTACTTTTTTTTTTTTAAGCCACACATTCAGGTGCTGCATTGCTATAGCTTCTCTGAGGCTGCCAGTTATATTTCCAAAAAAGCCACCTCTGACCTGCAGGTCTGTGCTTAGCTATTTAGGTATCTCTGATCCTTTTCTCTAACACTGTGGGTCACTTAATGTGGGATCTCCTGTGCCCAAATGCCTCCTTCTGACATTGCAGGCTGAAGCTAGCCCTTCAATCGGTTATTAAATAATTTTCTTTATAACTAAAAGTACACAACAAAGCAGTCAGGGCTTTTACTTTGCCTGTCTGGAGCTGAACAGTAAAGGCAACTTAACCAGGTAAATGTGTTTGCAATTATCTATGGCAAAATAACAAATAACTGGGGGCAAGGCAGAGCGAGAGACCAAGAAGCAGAGGGAGACAGCAACAGAGACAGGCCACAATGAATTGAGAACAGGGGAGCAAATGACTTTTCCCAGAGCTTGCAGACGTCTACACTGCAGTCATTCCTGGATGGGTGCTGGTAATTCAAAGCCAACACCAGGTCCCTCCCAATTATAACAGAGTTCACTTTCCACTCCTGGCGTACCAAGAGGGCTGCCCCAACTCAGAGCTGATGTGTCCAGCAGAGACAAAGTGAGTGCCTTGTATCCTTGGTACAGAGAGCTCCCCCATGGGACCTGGATACAAGGGAAGATTAGACTGTCCTGAAGGCTGACTGATATCAAGAGCTTGCTTCAAGACCAGATTGCCTGGCAAAGCCATCATGTGAAACAAGTAGAATCGGTACCTGAGGAAAAAAAAAAAAAAAAATCGAGCAGGACTCCCTGGGACTTCACAAGAGCAGATGAATCCCCGCATTGAACTACAAGCATGGAAATCCAGTTTGCATGAGCAATGCTCACGGACTGCGAGTGTGGGTGCTACTGAAAACTGTAAGAACCTGTCTGATACCCGTGAGTCAGGACCGACTTCATTCATGTTTGTAGAGTGCTTTGAGACCCTCGGACAAGATGTACCACCGAGGTCCAAATTATTCTTATCATCCTTTCCTCTCTCATTTTGATGCCGGGAAAAATCCAGTCACCTCCGAAGCAGAGTTAATTAAAAAGAAACTGCAAATTTAGTGTTGACTGAAAATTTCAATTTAAGCCAAAACTGTGCACTAGGTTCAGCTAGAAATGGAAATAATAATAATGAAAAAAAAGGAGAAGATCTGGAGACAAAATGAGTTTGTTTGTGTCCCAGCTGAAGCTGGAAGTGAGTCATAGCTGCAGCTGACTGATGGGGAACACGGCTGTGCCATGGTCTGACCTCAGCCTGCGTGGTTGCATTTCAGTTGTACTGATGGCTGTAAGAAGTGGGTGTCGAGTTGAGTATATGTTTTTAAATGGAAGAATGAAATAATACTTCTTGCTTTTATCTGTGGGCCTTGGAAATATCATGGCATCCCTATGGGGCAGGGGAACTGAAGCAGAGACCAGATTTAAACGGCTTGATTTAGGTCAGAGGAGGCGTCAGTGGAAGAATTGGAAATGAACTCAAGTATCTAACAACCAGATCACCCTTTCTCCTGTAAGTACCTCATAGGAAGATGCTACCTGATGTTAGGTCCCAGGAAGTAATCAAAGGTGAACTTCAAAACATTCAAATGCACCAAAATCCTTCGAACTTTAACCAAGCTGGTTGGGTCTAGAAATCTCATGAGAACAGGAGATCCTCTCTCGCAAGACTGAAATGTCATAAGTGAAAAGGGAGGAAACAGCAATGGGGGGGGTGAGGGAGGGGAGGAAAACAATTATTTTTCAGACCTGCCCAAAAGCTGGGCAGACATTCAGATCAGTCCGTATCATACCTGAACCCGTTCCCCTCACCCCTAGTAAAAACACAGGTTGAGGCACTGGGTGGATTGAAGCGGTTCCTACTCCGCAACTCGAAAGCAAGGGCTCTCAACCAAAGCGCTGCAGCACCACAGGGTACTGTGCATTCCTTTTAAAGGTGCCATGGGTTGCCACATGATATTAGTGCCATTAAACACTTGCATGTGCTTCATAGGATAAACTCAGAGATTTCAAATAGGAATCCATCGTGTCCAAAACACTCTGACCTGTCGGGGTCTGTCCGAGTTCTCTGCAACAGAAGAATTGCTCTGTTATTTTTCCATAATCAGAAAAAACAACAACCCCAATGAGTGAAAATTGAGAGCTGGTATATTTGAAGGGGGGGATCTAAAACGGTGGTCATTGCTGTGGCTGCAGCTTGTGTTGACCTCCCTGAGCTAGTTTTAAATTAACCAGCTCAGGCACAGCCAGCAGCATAGTCCTGGCAGATCAGGATTCGAGTGTGAACTGCCAAACCCACTAGCAAAGTTGGGTGAGCGTGTGGGTGGTTTAGCTCATGCTGATCTCCGTGCTACAGCAGCACACAAGGGTCTTTGAAAACGCTTCAGGTTCAGTCACCAGTGGCCTGCTGCAAGGGGCAGATTCCTTAACTGGTTTCTCTCACTTCTGATTGAATTTAATTAGACACGTCCCAAGCTGCGAATGTGTGGTCGCAGATTAAAACCTTCCCGAGGGGAGGGGCTGTTTCTGCTCAAGGCTGGCCATGAAGATTGTCTCTGGGCTCAACCCTGTTCAAGGCCGACAGATGTTTCAAGCTGTGGTTTTGGTACAGGCCTGTCTCCGGAGAAGGGGAGGGCGGCGGGACTGCACTGAGCAAGCAGGGTGCCTGCTGATGTGCTTTCACATTTTGTTTCAATGGACACCGGGATCAGTTTCTAATCCCAGCAGTGGTGGGCGTTTGCAGCCCTCAATGCACAAAGCCCTTTTGAGCAAGACTTGCCAGTAAGCAGCACCAGAAAGAGTGCTCATGTCCTAACTTCTGCTCTTTCTTCCAGGCCCAAGCACACGAGTGCATTAAAAATGAGGTAAACTCGTGCTTGGAGCTCAGCCTGTGCTCAAATGTTTTGATGGAAGGCAAAGCACTGTCTAAGGATGGTGCATAGGTATTTGCTTATCTGTGCCCTCCTCCGATTGACCTCCGGAGTGGCCATCACGCTGCGGTGGGATACAGCACAGGCCGCAAAACACGCCTGAGCAGCTGGGAAGGTCCTTGAGTGGTTTTGTCTGCATTAAACGCTGTGCTGCACTGAGTCAGACTGCCACTAGCACTTGAGCTAGGTACTTTCCAACTAGCTTGGGTATGTCTTGAACTGCCAATCGAAGAGAAATGGGGTTTAGTGAAGGGCGTGAGCCATTTTACAGATGAGGAAACTAAGGCATGGGCATTACAGTACAGACCCAGAGCTCTAGCTCTCTGTCCCCTGGTTCTAGCCTTATGGCTCTCCCTTTAATCAGATGGAAGGAGAGCCTTCTGGGAGCTACCTTATCACACTGGTCCTCTCCACTTGCAAATGAACTGATCCTGTTACACCTTTCTCTCCTCTCCGAGTCTGAATTCCTCTACAGTGTCTCAAATCCACATTTGTCCCTGGGCTCCAAAGCACCGAGTACCATATATATACACACACACACACACACACACACACATATATATATATATATATACACACACACACATACATATAAAGGCCTGCCTTTCTTTCCCTGAGTTGACCTGGCTGTCGGCACCATCACGTCCCTGGCTCCTGCTAGCAAGGCTGCCTTGCCCATACTTTCCAACAGGCAGCTCTTTCCATACGCCATGAAGGGAGCTCTGCTTCTGTCATCATTACCGCGCAGGTCCCAACCACAACCAAGAGCAGGAGAACAAGGTGGGAACTCTTAAAAGGGAGCTGGGGGCCATCGGGAGGAGGGAAGGGTTAATGTTTTGAGCCACTTGGGATGGAAGGACAGTCTTTGATAGAAACGGTTCCCTGGTCTGGAGCCGATGATCCAGAGCTGCGGAGGAGGAGGAAGAAAGTTTTTGTGCTTTTAATTCACCTCCTTCATTCTGAATGTCATAATCTCAGGCTAAAAACTAGGAGATTTGTAGCAAAAGTCCCTCAATTATTATGTAATTTCCAGGAACGGTCATGCTGCTCTGTCTCCCGATTTAGCTGGCTGGCTGCAATGCAGCCACTCCGCTCCGACTGGGGCCACAAGCCACGGCACTTACAGAAAATAAATGGCCTCACACCAACTCATTGTCTGCTCAGACAGAGCTACCTGAGCGTTCGAATCTGTCTCCCATTTTCTCTGGCTGGTCCCCAGGCCCTATATTAAACTTTTCATTTTTAATACGTATTGCAGGCAAATCTCCATACTTCACACATCTGGATAATTGCTTTTTTGACTTCCTGTCCTGGGGATTGGGACGCTTGCTTGTATGCCTGCATTGTACGGACTCCGATTTGACGATCCAAGCTGCCCCGGCATGTAAATCTGTACCGGGCTTGGAGCCGCTCAAGACGTGTTCCCTTCAGGCCTGCAAGCACCTTGACAGCCTTCCCTGCTCCTATTTTTATATGGTTATTTGCATGACAGAGTCTTCCTGCTGTGTACGGCGCTTGACATATCAGGCCAATATTTCACTACACAAGTCTATCGGCTTACACATCAGCCTGCAGACTGAACAGTACCTATACATGCCACAGCACTGGAAGAGTCGCTGCCCCTCGATACTCAATACACGGTTGATGCTTTGCCATTATTTAACAGGCAACCTTATGCACTCAGGTCATTATAATCAAGCAACATTACTGAATGGGCATTTCTCAAGCAAATAATCACCTATCAGCAGAAACCCAGGGGTGTTGTTAATGCTTCTCTTACCCAGGAGCACTCACATGATGGTTCGAAGTAACATGTTGTTGGGGTTTGAGTTAGGTAGGATTTTTATCTTCATCTGTTTCAGCTCTAAGCCTGAGAACACATGGTCTCTGCGCTTCTGGCAACGGCCTGCGTCCTGCTCAGAGCCGTTTATTTCTTGTCTTTCGTTCAAGAGCGTTTGACACATCGTGGCCGCCAGCCATACCTCCACAGGCTGCTGTCGCACGACCGAAGGAGAGCTGGGCCCAGCTAGCGACACCTCCATGCACACGCACCAGACACCCACAAGCTGCTGCAGGGGTGATGACAAAACTGGCCTTTGCTAGCTGAAAAAGCCCCTGGCTGCAGCCCATCCGCTGCCCCAACTCGGGAGACTGTTGAATGCAAAGGAGAATCTGAGCGATTAATTTGCAAAACTCTTAAGCCTTTTTACCTTGCAAGGGGCTTAAAAATAGTAATAGCAAAACTGCTCGGAGCAAATACCAGGGGTTCACTCCTGGCATCAGTGTTTCTACAGGTCACAGACATCTAGGGCTGGCTTCTAGGGGTCCAGAAACCTAGAGCGGTGGAATTTAGGGATCCCAGATCACCTTCACAGCTGCAGGGGTGGCAGTGCCAATCAGCAGTGACAGCACGGCCATCTCTACTTCCCTCCCAGCTGCCGCTCTATGGCTGAGCCAGGTCCTCTCTGAAATGGCCAGGACCAAATCCAACCATAGCTAACTTGCCTTTCAGTTCTGGGAAAGGCTGCAGAGTCCAAGCAAATGAAGATCTTCTTTAGTTCTTCCTTCAAAATGTTTGGACTGGAGACTGCAAGGCAGGAAGGTACCACTGGGAACATCTAACCTGGTTTTCTGCATATCAGAGGCCCCAGCATTTCACCCCGTAATTCCTGCATCAAACGCCGCTCCTTGCAATTGCCCTAAAGTGCCTCATTTTGGAAAGACTTCTGAGCTTAATTACCGAGCTGACAGGGTGGTGCTTGCTTAGGTTCCTCTGTCCTTGCCCTACTGACCTGTCACAGGATTGTGGTGGGGATCTGATATTTTAAATGGCTCAGAAGCAGTGGGCTTCATCCTGCCCACTGAATTTTCCCTTCTAAGTCCTTCTCCAAGGTCCTGTGCATGAAGACTCTCTCTCAGATCCAACTATATAAAAGCAGGAAATGCATCCTCTGGCTCAATCCTCGTTCCATGTGCTAAACAGCAAACTACCACACAATTACAGCAGCTCATGCAGCCATCCTGGAATGACAACCCTGTGGGTTAATGCCAGCGAATGAGGCTTTGTAAGTCCAATAATTCTAGAGCTAACAGATACTTTTATTAGGACAATTAGGTGTGGGTGTTTTTATAGCTCAGCTGCCTGGAGCAGTGTTTTTTCAGTGAGCCCAAGTGACACGAGTGGCAGAAGAGGATTCTGACACACGGGTTTAGTAACCCATTCACTTTTTCCAAACCCTAAGTCAGAAGTTGTGTGTGAACGCCAAACTGAACCCTTGATCTGCATAGACATCATTGGTTTCTCTCATGCCAAGGAGCAATAAATCTTAATTTTGCAACTTCCATCCAAGGAACCAGCCAATGCTACACTTGCAGGTGGTGGTGGGGGCTCCAAATTGTCTATTTCCCATCCCATAGGGATGTTAACTTTAGTCTACATTGTCAGCATTTTAAACAATAATTTTGGAGTTTTGTATCAGGCCTTTGAAATATTTTTTTGGCTTTTCACTGTAAATCCCAGGATTCATTTGCTCAGCTGCACTGTCTCACTCGGGAGATCCCTCACATCCTATATCAGGGGTGGGCAAAATGAGGCCTGGGGGCTGGATGCGGCCCGCCGGGCCATTCTATCTAGCTCGTGGGGCCCCTAAAAAATTTAGAAAATTAATATTAATCTGCCCTGGGCTGCCTGTCATGCGGCCCTCGATGGCTTGCCCGAACTCAGTAAGCGGCCCTCTGCTCAAAATAATTGCCCACCCCTGTCCTATAGACATCTTATGGCAACCACAGTGTTGTAGATGAAATGTATGACCCGCCCTTCCGTCCACCATGCTATACTAAAAGCATCAGCATTCGGATCATCCTGCTGTAGTTCAAGACTAGCACCTGGCTCACTGCTACAGAAAAACGTGACGACCAACAAAACAAGCAAGGGTCTGATCTCCACTAAAGTAAACGGGAACGTTCCTGCTG
>NW_005841946.1:700907-718217 GCF_000455745.1 Alligator sinensis
AGAGCAGGATCAGGTCTTAAATGCACAAAAGAAGGGATCAGATTTTGCAGCAAAAATCCAGGCCGGCAGACTTGGATGGAGGATGGTTTGCAACACATCACGGGTGGTGATAAGAGACAGATGCATGCCTGCTCCCCTACCTTTCCTTCCTTGCCACATTGAAGGGGCTAGGGGCCCAGGTGCCTTAGGCCCGAAGAGAAGCACCTGGGCCTTGTAGTTTGATGCACATACCTACAGATCAATACTAAGCCTTTATATCATCACATCCAGTAGTTCTTACAAGGCAGTACTTGGCCCTGCAGGGAACAGCGGCAAGCACTGCAGGGGTGGAGGAGGGTGGGCTCTTGCTCTTTGCTACAGTTCAAATATTCTCTCCCCTTAGTCTTGTCTCATCCAAAAATGAATCCCGACTTTCCTTAATGTTACCCGCAGGTTAATTTTATATTATGTTTGGAATCATTTCAACAGCTTGGCATGTGGTTAAAATAAAAGCAAAACCAAATGCCCTTCATTTCTCCTGTTGAAACCACCCTTGGTTTGGCTCATTTGACTCTGGTGTCATTCGAAGATGAATAGGAGGGTTCATTTTCATCTTGTCATTTTTTGGTGGTAGCCTAAATAGCCTCCAAGCAACTCCCAAATTAGATTTCTGAAGCCACACACTTCCATAAAATAATTACCTAGCATGCAGGAGGATGGGCCAGAAACTTAATATGATTTATTGGCTTTAGCTTAGCTATCATCTATTTGTTATTGTAGGGAACGAGTATACAATAGGACTATAAACACGAGGAGGCTATCAGCATTCAGCCAAGAATTCGAAAACAGATGCTCTCTAAAGACCGCAAAAAATAGGAGTTGATCAAAATACTCCTTCCATTACAAGAGCTGCGAGTTGTAAAAACGTCCTAAACATTACATGGTGTAACTAAGACGTGATGTGAACACAGCCATTTGAGTGGAGGAGGAGAAAGGCCTGTACCTTTGCATTTGTACAGGTTGTACGTCACTTTGGAAGGCAGAGAATTTTGCCATCCTGCTTTGGACCCGACTCAAACCATGACCGTGAAACCCTGCACAGATGACAATGTCTTTAGCCTCAAACAGAACAGCAGCGCAAGTAACTTGTAGTAACTGACTTTTTAAAATTAAATTAGCCTGTCCCCCCACCAAAACGCCAAACATCTACAAGTATCACGAACTTTCCTAGAATGTCCTAGTTTACAGCGTGCCACACTGTGTGTTTTCACAAAGGCTTGGTTTGTCTATGAATTGATCATCTTATCTGCAACTCTTCCAGAGAGAGCGTTCAAAAGGCACCAGTTCATTGGGACTGGTCTGATAAATCAGATGGTGCTATTTCTCTCCCTAGTCATATAAGCACTTCTTGGATATTCACATTTTAAAATGCAGTTTTTGTGAATAATTTCAATCAAAGGTGACTTTGAAATTTGATTTCTGTCAATGCTCATAGGTTAGCAAAAATCAACACCCCTAGACCCAACTATCACCAAAGCAAAGTAATTTCTTTAAGAGGAGACTGGACAAGCGCCTGGCTGGAGTCATCTGACCCCAGCGCTCTTTCCTGCCTCGGGGAGGGGTCGGACTCGATGATCTACTAAGGTCCCTTCCGACCCTAAAAAAATCTATGAAAAAACATCAAAGTCCTGTGCTGGAGCTGAACTTTGTGGCTGGGCCTTTCTCTAAGTCTTGGCCCAAATAAAAATTAGATCTGGGTACTCCTGGTTTGGGGAAAATATGGATCTGCATTTTTTTTTTTTTTTTGGTAGCTTGGGCCCATCATTATTCTTCCTATGTATTTTTGGGGTAATTCTACAGAGGGAACTTGCACTTTATTAAAAATGCTACAGGAAGCTGACAGCATCAGAGGCACAACGCTCCTCTAACAAAACAGGCTTCTCAGTTATTCTTTAGGCAGCTGAGTAGGTTGACAAAGTGTTGGGTGCTTAGCGCTGCTGGAAAGACAGGGCTGGTTATTTGGGCACCTAGGAGCTTAACTTGAGGCATTCATTTCTGAAAGTCTTATCCTACGCATGCTTTAAAAGACAAAATCTGCTATTTTTAGGTATACTGGAATAAATCTGAAGGAATTCCACAGGGTCACCAAAGTTATTCAGGAGTTGTCCCAAAATAACAAAAGCAGAACGGGCTGCAAAATATCCCCATCATCCATTAGCTCAGCAGTGAGGCTTCTTTTTACTATTTGTACAAGGGCCCTCATTTAAATGCAGGATTTAACAACAGGCAAAGGGTCAAACAAGGAAAATCCTGTGTGCTGAAAGAGCTACTCCAGTAAATCCCCCGAACATCAGGCAATTCATCAATATGTCAGCTGAAGCCGAGTTAGGCATGACGGCAGTTATTCCACCTGTAAGGCAAGGCACGGTTGCATCTGCACGTGGCTGGAATTTCAGGATCACCACTTACTTGTGCCCAAGCTCATGAGCAATGGTAAACGCCAGATTGAGACCGTTGTCTTCTGCAAGAACACACTTTCTCTTGGCACTGCATACGCCTCCCAGGTAAGCAATCCCTGCGGCAGACATAGAAAACATTCCCATTAGCCCTAGCTAAGGGGCTCACGCATTCAACACAGCCAGAGCAGTATGAAAACCAATAGAAGAACTGGAAAATACTACAGCAATTTTTCAGGACCTCATCAGAGACCTACATATACCCTCTGAGCTTCCAGCCTTGTTTTGATCCCATAGAAACAACTGAGTTTGGCACATCCGCTGTTGAGGCTTTCCTTAGGGAATATATTGTCATCATTAGCAGAGATTGGGGTGAGCTCGTCTATTAACAAAAGGATGCTGCTAGGGATCCTCAGCGGGCGGCGATGCGAAGTTCTCCTTGCCTCCAGTATCATGTCAGAGAAAAGCCAAGTACCAAAAAAGCCAGAGGCACTTTTAAAAGGACTGAAGCTTGCCCTTTTTTGGCAAGGTATTCTTGCATTTAGTGAAGCGAGAGGGGTAGAGACGGGGGTGTTGATACACTAGGTACAAAAAGGCTTAAGGTTAATAGAGATGGTAAAGTCGTCTGTTGGTCTAAAGGAATTTAGGACTTGCCCTCGCCAAGGCTTACCCACGCAAGTGCATGAGCACTGGACTGGGCTCCCGAGATGCCTGCAGACCACATTTCTCATCGTTCAACATGCAGCACTCCCAGTTAGGTCAATGGGGGATTTAAGCAAAGACTAAGAATATGGCCAAATAGAGCCCCGGCTACGTGCAGAAAAGTTTTCCCGTGCTGCTGACTAGGCAAATCTCAAATGCCACGGAAACATTTCAAGGGTGTTTGCAAACTAGGATTTCCCAAGAAATATGCAGCAAACTGAATGCTGAAGATCAAACTGCTAATTCAATTAGGACCTTATACAATGCTAGGAAAAGGAGGAAGTGCCAAGACCGTCAATAATTGCATTTTAATTTTTTCAAGGCCTTTTTTTTAAGCAGGAGACAAGGGATCTATTTAACATGCAACAAATGCCATTCCCACACAGAGGTGGCTTTGGGTTCGGCTGCCTTTAACAATTATAGTAAAACGATGACAGCAGCTGTGCTATAAAGGCAACATCATAGATTTTTTTTTTTTTATCTCAGACCATTCAAGCTGACAGCATCTTTCTTTATCAGGTCACAAATGGTGTACAACTCTGTGATTAGGCTTGGAAAAAGTCCACTTTTGGTTCTTTTTTATGACTTCTGATTAATAACATGGATATAATTCTTGTCCAGGGATCTAGGGTGGAACATAGGCCGGGGGGACAGACTTAAACTTTTGCATTAGCAGTTGGGATGGGGACAATGGGAACCTCAGCTATCCTGGCTCCACACAAGGAGGTGGGTGGGCTTTTAGGCCCACCCCTGGGTAAAGCCCCTCTTAATTACAAGGATGGGCAGCAGGTCCTGGGGACCTCAGATGTTAATCATTGCTTATTCAATAGGCAATGACCGTGTAAGTCCGGATTCACACCAAGTTTAAATCAACGGTCCTGCAGTGCTAGATTTCCTCATATTGACGAGTGCTTTACTGAAGAGCCAGGCAACAGGGCTCCTTATGGGGCAGCGTGATACACACGGGGATAGAGGGAGCTCGTGGGCCATCAAGTCCTATTCGCTGGCATTGCAACTAACCGTGGAATAAAACAATCATGCTCCATCCTATACCACTGTGGGGGTTTGTGCATCTTGGACGGCTGCTCCAAGACCTTTAGGCTCCGAGCATGAGAAACCAAGACCTTTATGCATGAGAGCATAAAGACCTTTATGCATGAGAGCATGAGAAAACCGTTTTCTACTTTCTAGCCTACATTCAAAGTCAGGGAATGAAAAGCCATCCTAGAGAACTGACAGCTCAGTGCACTGATAGCAGCTGACAACGTCTGTTAAAGGTCTATGACTGCTTCTGACGGTGCCTGTTAATGGTGGCAGAGTATTTCTGGTTGATTTCTGAAGTTCACTGCATTAAGGCCCTTGCCACGTACCCTTCTGGCAATGTATAAATAATAATACCCTTGCTGGTTACAGGCTAATCTTTCCAGCCAAATTCGGGGTCAACGGTTGGTGGGAACATATTCAGCATGCAAAGGGGCAGTTTGGGGAAATGGTAGCGTACTGTAAAACCAATAATAGAAGGGATGGGATTAAAGATGAACTGCAAGACACTCGATTAAGGGAAAGAAAAATGTAAGAGCTCTGAGCTGAAGTTGGGGATGGAAAGGGTCAATTAGGTGACCAGCCAATCTCCTACTATTGCAGAGCTGGACCCAGATCTCTTAAATATTCTCCCAGCATCTAAGGAGGAAAACTGGGTGCAAGGAGGGAGGAAAACTTTTGGCCACAGCTGCTTCTCAAACAGAAAGGAGGTTGTGCACACTGCTGCCTTACCGCATTGGTATTGGTCCCTCTTTCTATGGGGACAAGGGACTAAAGAGTCCATATTATGGAGGGTTTGGGACCTTGTCCTTTCCCTGCCCACACACATATGCACACGCACACTCTCCTATAGAGTGAACACAGGGACCACCCGTGGACTGGGCTGCGTGCCATTCCCGATGCGTGTACCCCTTGTGTGACCTCCTCCTCCCACACACACCACAGAGAAAGGCGATTGTTCTGCATGTGAGGCCCCCCCATACTTTGTCCTCAACAGAAAGGCCCTGAGGACCCTTCAAGCTCCTCTACCCATCAGTCTCACGTCTGCTCCAGGAGTTGGGCTTTGCAGGAGGACAAGTATATTAGTGAGCCATGCCTGGGACAGCCAGAGAAAGGGAGCTATGGAGTTGAGGACCAGAAATTACCCTGCCAGTAGCTCTCCCTTTCCAGCCGGTGTACACAACCGCAGCAGATCACAACAGCTCCTTACAAAAAGGGCATGTGGGATTTCAAACGACCGTATCTCCCGAGGAAGTACTCGGATACAGTGGAGCACACTGCAGATGATTTAGACATCTAGTATAGTCACATGGAGAAAGACAAATGCATCGGCCAGGAGCAGAGCTCCAATGGTAGGAACAGTTGCACTTACCATGTTTGACCCTGACTCCATGAATTCAATGGCAAGACTATCAGTAGCTGCACTGGGACCAGTATTCCCCACCCTACCCTACTGGTTCAAAAGCCAGTGAATGCAACAGAAAGGTCTGTTATCATCAGTGGGGCTGGGATCAAGCTGTGCATTAGCAACAGAACATATTAAAGACAATGACACGGAGAGTCACACTGCAGAAGCAGCAGATGGGGACTTTCTACAGTCCCTTAAGCAGGTAAGAATTCCCTCCCTTGCAACCCATGGCCAGAGGCATGTCTCCTCCCCTTCCTCTGTCCTCACTAATGCAAGGGTGGGGGATGCTCTACAGCCACTTCCACCACACATTTTTCCAGTCCATCCAGGTCATTCTGGATCCTAGACCTGCCATCCAGTGTTTGCAACTACACCCAAGTCAACGTCACCCACAAATTTGCTAAGCACACGTTCAATCCCATCGACTAAATCATTAATAAAGACACTAAACAATACCAGACCCCGGACAGACCCCTGGGGAACCCTACTTGATATCCCCTCCCGACTAAGTGTTGAGCCACTGATGACTATTCGTTGAGCATGATGATCCAAACAGTTGCCTATCCACCTTATAGGACTTTCATCTAGTTGCGGAAAACAGCATCAAAATCCGTGCTGAAGTCAAAGCATATCACATCCGCGGCTCTCTCTCCCTACGCACAGAACCTTATCATAGAAGAAAATCAGGTTGGTCAAGCATGACTTGTTCTTGGTGAATCCATGCTGGCTGTTCCTGATCGCTTTTTTCTCTGCTAGGTGCTTCACTACAGATTCCTTAAGGACCTGCTCCATGAGCTTTCCAGGTATCGAGGTCAGTCTGACCGGTCTGTAATTCTCTGGATCTTCTTCCTTGCTTTTCTGAAAAATGGGCACCGTATTTGCCCTTTTCCAATCATCCAGGACCTCACCCAACCTCCATGAGTCCCCAAAGAAAATAGTCAATGGCTCTGAAATTATTAAATACTTTCAGTATCCTACGGTGCATCCCATCCAACCTTGCTGACTTGTGAAAGCATCTAGCTTCTCTAAGTAATCGCTAACCTTTTCTTCCGCTACTCTAGGCTGTTTGTCTTCTTCCCTATATTCACTGCCAACCATGCTCAGCCTCTGGCAGCTGCCCCTATCTGTGAAGACTGAAGTATAAAAAAATAAAAGCATTAAATACATCAGCTTTCTCTGCATCATCAGTAACTAGGTTGCCTTCTCCATTCCTTAAGGGACCTGTGGTTTATCGGCTCTTCCTCTTACTTCGACATATAAGTCCTTGTATGAGAAGACACTTAGAATTACATTTAGAAGATGCCAAGGTCATGGAAGGATGCAGCTGCCAGAGGGATCGATGAGATGACACGTGGCACAGAGTCCTCAAAACGTTGTGTAAGCTTGTCCAGTAGCTTATCCTTAGCACTCTCAGGTAACTGAGACTGAGATATTGTAGTAAAGGGATTTCTAGGAAGATGTGAAATTACATGCAGTTTTTTGTCATCAAGTGATACAATTCCACTAAAATACACCGTTTCTAAATCTATTCCAAGGCCTTCGTATCACTCCAGCAGCTGAAAGTTAGTCTCACAGCAACAGGACCAGAATGATCGCATTTTTTAAAGATTAGACAGTCTTAGGTTCAAAACCCATATCTGGCTTCTGTACCGTTAATCATCTAGTTTTCCATCTTGGGTACAAAAACTATGTCTTCTCATGTTAGATAAAACTATACCACAACTCTCTGGAATGTCCGTTGCATGAGAAGGTCACTGCAAAGCGATGGGGGAAATTGTCTCTAAACCTCTGATCAGCCACAGAGGGAAGCTTACTCGGTTTAAAATGACTCAAGCTTGACTTTCTCCCAGATAAACTTCATAAAAAGTGACTGCTGTGCTGGCACTCTCATGGAAGGGGACATGGGGCGATGCGGTCCAAAAGAAAAGTTCACACAGGGTTTTGCAACCAGCTAAAGGATAAGTTTCAGCTGCAAGCCTCAAACAACAGTTCTTCATTATGCTCAAAGACCATTTAGCAATCCTACTCTCCGCTGGAAGCAATTGGCAATAGCACTGTTATATGCTACTTTGCCTTGTTACTAGACGGTGGAAAATGAGAGAATTGCCGGTGTTTAAAAACTGGAACACAGAACTAGCTGAAAAGGGGAACAACGTGGCTCATATGGAGAGATCTAGCTTCATTTGGTTATCTTATTTTCAGTGTTCAGTTATTTTATATTCAGTGTTCTCAATATTCAACGTGGTTTCCTTGGTGCTATTATCTAACATCAGTAGTGGCCAACATTTCCAAACTTGGCTACCTAAAATATGGTTGCTGTTGGTGTTATTCAGTGTGTTCATTACAATACCATTTGGGACCGATCAAGACCAGGGCATTACTGCGCGATGAAGCCTATAAATGTAGAGCAGTAGACAGTACAATGACAGGCACCCATCTCAGAGTTATTCACCTACATACAAGGTTGGATTTGCAGAGGCACTGAACGTTCACAGACCTCATAGCCTCTTTGGAGCATTGATATTTCAAATAATAGAAAAAAGAAGTTCAACATTGTAACTGAAAATGGGTTAAAACGCTATCTGACTTGTTTTATGGTTCTAAATCTCCAGGCTGTATATCTCTCAAATATAAACCTATTTAAGAATTTTGGCCAATATAATACAAGCCCTTACACAGATTCATAAATGATTAAAGCAAAAATTCTTTATTCCATAAATGCATCTGAAGCTGTGAACATGCAAACAGTACCATTTCCCTCTAGCAGAGGACTGTAAAACTCATCTGGCCCTGCAGGCTAGATGATTGGCAGGAGACTGGTCCAGGGGCTGGATTGGGCCCACAGACTCCCTTCCCCTCTCACCTCCCCCAGCATACCAGACATGGTGCCCAGTCCAGCCAGACTGGGAACCATGCTGCACGTGACGCGGGTCCCAGAGCAGCTGGGACGGGCGTTGCGTGTGGCACAGTCTAACTGGGGGTGCGTAGCGCTGATCCCACCTACCCTGACCACATCGTGCTACACGCAGTGCCCACTCTGGGAACCAAGCCACGAACAGTGCCCACTTCTGCTAGCCTGGCACCTGCGCTGTGCAAGATAAACAGACACCTTTGAGATTTAGAGCCAAAGAGCCAGTCAGATAGTACTTCTAAATCCATTTCTTGCTGAAGCGGCTCTGTACCCTGCAAGGATCGGCTTAGACCCTGGAGCAAACCGGGGGCCAGGTGGTGGGGCTCCGCAGACCAGATCCAGCCCAGGGGCCATATGTTTGACACCGCAGCCCTAGCACATATGTTGCTGTACGTACGTAAATGAAAGAAATCGTGGTGTTGGAGTCGGTACAGTTCAGGGCTTCGGTTTGGCTGGATGAAAGCAGAGGTTACATTACACCACCAAAGGCTTTGAACCTTCTGAGCTCCCAAAATTACCACAGCCTGGAAATATCATGCACTCTGGCTTCCTTGTGCCTTTCCTGGCACGTCTGTCTACCAAGTGTAAATCTACTCGGCCTTCTGCCTGACTTCAGGCTAACACAGCCAACTACCTCTTTATGCCATGGCTGGGAGTAGGAATACTTCTAAGTAGAGGACCTCACAGTTTGGCATCCCTGCACCTGACCGTGCCTGGGAGACGGAGGTGTGTGAAAATGAAAAACCAGGAAGAAACAAAACAAATCAAACTTTCTTTTACACCTTGCCCTGCTCAGATGCGAGGATGGGGATCAGTTCTGGATGGGAGGAAGGAATTCTTATTTTACCCAAACCAGCTCTCTTACCCCCTCAGATAGGAGCAGTGCAAAGAGGAGAGGAAAGCTAAGCGCTAGTTTGAAGCATGAGTGTAATTCCCCCTCCCGGGAGGAATTGCATAATGACGGCATGGAACTGCTGACCATGGGCTTGAACACACAAAGCTCCCCACATGCAACTGTGTAAACTCTGGTTTATCCAGAAAGTTGTCAAATGTCAACCGTTTGCAGCTGCTAGCCCTTTGCTGGCAATGTCTCCACGGGGAATGACTACATTACTCCTACCGGCTCAGTCAGGCAGCTAGGACGCTGCATATTTGCCAAGGTACAAGAGCCAGAGGAGGTCAAGTTCTGGTGCATTTACCTCCATTTAATCCTACAATAATATATGCTGGGCTTCCACCTAACAGCTAGGGAGGGAATGAACAATGAGCTCTCCCAGCAAGCAAACTGCCCACGTACGCCCAACACCGCAACATCCGATTTGCACTTGCTCTCGTGTCTTAGCATTTTGGTGCCCTGCTCTCCTTCCAATACCACGGTCTTCCTTTATAAAACCTATAAAGATTGCTTTCATGTTTTATGGTACTTACCTCTCGAATGAACGCTTTAAAGCTCAAATCAGAGCTTTTCAGCAAGCGTCAAACACGTGTTTGAATGTGCAGAGCCAGTCCTCTGCTCCCCACCGTTTCTATTAAGGGGTGTTATTTTAAACACCCTCCCATGGTTATTCTCTTCGTGAGACTCCCACCGTGCCAGATATGCACTCCAGACCAGTAGACTGGACAATGATTTCTTGAAATCTGGAAGTATGATGGTGGTGCTTAGTAAGAAAGAGAGCAACAAACAGGACCTTCTCCAATATGCAAGACAGCCTGCAACTCAGTACAGGCCAGGCAGCGGCAATGCTGTCACTGTGCTGTCCCGTTTTGATCCCTGGGGACTATCCAAAAGGGGCTAAAGAGACTATGTTCTTTGTTTTATGAGGCTGTGCTCACTTGAAGCCAGACATGCCGGGTGAGTGGCACAGATTAATTTGGCTTAGTTCTGGTTAGTCATTTAGATGTCAATGTCTCTTATCCTTGCAGTAACAACACGGTTTCCATTACGGCTCAGCGTTCATGTGCGGAAACTGTTTTGCTTAGCAACAGCTTTCATTGTCACTGCAGTTAATGAAAACCACACTGGAAACAATACCAGCCGTTATGAATCAGAAGTACAGAAATTATAATGCAAACTTCCAATGCACAGGAGAGGGCCGCAGTCGGGTAGGAAAACAAGAAACTCATGCCAAACGCCATCCCCACAGCAAGCTGCAAAGCTCCAAAGAGACCAACCACAATTCAGGCACCCAGATTTGGGGTGGGGGGAAAGAGAGGTCTTATCTAATGGAACATCTAATGGACGGACCCACGGGCACTGCACAAGGTGAGCGGTAGCTTGTTCCAAATAGGCCTCTCCATAAACTATACATTTAGTTGATGGGGAATGTAAATGCTCCAGGCAGCAAGCTTTCAGAGGGCTGCAAGGGCAAAATCTGCACTGACATCAGATCTATAGCTTTTCTGCTGTTTGCATTGAATTGCAGTGCACAGAAGGCAGCCCTATCATTCATCTCAGTCCCACTGGCCTGTTGACCCCCCTACAACAATTGCATGGTTGCAAGTATAATGCTATGCACTCAGGCAGAGAACTGTATTATAAGTGTGATTCATTTTCTTTGGTGTGGTGGAGGGAGAGAGAGCTGGAGAAGGAATTTGGTTCCAGGACTGGCTTTCAATGGACAGTTAGTGTTGCTTTAGTATTGTGACGCTTGCAAAGGGAGGAGGTGATGACAATTCCTAGACGCGCATTATAAAGGAAAGTCATTGATCACCTGTGTAGTCCACTCCTTTGACTTTGCAGCCTGCATTTTTTCATAAAGCTCCATGGTCCTTTCTGTGCAAAGATCTATCAGTGGTGCACAAGTGTGAACAAAGCTAATCCTCACCTGTGAGGCAGGCAAACATTATTACATCTATGTTACAGCTTGGAAAACAGAGACATAACAATCAACTACCTCATAAGGCTGCACCAAGAGTCAATGGCAGATTTCAGAAGAGATACCCTAAGACTCGACTCCCTACAGACTGCTCTCGCTATCCAGCTTCTTATACAGGTGTCCAGTTGGCTGCGCACAGAATTGGAGGGTCAGTCTTACCAGTTTGGGGCATTATGGCACATCAATACAGGCTACAAAGTTCAATGCAATCTTTACAGAAACCCTAATCTCAAAGTTAGTCTGATATCCAGAGCTTCGGCTCACATCCCCAGAAGTCAGAATATTTTGTGCGACTGGACAGCTTCCCTATGGCCTTGCAGTGTCTGATAAAGCCCCCATCTTCCTTGCAACTGCAAACATTGTCACTTCCAGTACACACGACTGCCATCACGATCCCAAAAGCCCAGCAAGGAAAACAGAGTTTAAAAGGGAAGAGTGGTTACTTTTCCATTCTGTGATTTTCATAACACATACCCTAAAAGACTAACAACTGTAATCGCTCCCTGACATTTGCCATAATAGCTGTGGGTAAAAAAGCAGATGTTTCTAGAGCCGATAATATAATAGCCTTCAGAGCACAATGTCCTAATAGCAGGACTGACTGAGACAGGCAACATCTTTTAAAGGAAATAAACTTTATTTAGGGCTGGAAGTACAGAAAACGGAAATATTCACAGCTGGTGGGAAGCTGGGTCTAGTGGTTAAAGCATTGGCTAATATGTCACAAGGTCTAAGCAGATCTAGATTCAGATGTTGGATGTGATCTGGGGCTTCTCTACACTCCAGTGATTGTGGCCTGTGGAAACACACCTGTCAAGTTCGTCTGTTGTGTTTAGGGCCACAGCCTTGGGGCGCTGAAATGGAGGATGCGCTTACTGGAACTCAATGGAAACAATGCTCAGTAACCACAGGGACAGCTTAAGCTTCTTGCCCCTCACTGGAGTCTGGTGCCTTATACTTCTAGTCATAGATTATAGAGTCAGAAGGGACCCAATGGATCATTGCGTCCAACCCCCCGCCCCTGGCTGGAAAGAGGACCGAGGTCAGACAGCCCAGGCCAGGTGATTGTCAAGCCTCCTCTTGAAGACCTCCAAGTTATATCAGCAGCCTTGAAACTGACAGTGCTCCTTCAAAGCCTTGAAAGTGACAGCTCCTAGTCAGTTTCACCGATGACACGGTTGGGACACGGTTGGAGGGAACACAATGACCTTACAACGTAGACCGGGGGTGGGCAAAATGTGGCCCGGGGGCCGGATGTGACCCGCCAAGCCATTCTATCCGGCCCACGGGGCTCCTAAAAAATGTAGAAAATTAATATTAATCTGCCCTGGGCTGCCTGTCATGCGGCCCTCGATGGCTTGCCAAAACTCTGTAAGTGGCCCTCTGCCCAAAATAATTGCTCACCCCGAAGTAGACGCTTGAGCCAAAGAACTCCTACGCACTAAAGCGACGTGTGCACTTAACCAATATTCAGACAACGAATGTTTGCTATAATGTAAGCAACAGGGAAAAAGTTGAGACCTGCCTCCAGCTCTGCAGGTAAGCATTATGCATGTTCCCTGGTAACGACATCAATAAATGTAAACTAGAAGCCATGTGGCTGGGGCCGCATGGAGCTAACTGCCTAATATTCGCCACCACCTGGGTGCGGTTTGCAGCCTGCGTGGAGTTCCACGCTGCTCGGGCTCCATGGCTCGCTGCATGCACGCTAGCTCAGGCACGTCCACATGAGTTGTAGTCGTTCTGTGACTAGAAACACACGTGTATCTGATATGGTGTCATGCAGCTCCTTGCACAGACACTTCAGTCAAGCTCTGAACTGACCAGCTGCAGAAAGGGAAGCCACACGGGATGGACAAGTTAGGAGTTTTCCTCCTTCCAGCACTGGAGCAAGCTTGGGGTCTATCTAGGTCTTGCCATGGACAGACATCCCCTAAATGTCCTTGCTGGACATAAACTGCTCTGTGATTTGTTTATGGACACTGCAAACTCTTAGAGCCTAGAGGAGAGCTTTGCTGTGAACCTCTTCCCATTCCCTGGTTGTCCTGCAGTGCTCCAATGAGTCCAGTGCAAGGGCAGGCAATTCTTTTGGGTGGATGCCGCTTACTGAGTTTTGGCAAGCCACATGATGAGCAGCCAGGGGCAGATTAATATTACATTTTCTAAATTTTTTAGGGGCCCTGCAGGCTGGATAGAATGGCCTGGCAGGCTGCATCCGGCCCGCGGACTGCATCTTGTAACTGGTGAGAATACATGCCTTCCCTCCTGATGAGACGCTTTGGGCACAATATTCACCAAGCTGTTGATGGTAGGAAAAAAATCCTCCGTGTAAAGGCCTTTCAAGGAAAGCTGCTCCCACAGTTCGCCTCGGGATGCCGTCCTCCTGAGGCTACCGTGCAGGACCCGAGTTCAGCAACCAGAGAGGAAAGACCTGCCTCATTTCTTTAGCATCTGCTCTTTGTTCAACCTGGCATCCATTAAAGCCGTTCTTTGGTTTTGGAGGACACTGCCTCCCTGGAGGACAGCAAGCTAATAAATCCGCTCTAGCGTGACGTGACACCAGCAAGTTCCTTCATTACAGAATTAGGAGGGTGCAGGAAGCCGTGTATCATCTCCGTGTTTACTCAGCTTTGATGTGCTAACACCCACATTACAAAACAGCACCTTTCTCTAACACCCCAGAGTGGCAGAGGCCAAAGCTGCTGCTGAGTCCAGACCGCGTGGAAAAGGCAGACAGCTCTGCTTCCCATTCCAGCTGTTACCGTTACATTCAAAGCTTCGGGCATTTAAGAAGCAACAGGACAAACCAGGCCAAGATTTCCATATTTTGATGCCTAATGCTAGGCAGAAGAAATAGGCCTGATAAAGTGAAGAGACCAGAAAGGGAGTAGGGTTAGCCGCGCAGGCTGGACAAAAGGCATCCCCGGGCAAAGGAAGACTAGGGAGGCTCCATACAGGGAAGCCACCCCGAAGGCATAATGCAAACTTTCTGCACAATAAAGCAAGACAGCTGGGAAGACAGGAGAAGGGACTGGGATAGCAAAGATGGAGAGATAACGAGGGTCTTAGAAGTGAGGACAAAGAGCTTGAATTGAAATAAGAAGTCACTAAAGTGACAAGATCAGCAGAGGAGACCATCTACTGGGGGTGATTCAGGTCTGCTT
Source organism: Alligator sinensis (assembly GCF_000455745.1). Taxonomy (NCBI): domain Eukaryota; kingdom Metazoa; phylum Chordata; order Crocodylia; family Alligatoridae; genus Alligator; species Alligator sinensis. Next base: position 715,445 of record NW_005841946.1, read on the forward strand.
GATCATGTCTTGGTGCAGGTGTGTGGATTAGACAATCTCTTGTGCTTCTTTCCAGCCCTGTATTTCCATGATGCGTGACTAGTTTTGGCCCAACTTGAGGTGAGGGAAGAGCTGAGTGATTACGAGACCACATGAGGGGACTGGAGTATGTGGGGTGTGAGGTGGTGGAGGAAGGATGGAATTAGATGCTCCAGAGAAAAGTGACAAAATTTAGCAAGGGGTGATCTGGTAGAGCAGAGAGAGAGGAATCAGGCTGGGGGTGGGGCATTGAGATTGGATCTGGGATAGATGGCATCAGGAGTGAGCCAGGGTCCAGATCTGAACATCTGCCATTGCTGTTGTGCACACTTGGAGCACACAGCCAATATCAAGCTACCAGCCCTCTCAGCAGACACCGAGAGGTATGTGAGCCCAGCCCAAATTGTCCCAATGTGATAGTGGGCAGAGGACCAGCAGCTTGCCCAAGGCACCAGGAAGAGTTGGCATCAGAGCAGGACCAAAGAGGCAGTGGAGGGAAGAGACCTCTGGTAACCACCTTGGGTTACCAGGCAGAAGGGAAGCCACCTCACCCAACTGCCCTATTTTGTGAATCCGACCCCTTTTTTACCTTGGCTTTTATTACACCTGCCGGAAAGCCACATGCATAAAACAAATGTCTCTGCACTTTCTAAACAATTTGCTGTTTTGATTTTGGCCAAAGCTGTTTTGCAGAATCAGCCTCGCTCACCGATTGCTTCAGCTTGCTCCAAAACGTTTTTTTTTTTTTTCGTACCTAATTTGCCAAACAGTTTTTGCCCGGCTCTCCAGGGATCAGGACGCACGAGCTCCTGCCCGCCAGGCCCATCCTCTCACCACTGAACCACACAGCTCTCTACGTGAGCCATTCAACCGAGAAGATGAAAAACGACCCTCTCCGCCCCGTCACTTCCAATAGCTGCCGCTTTGCAAAGGGCTCGGGGGTTCCAAAATCAGCTCTCAGACTATTTTCATTTTGCTCTTTCAGATGAGCTCAGTGGCTTCCACTTTCCAATCTGTCAGTTCTTCCTTGTAATTCGCCCGACCCGTCTGTATCAATAACACGCTGTGGTTAAAAGAAACGAGGAGAGCGAAGCGGAGAAGATGGAATCAGCGCCTGTAACCAGACTGCTAAACAAAGAGCGGCAAGGAATCCCCCAGAAGGAATCCTGGAGGTCTCAGATGCCCCAGTATTTCCCTTCCAACATGGAGAGACAAAGTCAGACTTGGCAATAAATCAGAATAAAAATGTGAAGCATTAGCACCGAGCGGCATCTGCTTCAGACGGCCGGGATCCAACGTTCAGCTCCGGTCGTTTTTGTTTGTTGGCGGGGGGGACACAAACAAAATAGGTTGAAAACGTGCAGGAATTACCAAGACAACTGCTAACGAGAAAGCAAAAGGGGCTCTTGAAAGCTTACCCCTGAACCACAGGGCTAACGTATCGACTTGCAACGGAGCCACTGAAGTGCACCAGCCGCGCTCGGCTCTGCGATCGCGCTACCCGATACGCAGCGATGTTATTACCAGCAGTCTTTCACCGTCTAGAGTTCCTCGACGTAATCAGCCAAGCTGTACAAGTTGCTTAAGAGACAATCTAGCACCTGTGCTCCATTAGCAATGGGCACTCTTCCACGTCTCTCAGCGAAGCGCAGCGCACGTCGAGAAGGTGCAGGAGTGACACAGCCGTCATATATCACTGCGCAGATCCATTCTTTTCCACCATGCTCGTGGCTGAAGCGAGTTTTATTTTTAGATGCCGCGTGCACGTCAAGCTGTTCTCTTGGCAAAACGGGGAACGGCTCAGGCGACGAGCGGCAGGGTCCAGCCTGACGGGATGATTCACAACACGCAAATTTTGAACAGATGCCGTTCCAAATTGCTTCTGTGATACTTCTCAATTACATTTCCTACATCCTGACTTACAAGCCCATTCAGTCTCCTGGCTTCGCCTTGTCAGGCTGCCAGTCAACACACTTGCGCGCTGATAAGCTTATTTAGCAATTCTTAAGTCTCTGTTTTAATTGTGTGCTGGCAGCTCAACAAGGCCCAGCAGCTCATCTGATCTGGGAAAGCAAACCAAGGGCTTTGCCTTGCAGAAGACACCAGGAGTGGTGCCTCGTGCTAGTGAGCAGGTCCATTGAAGTCAGCCCCTCGAGGAACGTGGGTGATGCTACAGGATTGAGGAAGAAGCCGATTTCAGACCTGGTCGCTGCAGGGAAGTCAATACATAGAAAATCTACTGCAAATACTACCACGGTGCCACTATCAAGACCAGAGAAGGCCAAGTAAGAGAACGACAATGTCGTGTGTACGTGGCGAATCTTGCTATTCTTCCCATCTCGGGAGAAGGAATGAGCTGTTTGCACCATGTGCCTCCTCGGCTTTTATTCGTAAAGCAACACACTTGATCCAACGGTCCTACCACTGAGTTATTTAAAATCACTGGATGGCTGTTGAGACCTCCCAGGCTCAGTTATGATGCCAGGTTAAACCAACACTTGTGTCAGGACCCAGCTCCACCTCTGCTGTCCCCAGGATCAGGAGAGGTATGAAGGTGGCCTTTCATGGTGCCATTGCACTGTGCTCCCCCCTGCACCACGTGGAGGCCCAGGGCAGCTGCAGACAGTGTTCCCGAGCATCACTTATGTGCTTGTATAAGGGAGAGTAAGACGTCCTCTTAACCTCTGCATTTCACTAGGACTGGTGGGGAGACCAGAGAGCCCCTCCATAGGCAGCTCCTGTGCAGGTGGGTAGG
>NW_005841946.1:718248-737524 GCF_000455745.1 Alligator sinensis
CGCAGGTGACCAGAATGGATGAGGATGGGAGCAAATTGTATGACTTGGACATAAGTGAGTCCCTGCTCTGTACATCTATGCGCTGCCACGCAGTGAGGACAGAGTGCAAAGTGACAGTTCAGCCCTTGAGGTCTCTACATAGATGCCATTGATTTCTAGGGTCAGAAGGGACCTATTAGGTCATCGAGTCCGATCCCCTGCTCTGGGCAGGAAAAAGCGCTGGGGTCAAGAGCCAGGTGCATGTCTAATCTCCTTTTGAACACCTCCAAGGTAGGGGAGAGCACCACCTCTCTTGGGAGCCCATTTCATATTTTGGCAACCCTCACCGTAAAGAATTTCTTCCTGATGTCCAATCTAAATCTACTCTCCTTCAGTTTATGGCCATTGTTTCTAGTATTCTTCAAACTACAAGTCTCTCTAATAGGGTAGGGATCTTGCCTAAGTGGGAGCTTATTAAGGGCATATGGTAACCAACTAAGCTGCAGGGTGGGGTGTGGGGGGAGGACGAGGGAAGGATTCCACGTTTTGGCCCAAAGGAAATGCAAAGAGTTTTCATTACACAGGAGGGCTTCTCATTTTGAAGGGGGATATAAATTAACAGGCTAGACTGCAAATCTTCCATTAGCGAGCGTGGATACGACTGCTCCATTGACTTCAGCAACACACCTGGCTGCCCACGAACCCGATAAAAGGATGCGCCCTCCACTCCCAGATGAGTTCAGCGTAAGCCAACACCACTGCGGCCTCCTCCGGGCAGTGTTAAATAGAGAACCTGCCTGCTTCTATCAAAGGCTAGTGCGACACGGCCATCGTTTGGGAGCAGCCCCTGCCGCGTGAAGCCCCGTTACATTGTGCTGAGTGTGCCCTTTGAGCACGAGGAGGGCACCAGCGTTAGCACGTGCAAGGCCTGACCTCTGTTGCGCTGAATCCATGAGGTGCCATCTATTTCTCTTGCAAATCCTCCGCAAGCCTTGCTACTTTTGCCATGTCTGCAAGGGAGTCTATAGCAATATAATAAGAAAAACAGGCTAACTTGAAGACGGTCTCCCCAGTGCATCGTTTCTTTGGGGCTCTCAGCTCTTCAGGCTGAGAACGTCTTTGCTTTGTGCTTTTGCAGAAACTAACTTACTGCTGGGTTAAATAAATACATTAAATAGTAGTAATGATCCTGGGAAGTCCACAGCAGGGGATACTGCTGCTCCCGCCCCTCCTGCACAGCGCCAGACAATTTGCGGAGAAGAGTTTTAGTTCATTCCTGAGTTACCTACTTCTAAGGCATTTGAAACCCAACTGCTGGCTTTATCTAGCTTTGTGGTCCAAAGTAGACAGAAGTGGGGCGCGGAGAGGGTTGTCGCCGGTTTTGTTTTCTTAAAATAGGAACCAGCAAAGGTTTCATTTTTCCCCTTAAAAAGTCTCTCCTGGTCAATCTCAAGCTGCTTTGACAAAGAAAATACAGATTTGGACAAGTACAGCTGACATCTCTGCTATTAGTTAAAACAGCCAAGCGAGCCCTGGATGCCTTCGAGACGCAAGTCAAGACACAGTCCCAGCCCTGAGGGCTTTTGCAATCTTCATTCAGAGATGACATCAAGAAAGGTTCATCGAGATGAAATGTCCATCACGTTCACTGGGACACTGCGCCTTCAACGCACATCAAAGGAAATCTCTGCCTTGCAAAATGCTAAAAAGGCATTTTAATTCACACATGTTTATGCTATTGCTTTTTGTCTTTGTGTTCCTGGAAGCAGCAGACACCGTTGTTAAGCTTATCAGGCTGCACGCATCCCAGCACGTAGCTGAATGTAAAGGCAAGACGTTTTTTCCTATTCCCATAGGCAGAGGTTGAAAACTCTTTGGGGAAGTGCAGGGGCTTATGGCTGTGCTGAATACTGTGAGGATTACATTTCCAGTTCTGACTCAGATCTGCAGGCCCCGGCCCAAAACCACGTCCTGGATCTGCTTTGTGTTTAGCAGAACTCTTCACTATCATTGACCCATATTTCAGTGAGTAGTTTGCTGAGCAAGAGCAGTACCTGTCTGACTTGCGGTTTAAACAGCTGTGCACTCATGATAAGCAGACGGGGTATATTTTTGCACAGGCTCGCTTCACTGCCCGGTTGCAGCAGCCTCTAGTGAACGCCGTGTGATGAAATGCCTAGCATTTCCCAGCAAATCCACTGGATTAATGACAACATAAACAACTTCTCGGCATGCACAAAAAATATGCTGAATGTGTATTGCACCCACTCCAGTTGTGCCAGTTTTCATAAGCACCATGGCCTTGATCTAAATCCCACCGAAGTCAATAGGAGTCTTACCGCGGACTTAGTGGGCTTTGGAATGGGTCCATTAACTACGCGCTGGATCGTGATCTTTGATTACGTCTTTTATCTAGATCTTGTCTCCAGAAGTCTGGTCTCTGTCGGGACTGTTTTCTTTCAGCGAGCAGGGCAAATTGTGACTGAAATTGTGGAGCTGTGAATGTTCGGCATCTCTGAAAAATCACTCCGCTTAGATGAATAAATACAAATTTAGCCCCCACCAGCTTGAAAATGCATCTTGACATGACAAATTAAACCAAAGGCACAAAAGAGAAGAGACTGGGACTAGTTCTGAACTATTCAGCTAAAGACACCACTGCTGAAATCAACTCCATCAAGTGGCAGATGCAGAGAGACATGTAGATCACCCTAAACATCCACTATTAACACCTGCTAGTCCTGGTGGGTACATCAGTAATGACATGAGATTGGTCATGGTGAGAAAATGCTGGCCTTGATTTCATGCAACGGGACAGATAATCATTCTAGGTCTCCCTTTAATAGTCAAGTCACTCGAGGGACAAGAATCTGCTATTACTACCAGCTGTAAAGTCAACCCTCTACCTCAAGTCACAGAGGCCTGTGTTTTTGATCTCAAAGATCCTGTCTAACTCCCGCTGTGAAGCAGGAGGCTGTATTACATCATGTCACAGTGTGCGATGTTATTGGGAAGACAGGTTGTGTTTCCCTTCCTCTAGGCAAAGTGGATAGGGAGCCCCGTCCCGGTTCTGCAACTCATCTGCTGCATCACCTTAGCAATATAATCTTGCCTCTTGTGCTTCTCTTCTCTCCCACTCCCAGTCTGTCCTGTCTATTGGACCCACTGGCTGGTCACACAGGGGGACCCCCTCTTACGACGCGTGTGTAAGATGCCAAGCCCAGTGCAGCTCTGATCTAGTTTAGGCACTGCTATAAGACTAATAAAAGTGACCCTATTATTTATTAAGACTAATGAAAGTAATGAATGGAGACTTGCATGCATTCAGCATCACTTGGAGTCGGTGTTTCTGAACATACCCAGCCGGAGCATTCATCAACCCCTGCCAAGCCCAGTGGAGCTCCGATCTAGTTTAGGCACTGCTGTAAGACTAATAAACATAACCCTATCTTTTATTAAGGCTAATGAAAGTAATGAATGGAGACTTACATGCATTCAGCATCACTTGGAGTCGGTGTTTCTGAACATACCCAGCCGGAGCAGCCATCAACCCCGGTGGTTCACGGTTATAAGGACACTGGAGCACTTCAAACCCACGAGGGAGCTCCCTGCTCCCCATGTACTGCTCCTGAGCAGAACTACAAGCACTATGCTGTGCATGGAGACGCCTTTTGGTCTGGGATCCAGAGGACCAGTGGACTGTCACAGCATGCAGGGGCCAGAAGAAATGCTAACAAGGATTGCTGCCATCTTCGCTGGAGCCTCCACAAGGCTCTTAATCTCCCAGCACCACCTCCCGAGGAGCTCACGGTCGGGAACCCAGGCGGCTCTACCAGGAGGGTGACAGGAAAGGAAGCGGGACCGCAGACAGCTTTCACACCTGCTGCGTGCATGTGTGTCTCTCTCTCTCTTGACTAAACTCCCAGGGGCTTCAACTGAGCACCGAATTATGGGAAGCCTCCATGCTTCCCATGACCTCCTGTGGTTGCTAAGTCACTCATCCGGACAGGAAAATCCCACAGAATTAGCCATGAGCACAATTACACCTGTGTCCTCCAATGCAGGGCTTTCCCAGCAGCAGCCACGACAGTCTTGGGAGAGCAAAACAGAAGCAAGACATTAGGGCCCTCTCCTGCAAGCTGGTGAGGGCATCCTGGCACCCAGTGCATTTGCAGGGAAGCAGTTGCCCCCAGCTCCATTAGCAGGTATTTCTAAAGTGCCCTGAAGCCGCAAAGTGCTTTCTGGGTGAGACTGCTATAGGATCTCGCTCAATCTCTTTGCTTTCCCTCTCTTCTGATAACCCTACGCTATGGACAAATGGACCTTTAAACCCCTTTAAAAGCAGGGCAGGGGGCAAACTCAACTTCGGGAGAGCACATCAGCTATTACAATCTAGCAGTAACATTTGCATGATCTTGTACCAATGCAAGTTTGCTAAATTGCTGAAACGCACCTGGGTAGATACAGCAACACTTTGATCCTAACAGCTTATTTAGGTATCATTTGATATCAACACAGTGATTTCATCTGTCTATACCCAGAAAGGCCGATGCGTTTTTTTTTGGGTTTTTTTTTTTTACAGCGGGTCTTTTAACTTCATAGCAAATATATAGGCCTGTGCAGAGCTTTCTGGCTGACTGGGACAAAAGGAGGCCAATATTTTCTGATTAAGTAGCTGCAATGTAATACTTGTTTATCCCAGCACTAATTTGACTGTATGCGCAAGGGCTCGCTAGATGATGATATTAAAGCAGCCGCACAGTTGCTCGGCGGAGGGTTCACATGCACGCCGCCGTCAGCCGCCGGGCACGGCGAGCCTCAGTGCAAACACATCAGTCAAAGCGACTGCACAAAACGACGTGACGCCAACGGAGCAACTGCACAAAGCCAACAAATGTTTGAACCTGCTGACTGCTCGCAGCCACGAACCGCAGCGCAAACACTAGGCTAATTCCAAGCTAAGCAAACACAAAAGGTCTTTTGCGCTGTTGAAAGCGTGCTGAAAGAAAACACAAGGAAAAAGACATCTGATGGGTCGGGAGGTTGTTTTCTTTATCGCTCAACGCGTTTCTATTATCTTCTTGGAAAGTTGGGACACCAGCTGCTTTGCTTCAGACCAAGAGCTATGGACTACAGGACTGGGAATGGGCGCTGAGATAGGTGCAGAAGGGGCTCTATACTCGTATGGAGGGCCAGGGACTTCAGCGCTGGGCTGGTGTTAGGCAGCTCGGTGCTGGACTACAGCCTAAATCTGCTAGAGAAGCCTCTTTCGGCCTAGCATATTTGTATAAAAAAGCCCAATATCTATGATGTGGCAGACAATTAAACACACATATCCAATTCAAAGTGCTGTCCAGAATATTTCCTTTGGGGAATGTCTGCAATAGGTCTGTGCCCCCTCTTCTGTTAGCTAAATAGATTTCGACAGACAGGTAGAAAGAGTATTGATAGCTGTGAATGTGCAGATAACTCTGGGAAATGTACCGGTAGGATAATTTGCCAATGTGGTTAGACTTGCTGTTGTTCCAGTTCTCCTGCCAGCACCTCAACCCAGTCATCACCTATGAATAAGTAGTGATAACCATACACTACTGAATAATTTGCCATCATTTACATTTCCTTAAGTGTGCCCAATTAACCAGTTCGCTATCTATTGTGCATACACGGAAATGAATCATTTGGATTTGCTGATCAAGAGCAGTATGCATGCACACATCCACATGCGCGTACACACGTGGATAAGGATACATTCAGAAGAAAAAGACCACAGTGTTCACGGTTAATAGAACAATATCCCTAGACAGACAGACATCTAACACCACCTGCTATAAATGTGGAAAAACCCACTTTTCATGGAAATAGAAACCAAAAGGAAAAGGTAGGCACAGCAAAGCCACAGATGGGAAGTGCCACGCTGAATTCACCCGCAGCTCCAAAAAGCCTGTGGTGATCTCTGATGCCAGAAATCGCTGTAGTTCCTACCCAGCTGCAAATTCAAAACATCCCAGAGAAGAAAACAATCCAAATTGTTTTATGAACTAATATTTCCCTGGGGATCATCTAAAGCCTTGGCTATAGGACTGCATTTGTGCTCATTAATGCCAGCTCTCCCTTTATGATTTGCATAAACGGGAAAACCTTGTTTTCAACCTCAGCATCCAAGTCAGTTTTCAAACGAAAAGAAACCTGAACACAAGCTTTGGCTGCTGGGCTATACCTCTCCAATAATTCGGATTGGGCTTGAGCAGAATACATCTTTCTCTATTCTTTTTTGTTAGCTACCCTGGAAACCCCATATTCCTCAGGTCCTGTGGATAGTGCACCTCAGACACTAACTATGGCAATGGAGCTCTGTCAAATCTTTTCCAAAAAAGGTAAGTTGTTATCCTTTGAATGCATATGCACATGTGCCTGCCCACACCCCCACACACCCTATCCGATCAATAATTTCCAAGAATTACAACAAACTGTTTGAGGCATGACCCGACTTCCTTCCCTAGAAACTACACTGACCATCTTTAATCTAGTTTTGCTTTTCTAGGTGTTATGATGCCTTTGTGGTCCCCTGCATCAGCTAACACTTTACCTGGCAACAAAATGATAACAACTTGTCTGAACTTTTTGGAGGTGAGGAGGTCCTTCTGTTTGGAGAGACCTCTCCCTAAGGTAGTAGCCTGGTCCAACCGTCTTTGAAATGTTTCCACATCACCTGCCTTTACTTCCTTTAAATCTCATAGATGTTTAGGATCCAAAGCCTTCTCAATTTGAGTATGTGGCAACTACCTAAAGACTGTTAGGCCTTGGTCATTCCTCTTAATTTGTTACCTGGCGTGCCTGTAGACGTGTGGGGATGCTGCTCCAGCATGGTCAACATATACATACCAAGAAAAGCTGAAAAGCCTCTGCCTACGCTGCTTAGGGAGCATCCTTGCCATCAAGTGGCAAGACAGAATTATTCTATCAGCACATTGGTCATCACCCAAGCCAACCTGCCAACCATCACCGCACTACTCAGACAGTGGCGCCTACACTGGGGCTTGGCCATCTTTGCAGGACATCCCATATGGGCAAATTGCAGGTGGTGCAAGAAGAGTAGGGAGCCTGAACCTGCACTTTGAAGATGTCTGCGAGCAGGACATGAAGGCTTTTAGGACCAACCCAAACCTTTGGGAGGCCTTAGCAGGAGACAAGACAAAATGGCAATCCCTTCTCAGGGCTTTACCTAAAGGTCGTTCAGCAAGCTTTAGTTGAAGCACCCCTGACACCATTTAGAAGCAGGGGATGCTAAATACCTGGGACCCTGCAAGTGCTTTAACCAGACCAGCTCTCGGAGCCACCCTAATTAAAGCACCCCTCCCCACCTCTGGAGCACGTGCAAAGACACCCATAGAGCCCAAGAGGCCTACAGTATGCAAAGTGCAGTATCGTACACCCTCCTTGCTCTCTGGACAACATGAAGGATGGAGGAGAGGGGATGATATATTAGAATATGTTCATTTTTTATTGGCATTGCACTTATTTCCATACACCGTATCCATGTGTTTTTTTGTGGGGAAAGGTCAGTTTGTGATGGGGGCTATTAAATAAATATGCATCACGTATAGCTTGTGGCACCTCAGCCAACCCATTGTATCTTGGTGTACAGCAGCAGCTCTGAAAAAAGATAAGCACCTACAAATGTGGTCCCATATGTGGAATGGAGGGGAGAACATTAAGCCGAATTTTTTTTAAATTCTGGTCCTTCATACTCCTGAAGTACGAGCTGGAACGGCCTCAGCTTAAGTCTCTCTCCAATCAGCTGCTTTTGCAGGATACTGATTTTACAGGGAAAGTGGAGACGACCTCCTTAACAGCTGGTAGCAAAGCATGACCCCTGGCAATGCTAATGAAGGGTGGTGCGGGAAAGGCGAGAAATGATATTTTACCACGTCACAAACTTCTCAGTCGTGGCTGGGGATGGACTTAAGACTCTGAATCGCAGTGATGAGAAGCTTTTTAAATGTTCCTTAATGTATCAAGGTGACAAAGACGTGGGATGTCGTGCCCATTCTCTTTAAAAAGCATTTTCAATATGGTGATAAGCAAAGGGGGGAAGGGGGATTTTCAAAGGGAAAAAGTACGTACATGCAATTCCCATTTCCCATTAGCCTACATACGATATGCTCAGATTTGGAAAGTCTGCATTTTTTACTGTGACTTCCCATGGGAACTGGGCACTTAACTCTCCTTTATGCCTTTGAAAACTTCCCCTTGGCTTATCCCCTTATTGAAAATGTTTTTAGTCATTTTCTAACAACCTAAGCAACGATTAAGTAGTAGATACTCTAGATAATGGGGTTAAGCAAACGTATTATCTTCAAGTCCTCAAAGCTCTTGCCATCTCTTTGAATAGTCCAGAAACAAGCCAACAGACTAATCTGCTCCTCAGCCCTATCAGAAATACGATCATGATTTAAAGGAGAGGCACTACAATCTAGGATCATAGCCTATATTGTGCCAGACTTTAACAGATCAGAATACAAATCGGTTCAGTCCAGGACTCCTTTTGCTCCACAGGTTCCCTCACCAGCCATGTACTTGGTATGCGTTTTTGAGCAGATATTTTTGGTGCATCACGGAAAATTGTGCCTCTATGCAATTTTGAATCTTAACCTCAAAAATACACTGCGTCTCGGCAGCTGCGAGACAACACGAACGTAGAAGTGCGGCAGACAACTACACTGCATTTCCATCCGTTGCAATATTACATATCCTTTGTGCAACTGGAATGCTCCTACCTGGTTATCCAGTGGAGAAATCAAGCCTTGTTACCATAAATGTCCATGGCCTATGGCACTGCTAGGTAGAGATGTTTTCACACCGCTTAGGGATTTATTTTTTTTTTAGCTCCAAGGACTATAAAACTATCTGAAATGTTTTCAAGCCAGCAAGAGATAAAAATGCTGAAAAGAAGTCGGCTGCATAAGTCATCTGTGTCCGAGAAGGGAGGGCGGGGAAAACTCAGCTATGTCTTAGCTAGAGGTGCATCCTTCTTGCACAACACATGCCTGTGTCTTACGGCTGACCAGGCTGGGAGGTGTGCAAAAAGATGGACAGAAAAACTGAACAATGGGAAGGGGCTGAATCCTTAAATCTGTTGAGCGGAGGAGATGGGGAAAGAGGCAACACGGCTTAGTGCCTGAAGCACTGGACTGGGACTCTGCCACTGGCTTGTTGAGGGGCTTGGGCAAGTCACTCCACCCTTCATTTTTCTCATCTATAAACTGGGAAAGATAATTCCCTCTTTGGTAAAGGGTTTGGAGACCTGCCGAGGAAAAGCACCAAGTGTCGCTATTGTAACCAGCAGCTCTCTCCACTGGAGAGAGGCTGGTGACTTCTCAATAAAATAAAGTCAAGTATTTGGGAGTGGAGGCGGCTTGTTTTGAATGGTGTCATTCTGCTAGATAGAGAGGCCATGAGGTCTAAGACGGAGAACACCGAGCTGGGATCCAGCAGACCGGGGTCCCTGCCCTGCTGTGCTACTGACCAGCTTGCTAACCTCGGGTGAGCAACTTAACTTCTCCCACCTTTCGTCTCTCTGGTCTCTTTGAAGTTCCTTGAGGCAGGAGACCCTCTCACCCTGTGACTGGGGCCACAGCCCCAAGGCTGACGATCAACAGGTCCTTTGCGAAGCATTGACAACCTGCTAGACATGGCATAAAATGGGCACTTCCCTCTTTTCCAGGGCTGGCAAGCAACGGACACATTAGGAAAGCCAGGAAAGCAGCTCTAGCTCTGTTAAGCGTTATTCACTCAGCCCTTGGGAGCACCACAAAGAGGACAAATCTAATGCAGGAAAGGAGAGATCCCATACATGTGGCAGGCGACATATAAAATAATGCTTTCCAGGATCACCCCATCTCCGGTCAGGCAGACGTCGACTTCAGTGGCGGCGGCAGCAGCGATACCAACACCAAACCAAGGGAGAATGAACTCGGCAATCACAGCCTTCTCTGCAGACCCGAGTGACCGTTCCCGTCTGCCCTGAAGACTTCTCAGATTTGTAGAAGCACAGTACAGGGAGTGATTGCAGAGCTCTTCCTGACATTTACTTGGCAGGCTACACTTAACTGGACATCAATTAGCACCCTGCCTTCGGCTGGCCTGTTTGCACGCACAACTGACTGCTTTCAGAGATACGCAGATTTGAAGAAAGGGGGATCAAACAGCACTTAGCCATCGGCAAAGTCACGGCGCTTAAGCAATGTATTGCCGGGCAGCGCTCAACAGACTGCTAATCCCTCCAGGAGCTAACTACAATTCACAAATTCTCACCTAGCATAGCTGATGAACCCGAGCACACACACCGCCCGTGCCGGCAAAGAAACCAAACCTTGCAGATAAGAGCTGAGCTCACCTTATACTTCAGACTGCTTATCTGCCGGGCTTACGCAGAAATACGATGCAGCGCTTTCAACGGGCGCTATAACACAGGCGTGGCAGTGGGTTGTCATGTACAAGTGTCTCCTTTCCACGATAAGATAAAGCGTAGCATGCTCACCTCAGAGTACAGGATATAAGGATAAAGGAAAGAGCTCTAGGTGTGATAACACCTTGCAGAGCCACATGCCTTTCAAGCAAGGAGATTCACATTCCCAGGTGCTTTACAGTACACATGCTTATGTAACTTAACCCACATGGAAATGCCCCAGGAGAGGAATTCAGTGCACTGTTATCACCTGCACCAGCCCAAGTGCACAATGATTTAACATGCAAAGTCAACTGTGACATTGCATTATAATTAAGGAGGAAATTCAGTTAGAGCAGAAAACTCAGCATTTGGCTGGAAAGCCAAAGTCAACATTTCTCTTAATGCCATATTCCTTTTAATAATCACAGCTGAAAGAAATGGAATTGCCCATTTGATCTGCAGCCGGCTTGGGATACTGGTGCAGAATGCAACATCCCTGCAGGAGAAATCCTGTAAAACCAATTATTATTAAAAAATTGAGTTTTTTCCAAGGAAATCTCCCATCCAGATTGTAAACAACATTTGCCCCTTGCTTAGCTATGAGATCTGACAAATGGTGGTAGGCTACTTATAAATAATAAGTATGGTCTCCACTGAAGAGATGCTTTGACTACTTGAGTGTACGCTCTGGGATGTTTAGACCGTCTGCTTCTTTTACATACTCAATGAATATTTAGCATGAAAAAGTTAACAGCAGACCATTCCAGTCAACTATGCTGAAGGAAGATTTATATTAGAAGTCACTGCGCTGCAAAGTGTGGGATCAGTTTGTCGGCCCAAGTTAAGAAAAGCTTTAGTTGTTTCAGGATGAAGGTGGGTTTTTAAATTTTTTTTTTTATAGGGCATCATTCATAAAAATGGAAAAAAATGACCAAGGAGACGAACAAAACCCCATTCCTTTCCTGTACGAGGTGGGGAAATGTTACAAACCATAATGAGTAGGGACATGCTGCCCTACTTTTTATATTCCCTTGCGTCTCCCTTCTTCAAAATCAGGCACGCGGCTTCCTCTCCTTTGGGAGGTTTAAAAAATACTCCAAGCCAAGGACACGAGTCTGCCTAGCTCTCCGAGTCGGCGGAGCCGTGCCTGTTTTAAGAATTCAGCAGAAACATCATCAGCAGTGAATGCTTTTTGCCATCTCCAAACATGCGATTGCCCTTTGAATCTTTTTAAAATTTGTTTCTCCCACAAGCAGCTCAGCTGCCTACAAGATGGACTTGCTAACAGCCAATAAAGCCTTATCCATGATGCTTGTACTACACAGACGTACGCCTTCCACATAGAACATAGGAGGAGAGTGTAAGAAAAACAGGCGAACTGTGGAGCAAATGTGTGTCAGCTACTGAAAAAAACCATCAGAATACATAAGTGCAGCCAGGTCCCAGCCCACCTCTAAGTGGACTTACGCGCCTACAGCTAGATATAGATGTTGCCAAATGAAGCATCTCTCTCTTACTTTGTGTGTTTGCAGAGCTGAGGCTCCCAATCAGCTAATTGGCAGCCCCAGCTTCCCCTGTCCAGAGACGCACCCCCAGAATCACTGGGGCGCATCTTCAGAAGTGGGGAAAATTGGTGCCAGCGAGGATCAGGCCTCTCTAACCCAGGGAGCGCCTGCTTGGGGCAGCAACATAGTGCAGGCCTGTGCTTTCCCACCATAAAGCAAAGATGTTCACCACAATAAAGTAGCACAATCTGTTACTCCTTTTGTCGCAGCCACGTTGTGGATATCTATTTGCTGTCACTTTGTGCCACCCTTAAAAGTTTTGAAGGCAGCACAGAGGCAATGAAAGGTGATGTCTGTTTTAAGTGGGATCCTATTCTACCTGGGTCAGGTCCTTCAAAAAACCCACAAATACGTCTATGTTTGTAATGCACGGTCATCTTAGCTTCAAGACCAAGTCACAAAACCCAGTGAAAGGGAGGAAGAGGATCCCCCCAGCTTTTGTGTCTGGTTTTTCAGTGACACAAACTATGTACAATAGCATCACGCACAGGATCTAAAGTCCATCTTGGTGATGGAAGAACATCTGGTCCACAGGTTTTAAGGATTTTGCAAAAGTATACAACAGTATATTTCAGGGAGGCCTTTCGACCACAACGAGTGAATCTGGAAGTCCTGATGATGATGATATTTTTAGGATGGAAGAACTGTGTGTCTGCGGGTTCAAAAAGTCAAGCATGAGTCAGGAGTGAAGTCTCTGCACTGTCTGACAACAAGATGGGATTAAGGCAGGGAAGGCCCTATTCCCAGTGCTCTCTAAATGCAGCTATGGAAAGAAAGGTAAAATCAGTGCAACATTCTCTGGATGGGATGAATTCAAGTAGCCCACAATGCATTTCTGGATATGTAGAGGGTTTGCCTATGGTAGGATGGATTGAAGGTACGATAACTTTATGGAGGTGATAAGGGAAACAGGACTTAAGAATGCAAACCTGAAATCAAACACCTCTGTGTAAGCTAACAAGATGATCCTGGACAAACTCACTTAGCAGTTGATGGCTACATATCAGGAACTCAAGCAGTTTAAACAGTGAAGAACATTATTATCGACGAACAGTGATTTGACATGGAAGGACATCAAGGCCTGTGTAGAAGGAGAATGCCTCTTATTTTTCTCTATAGAGAATTTTTAGCTTCAAACGACTATTTAGAAAGACTGAGCAGCAGATCCACTGGTAAGACCAGTCACTTTATAGGGTTGTGGCCTGAACGCTTACTAAAAAGGAAGAAAGGAAATACTTTTGTAAACTGAGTAGAGGCTAACTTTTTGTTCCTGTAAGAGAGAATATGGAGAGAGAAATCTAATATGTTTCACAAAGAGCCAAGTGCATGAAATGCTGTGAGATTACAATGACTTCAGCGGACCAAGCATGTGGCTGGGCTGACAGAAGAAAGTCCTGTTAATTATCTCCTGTGGCTATTCCTATGGGGTTCAACTTTGTAGTTGAGAAAGGAGAAAATGGGGGGATAATAATAAGAATGCATTACTAGCGTAAGAGAAATACTCTCCTGATAGAAGAGATGGAGCAAATGGTAAGTGGGGCCAGGACCTCCAGGGTCTATGGAGCCAGGGAATAAATAAGTACATACTGGAAGGGGAATAATTGCAAAAATGTATGGAAGCTTTTTCACTCTTCCACCCCATCAAGTGTAAAAATTTGAAAACCAAAATGCAAAGCAGGGGTTTGCTGATAAAGATTTTCTTGGCTGATACCAATAGTCAATTATTCACCAGGGATATTGGTTGATACTGATCCAATATCCAATTTATAGGAGCACAGCTGGGCAGTGTAGAGAGCAGCTCCCTGCAGGTAAGTCTGTGGAGGGGAAAGGGTGAGGGGGAAGCTCAAGGCCCCCATGGTGAGGGAGGGAGTGGGGCAAGGGCTCAGGCTGGGGGCACCGCCCAGCTAGGGTGGTGCATGGGACCCAGGGCTGCAGGCAGGGACCAGGACGGGGTTGCGGGCAGCTTCTCCAGGGAATCAGTGTCCTGGCACTTAAAAATGGCAGTGGGGGCACTTGAACTAAAGCTGGTCAAATCCACTTTAGTTCAAGTGCCACCACCACTATTTTTGAGTGTGGGGATGTTTTTACAAGTGGAGCTGAGCAGGGCGAGGGTAGAAGTGGGCTGCCCGCTGTGGGCTGAGGGCTCTCTGCTCTGCTGCCTTTGCCCTGGGAGCCGCACACTGGCTGTGCAGCATCCCCTACCCATCTGGCAGCGGGAGGCACAACTCGCTGCTGCCACTGCTGCCAGATGGGCATGCCCCTTCCCCTTCACAGACTTACCTGCAGGGCATTGCTCGCCACGCTGCCTGGCTGAATTTCTGGCCATGTGCATGAGTGCAGCTGTAAGACATATTATATTGATCGGTGACGTAACCGGCTACACCAGCCAAAAAAAGCCGATAATGTTAATTTTCCTTTTATCAGTGCTGATCTGATATATTGGCGCACCTCTAATGTGAAGTATTTATTTCATCTACAGGCAGGTTAGTTATTGCTCCCAATAGAAAGCAGAGAAAGAAAGAAATTAAGATTGTCAGGGGAGTGAAAGATTATCTTGATTAAAATAGGCTAGATCCAACATCTAAACTAGAAACTAGTAGGATATCCTGGTTAAAATAGGCCAATAATTGCACCCAGTAATTCCCAGGCTGAGCACAAAATGGGGTGCTTGACTATCTCATTTCTTCCAGAAGGAGAGCTGAACACGACCTGAAGAGATCAAGAGATGTAGAATACACCCTTTCCCTTGGAGTATGCAGCAAACCAAGACCAAACTAAAAGCTACAAGGTGAATTAAGAAGTAAAGGAAATTCATATGGCCCGCTTTGCATAGAAATACACAGGGACAAATAAAAGCCTATAAAATGAAGCCAGGACTTGACTCAATAAGTTACCTTTCACACATTACAAATTGCACCCCGAATATGATGGTTGATGCATCTACCAGGAAATGTGTACTTGGTTCTACGTGGTGTGTGGGTCGTTTTCCAGGCTACATAAATGGACAAGAGAATTGTATCATTTTTTCCCAGTTATGTTCTTTGCTGACTTTTAGTGTTTCACTTGAGCTAGTGAAACGGGACTGATCAGCTCCACTGTTTCTAGTTCGTTTCAATTTCTGGCTTTCATGTACTATTATTATTATTTTTGGTCGGGATATTTAAGAACAATCAGTGATTTGGCATGCCTGACTTGAGACTCATCAGAGAGGGGGCAACTGATTTTCAGAAAGCACTACACATCCACCTCTGAAAACAGGCCTTTTTAAGATAGCCCAACTACCCAAAATAAAGGCCCCTGAAAAAAAACACAACCCAAAATCACCGGTTACTTTAAAAAGAAACCATAGGCAATTAATTTAACAGCGGCCAAAAACATGCCATGTGCTTTGTAGAACATGTGCTAATAAGATGGATGAAATCCTGACCCTAGTGAAGTCAATGGCAATATTCCCATTGAATTCAAAGTAGCCAGGCTTTCACTCAAGGCTCCTGGCCTAAAGAACAAGAAATAAATGGCACGATCCTGTAAGCAGCTGTGCATGTGCTTAGTGAGACACGTGAGTACTCCCACTGAAGTCATATACGCATACTCGGAGCTTCGTGTAACAAGGAAGGTGAGCAGGAGAACTAAGTGAGGAAGGACAAGGGAGACGGCAGTGGGATTGTGTGGTTACGTGCCCATCTCCCTGCTTCCATCTGAAGACATGCAATCTTGTATGATGATCTCCTGGCAAGAAAGGAGGGACTCTTAGGAGGAATTTGGAAGAGGGAAGATAGATGGCTGGTGCGAAGGAACTGGAAAATCATTCCATCTAAAGTGTTGAATGCAAAACAGGCCTTGCCCATGGTAGTGGGCAACAGCTGCACACTCGCAGCTCTGCAGCATTTGAGCTGCAGAAACATGGCATGGAAATAAAGCTTTTGAATCGGAAGGTGAAGTTCTCTGAAGCCAGTAGCTTGATTCCCCATTCCCTAGCACAGGAGATCTTCAGCAGCACCTGCACTAGATACTTTACACAGCCAGGAAAGAGGGGAGGCCAGAAACAACCAGACCCTTGCTGTCATAAACCCTCAGTCAGCTGGACAGTGCCCCTTTAAAGAGACTGTTCATTTTGGACATGCCGTTCTGTATCTGACTGAAATCCCAGCTACTTTCTCCCACCAAGGAAACCTCTAAATCCAAGCACCACTTCTCTAATGAACTGCTTTAAGTTGCAGGTATTTCTATTTGTTCTGGCATGTATGAAAATCCTCCTGGAATTTGCAGAAATACTCAACATGAGCCATTCTGAAAAAGGTCTTTTAACATGAGGAAGCCTTTTCCTTTCCATTCAAGGCCTTTCCCTTTCCTGAGGGATTAATTATAAGTGATGGGCGGATTAAGGAGTTGGAATCCGTACTGTGTAAACAAAAAACCTTAGAAGCAAATAATTCAAGAGAGGTAACATCAGGCCCAGAACCGCAGCTTCCTGTGGTCAGAAGAGAAGACAGCAGCGTAAGGAAGATATAAGCAGCACGAGAACCACTGACGTCTAAGGGAATATGAAAGGATTGGGACGATTTGGAGATATATAATAGGCATCATGCAGAAATAATCCTGAAACGTTTCTTAGGGTCTGCTCCCAAAAAGGCAAAGTGCAAGAGTGAACATTATGGGGGAAACGGAAGTGTCTCTCCACAGGAGACAGAAATCTCTTCCCAGCAACTTAATAGGAGCCGGCCTTTCTACAGCCTTTACGGAGGGGTCCCAATCATTTCCCTGGTCTTCTACGGGGGAAGAACGGAGGCAGAGTGAGAAAGGACCTGCCTGAGGCTGACGGCATAGCTGAGAACAGAGCTTGCTTCTCCATGCCCCTGCCAATGTTGCTGCCTTCCACTGCCTCCTTGCTGTCCCGGGAGCTGGGGAAGGGGAGATGCGAGGGCAGGAGGCCTCAAAGAGGAGATGAAAGAATCACTAACTTTTGGGGTCTTGCAAACCAGGAATATCTTCCCGACATGCATCAGCAGCACATCCACAGCGCTCTGCTCCCTGCCGATTGAAACCTCTAGCAAATGCACCACAGGCCGCCAGGATAATGAAGGGGTTTTAAATGCAAGTCTAGATTTCCTTATCCTCCGCTCCCTCCCATCCCCCAAGTAAAGAGCGGATTCAGCTTGGAGCCAGGGGACCGTGTACAGCGAGGAGTCCGAGTCCAGGCCAAGCGAGAGCTGCTTGAAATATTCCCGATCCTTCCTAACTAACCAGAAAGCTGCTTCTTTGGCACGGGGCGATGGAAACATCCAAGGAAAGGGGCATTCTCCATCTGCTTATGTCACAGGGAGGCTGGGATCTGTCCATGCGCTGGGCTCCAAGACTCAGCCCAGTATTAATAGCTAGACACTAAACTCTCAATCAAGCTGGCTCGGAGGCAGCTCAGAGACTTCTGCGGGAACCGGGAGAGCTGGGGAAAGTCACAGCACAAGAGATGAGCACGAGCGCCATGAGGCCTGCGAGCTGTTGACTCGGCACAGGACAGCAAGGACGGCTGTGCTGTATAAAGCGAACCCTCTGTGCTCAAGTCCCAGAAGGGGCCGCAGGGCCCAGCAGCGGAGGCTGTGGAAACACTGGAGCTGGAAAGGTCCTGCTTGCAGGGCTGGTATTTTCTTCCTCCTCCCTCCCCACCCCCTTTTTGTTTTCAGTGCATCTGGTCCGAGGGCCAGCTATGTAACCAAGTGGGACAGCGAGCACCGGCAGCCCGTTTCCAAAACAAACACGAGCCCGTCCCTCCAAGCGGCTGGGAGGGCATAAGCCCACCAAGACATACCTACATATTTTCACCATTTTTGAGTTTGTTTCAGCCATTATGTAACCTTCAGCACTACCTTGGCAGCTGGACCAAAAAAACTTGAACTCGGTTCCCTGAGCAATTGGTTTCGGTGAGGAGCCACTGCCAGAATACAAATACAAACCTCCTGCTGCTGCTTTCTCTCTCTGTGTCTGCATGGCAGGCAAGCCTTCCAGACAGGTTTTCCATTAGGGAGAGGAGGATTTGGATCTTTTCACGCATGAAGGAGGAATTCTCGTAGCTGCTTTAAACTGCACAGACCTCCTTGCAAGCACCTCCTTGGCCTCCTGCCTCCCGCCCATGGGAATTTTGCTTCCTTAACACCCAAAAAAGCAAAGAAGTTAAGGAATGGCCACAAAATACCACTGCTAACAGCCATGCATTGCGCCCTTTTATTGCAGTACGTGTAGTATAATGGACTCTTTACATACTCCCTCTTTAAGCTGGTTGAGCAACGTTAGATTATGGACCTGGTTGCACCACAAAGGCAATATCATTCACACTTCACGTGTTAATTAAGCCACACAATCTCCTGAGGCGTCTGCATTGAAGTCCACATTTCACAGAGATACACTAAGGCATTCAGAAGTGAAGTGGTTTCTCAAGGCTCATAAACAGTACAACACTGCTACAGCCAGGAAGAAAAACAAGGAACCCAGACTCACTGCAATACAGGCATCTTCTTCTTGCATTACAGCATTGGACAGGGTAAACTTAGGGTACAGGGAAAGGCAGCATGTCTGTCTCGGGCAAGGGCGATGGTGACACAGGTGCACAAACATGTGGTGTGGATATTGTAACGGGAATTCATATGATATAAAAGCAATGGTGTGTTTTGGACGGTCAGGTGAGCCAGAGCGGCCACAGGACAGTTTTGGTAGAAGCACTGCTCCTCCACTCCGGGTCACTCAGCACCCCGTGCCCCTGCTCTCTGGCTTTGGTGGAGGATTGGATGCGGCTCCCCGGGTGAGTAGCTCTGGCCACCCGTGGTATATGCCTTACTTTGGGTTTGATTTGGATCTTTACAACAGGTTAGACCAGAGGCTGCAGTTTGACCGTTCGCGGGCCACCTGCACGCTGCCAGTTGCACAGCCCCAATTTAAACGTAAGCGCGCTTTGATTAAAAATAAATAGAAAGCCATACTAAAAAACAGAAGCCCAAAGTGGTGCAGATATGATATATGCATGTGTCTTGAAACAGACTGTGGGGATATTTAGACCCAACTCCGTTCGCTATGCTTTCAAGGCACGTGATGGCAGCTACTAACGAGTCAACGTTTGCACATAATAATGGCTGATACCTTGCATTATTTCCTATTCCATCCAGAGGAGGGAAAGTGATGAGCCTCTAGCATTACACTAGAGCAACTGCACAGAAGCATACTAACGTTACTATAGTCTTCCTCTTCGCTGACTCCTGATGCATCGTCCTCATAAAAGACAAGAGAGCCAACT
>NW_005841946.1:737567-752227 GCF_000455745.1 Alligator sinensis
TTCCTGCTTGAACTCTGCTGATATCGCTGGAATATCTTGGGAGTGACTTTTGCCAAAGCCAAGAAACTATGGGTATTCCACTCCACCTCTGGTGAAGACAAGCAGAAGGAGCTTATATGAAACCACCCAAGTGTGATAAGCTTTTTGGTTACGTTTAGTGAAAGAAAGAACAAGACAGTAGGCTCTAGGTAACAGCTAACAGCGCAAGTATAATCGAAGCAGAGAGGCCTGAATTTGCAGAGAGCCTGACACAATAGCTGGACGAGCTCTGAACAGTCTCATTCATTTCCCAGGTTGCTGTGTCTTTAAATGTCTATGCAGTCACTTATTTCAGTGTTCTTCCTGGCACATAAGAAAAGAGAGGATGTTTCCTCTTACGGAGACCTACACCGTTACCTAAAGTGCACGGTGCACCCCTTGCTCTTTCACAGGACATGGAAGAGATGGGAATGAAGATGATTAAAAGCTTTTAACACCACATGACAGTGCAAAAGGGGGAAAGGCTGGATTCACTTTCTTGAAGAGGTGCTCCAAAATGCTGGGAAACACTATGTTCAGAGGAGCAGGAAACAAGTGTGGTCTCTACCACACATCTTCCACTACCCACTCCACAAGAATCCCAGCCTTCGGTGGGCCACAGAATAAGCAGCTACATATACAATGCCAGGACAGAAAGGAAGCATGACAAGGATACTTCCTTAGTCGGGCAGTATATGGAAAGATCATTCCCATCCCCAAGTCCTCAACAATGCTGTCTTTAAATGGGAAAAGAGCATCGAACATAGTCAGCGTCTGTTAAGCGGTAGCATGTGTCTTCCATCAGCTTTATTTCTGCATAGAGATCACCGTGTACTGTACCATTGCCACATCCGGCCTCAGGTACACAGTTCAGACACTTCCTTTGTGGAAGCATGTTTTCCATTGGAGCTGGAGAGAATAGGAGCATTGTGAAGAATTCCCCCTGGAAAGTTTGGACATGCAGTCCAGATCTTGTTAACATTCGAATGGAGAATGTATATATTTTGCAATGCTGTGTTTACTTCCTTCATCTCCTACCATTACCCTGTGCACCACAGATAGGGAAGAATCTGTGCGCCGCGATGTGACCGGTGCAATGCACCCTCAGACCTCCTATTGCAGCATGTGTACAGCTCTCTCCCCCCCACAAGCAAACCCTCAACAGCTATTTATCTCCTAGTACCCCGCTCAGTGCCTCCTCAGCTTGCAGAGGCTGAGCTCAGTTTGAGACCTACCGGTCACAACTCACTCGGGGCTCACTTGGAATGTAAAAACAGAGGCAGCCTGGCTTTGAAGCCGAGGCGTAATCATTCATACACTATTTACAGAGAGTATATTGGAGTTATACCACCAAACGCAGCTCTCGGGGTGAGATGCAGGGCAGAGGAGTTGCAGTCCATCTAGATCAATGGGAGAACTGGGACGCAGGGACAGTCCACGTCCCAGACCCAGCATGCAGACTAGCTGTACCCCACTCATCTAGCCTGCACGCTGGAGAGGTTGAGCACCACTGGTCTGGATAGAAGAGAATAGTTAAAGTGCTGGTGTTAAGAGTTCCTGCCACTGGAAAACCAGAGCTAAGGTACGGGTAGGAGTGGTTAGGAAAAAATAGTCCTTTTGTTTGGCTTTACTTCAGTAATACCTTTCTCTAATATTAATCCTGATATATCTATTACTCAGGCTACAAAGTGACATCACATTTACCCTAGGGCACACCATTTTATCCTGGGACAAAGTGTGACCACTAAGACATCCATGTCCATTGCTCCAGGATAAATCCTAAAAAGATTCACAGGACACGATGTACTAAGAGCTTATCCCAGGACATTGCAAAGCGCATCTGAGAGGTTGCCCTGCGGTTGCATCACTGAATCAACGGCAGAACAGTCAGCCGCTCACTAAACCCTGACTAGGAGGACGGCGTGTGTACACATCAGTCCCACGATATTTCTGTTCTGGGACAAAGGAGCACAACTTGTTCAGGGACACATGCAACATCTGTCCCCAGCCTCGGGGACTTGGCAGGCCCTTCTGTATGTCAATGGAGGAAAACATCCTATGCATGGATAGAGATTAAACAAGAGAAACGGGGCTAGAAAAGATGAACACTTTTCTCCCCAAATTCTAGCACTGGGTTCCCGCATGTATATATATAGCTGTATATAACTGCTATATATATTATATTATATAATAATATATTATATATATTACTGTTATATAGCTGTATATAAGGCCCCGAGTGCAGACTGTCTCAGCTGTGAAACACCTGCCTCACACGAGGAGTCGCACAGCTAGAATCTTTTCACCGTGTGGAAAAATAACACGGTCACAGGTTTCAAAAATTCAGTTCCCAAGTTGCAATGATCTGAACGCACCTGCTGGCTGGCTACTCCAAAATGAGAGGGCTACCGCATTCCTTCCTCAGCTTGAAGGCATCAAACCTTACACCGGGTTAATGACTACAGCAAGCTTGCAGAGCAGTCTACGCTCCCTGATTTGTATTTATACAACACTTGTATTTGTAACACAAAAGCAGCATGAGAGCAAACCCAAGAATGAAAGATCAGCTGGAGAACCGAATCTCTGCAGCTGTGCTCCAAAATGAGCCCTCTCTCACGCAGAGACTTACCCACAGTGTCACAGGGTTCATCCTTGTGTACGCAGAAATCTGTCCTAAAAAGAAAACAGGAGACAAGTCAGGGGTATCCTCTGCTTGTAGACGCAGTCCGCACAGATAACAGCGTGAACTACTCAGGCAAGATGACAGGCAGGTATTTGGATTTGTTCCACGTGTCATGGTCCAAATTCAAAACCAGGTCTTAAGATCGACCGTGTCAAGGAGAATTGCCACGTCACGTCGAACATTTCGAGTTTCTAGGCATCAGTTCCTTGCAGGACCTGGGTCATTTACTTTCACCCCACGGCGTATTCAACAGGGGCAGACACACCGCAAGGCTGGAGCCTAATCTGAGACAGAAACCAGGGGACATCTAGGAGGATGAAATGGGACTGCGTCTCGGAGAACAAGCTGGATCAGAATCGCAATAAAATGGGCCCTGGCTTTCGGATGACCTCTTGTTGAATCCATTTCACCCTTTTAATCTACATAAATTATTCTTGTTCTCCTGAATTGGAAAGTAGGAAACAACCAGTGGGAACAGAAGTAAAGCAAGGGAGCTAAGGAAAAATCCAGGTACAAAGTAGGCTTCGACACCTTTGGAAGCTTTCTCCATGTGCTCTTTGCTGGCTGAAAAGTGCTGGGGCTCTGCGGGAGCACTGCTTTTCCAAAGAGGAGCCAGGGAAATGCTATCAGACCTACAAGATGCGCCAGGGGTTCCTTCAATGTGAGAGGATCAGTGGGTTGTCACCGTTCCAGCTGCGCTCTCAGCCCAAAGCAGGGGCGTGCAAGTCGTGTGGGTGGTTTGGGGGTGTGCAGTTATAAATAGAAAATCCTGCTGAGGGAGAAAGGGGGGAAAGCAGTCAATCCCATTTTTTGGAGGCATAATAAAGAGAGTTTGCTCCTGGAATGAAAACGTAAGAGTGGGATTTACAGAAGAAAATAGAAATGTTTAACTGTCCCTATAGATGTCCAAGTGTCCATGGGATCATTGGCCTCCTTTGAAAATGCCGGCTCAGGCGGGTTACAAAAAAAAAGTAATAAGTAGTAATCCATGTTAACAGTCAAAATGGATATTTAAAAAAAAAAAAAAAAGAACAATCAAGCTTATATTTCACAGCAAAAAAAAGATGGTACTGGCCATCAGAGGGTTAAAACGATCAGATGGACCCCAAGCAAATCGGAAGCAGCTCCTGGCCTGGCCAGGCCAAGGTTTTCATTTTTCTGAACCGTGTTGCCGTGTCTGACACCTTGGAGTTCAAACCTTTTCCAAAGAAGATGGATGACACTTGCTGCCGACTGAGCTGGCACGAAACCCCGCTGCCTGATTTCCCAGAGCTGGCCTGATGGAGGTTTATTTAAGGACTTATTGTGTTATATAAACTGATAAATCAAACAGATGCTTCTATTGTGACAACAGATAGCTGCACCATTAGGAGGTGGCAGGAGGCCACGTTTCGAAAAGCATCTCTCCTGAAAAGCTGGCTTGCTCAGCAAATAAAACAGCGCGGCGTTTTGCCTCTTGTACTCTGGGTTTCTGCGGGGAAAAGTGTGTGGTCGTTTCAGGCAATTCCCAAGAGAAATTACCACCGGGCTACAAAACTCGGGGTCTCGGAAATAATCCCGCGCGTTTTGCAGACCGAGATCCTTCTCTCTGGAGGTGCGCTAATCCCTCGGCTCTTTAACCAGAAAGCTCAGACCACTTTCAGGGGTCCTGAAGAGCGAAGGGAAATCTAAGTGGTCTGTCTTCCATGCAGTGCCCTGCGACTGGGTCTGATGGCGAGAAGAACTAACCCAGCCCTTGAACTGCCCCCAAATAGACGGTCACAAAACCTCATCCTTCTGCTCAGAGCCCTGCCATCAAAACGTCCTGCTTCACGCCTTCCTGACCCCTTGTCAGGAAAAGTCCGAGGCCCAACAGGAAAAGCATGTCATCTCCGTAGTTGCAGCCAGTAAATTACCTTGCACCTGTAGGTTGCCAGCTCATGCGAGCTCTGAAAATTTGCAGCCAGCTGATCTCCTGGAAAACTTGACATGAGTTTTGTTGGCTCTCGGGCTGTTCCCATGGGCAAGTGTTTCACCCTGTCACACAACCCACCCCCAAATAGCACTAGTAGGGTCCTTAGTGGTAGAGAGGCCACAACTGAAAGGACCTCAAGTCAGGCCTGTTGACTCCTTGCATTGTAGAGCACCTTATAGACTACCTCAAGTCCATACGTAGCATCTGACAAAGTAGCGTGAGCTTTCATAGCCTCTATCCTACTTTGTCAGATGCTACTTATGGACTTGCAGAGAGCAGGGGGACTCAGGAGAAAGTAATACGGTAAAGGGAAAGGGGGAGGAACGGAGGGGCACTGCTGAGAGCAGTAACGATGGGTTGGAAATCAGAAGGGACAAACAAGGCGGTTAACCCCCTGAGGTTACAGCGATCGTAGCGTTTGCCGTCACCTGCAAAGTAAGCAGCTAGGCAGAAGATGTGATGCGGCTAACCACCTCTCTCTGCCCCAACCTCTTCTGTTGATGGAGCTGTTGCAGACCTGATAAGCATAAAGAAAAAGCCCCAACCTGAACGATCCTGTCTAAGATCCAAGAAAGATACATGTTCTAATGTGGATTATGTATGCAAAGGCCTCTTTGTGACCACATGCAACTACGATAACACGGGCTGAAAATAATGCCCTCCCTCCATCAATTGAAATGCCTCCTTTGCCCCCAGAGACCTGCAGACATTTGGATCCAGACTCTGGTATGAACTCAGCAGATTCTACCTTGGAGGACATATTAATATCACATGCAAATAGCCCAGCTATTGTAAGGTACAAATTCCCTTTCACTTCTGACCTTTAACTGAACGAAGAGGAACTAGCCTCAGCTGTTCTGTTGCATGCTGACACAAAGAGCTATTTGTTAAGGAAAATAAAGAAATAGGAAAAAAAACCTAACAAGGTCAAGTGACCAGAGCCCGGAAAAAGGGGCCAAACCTTCCTCCAAAAAACATGCTCCCGGCACACACAGCTTAGGAAAAATGCATAAGCTCATGCAACTGTATTTTAAGCACGAGACCCTTCGGCAAGAAAGGGCCCCAGTGGGATGGGCAGAGCAACTCAGAAATGCCCTAGTGGGCCACCATTTTCCCTTTCCAGTACCTGACAAGTATTGTTGAATGGCTGAAACTTTAACGGCCAAGTTGGTAAAAGATGGAAAAAGTGGTATGACTGCAAAATGGCCCGAGTCTCCAGCACACCAAAGCTGTGCGTGGGCATGCAATGATGCACATTCCCCTTGTTGGCTACATCGGCATCATTTGTTGGCATTAAACCACAACGCAGGCAGAGGAAGGTGGAAAGGCCTGCAACTGGAAGTGACCCACTGACCTGTGAGACAAGGAAGACACTAATCCTTGGTGAATAAGACCCCCAAACTCTACTTCTCTGGATTCCACAGAGAACAAATTCTCCCACCTGACTGCAACCACATGGCAGACAGCAGCTAAAGCAGCTTATGCTGCTCTCATAGGAGGAGCTCATAACCAGCAAGGATGTCCCCAAAACAAAACAGGCATGTTCT
Source organism: Alligator sinensis (assembly GCF_000455745.1). Classification (NCBI taxonomy): domain Eukaryota; kingdom Metazoa; phylum Chordata; order Crocodylia; family Alligatoridae; genus Alligator; species Alligator sinensis. Next base: position 743,770 of record NW_005841946.1, read on the forward strand.
GGATGAATGGTTGGTGGATCTCCACAATGCACAGGCATCTGAGGACCTGGGGGACTGGAGCGATGCGCTGGGGACCTCTGCAAAATGCCTAAAAGCTTCAGGGAGCCCCCTAGGAGCAAAGAAACATGAAGGGTGCATCTACACCGTTGAAAAACTGCATGAGGCAGCCTCACCGAGAAGCACCATGTGCCCCTTCCACAGATGTTACCCTACATGGAGGCAATGCAGGTGCCCTTGATGCACTGGCAGCATTTGGGGCCAACAAGCACGTACAAATCTGGGAGCTGGCAACATGCACCCAGCTATTGTACATCCTCTGTTGTGAGCACAGAGCAGGTATGCTGCTTCGCTGTGCTACTCCGACTAGCATGGCTCTTTGACAATACTGACATGTCCAGGGGGTCTAACTTGGGCTCCATAACAGGCTCTGCAAACAGAGGTTATTTCTATTGACCATTACAACGGGATCGGTATCATCCTGCAGATGCTTCGGTTGCAGAGCCCTGCACTTCGAGAGGAGATGTTGGAAACTGGACAAACAGGAGGGCAAGGGACAAACACGCTGAGTAGAGAATTCACATGGCAGTAACTCAAACCCACCCCGGCGTCTCAGGTGTCCCCGTTAGTTACAGGACCGGGATGTGTCCCTCTGGGGACATGAACAGCATCCTCCTTACTCAGAGCCTGAATTAAGTGCGTACCCCTTATCCAACACCTTCAATGGAGGCATTTGCTTTTGTGCATAGGGAAAATCACCTATTTCCTGCCTCACCAAGCAAAGGTGATCTTTCCAGAGGCAAAATGTCCAGGGACGCCATGCGTGAACACAGCCAGCAGGCTGGAACAGGAGAGCTCTTTTCTGAGGCTGACCCTAAAGGGTCTGTTTCTAGTCCTCAAAGCAGCTGCAGCTGCTGAAAATCCAGCTTCTGCTTTTTCTGGCTTGGCTGCTTCTGCTGGACATGCTGCTGCTTCCATATCCTCCGCGGCTGGTCCATCTGTACAGGCTGGGGAAGATCCAGGGACACACACACACACTTCCAAAGCCAAGAGAAGAAAACCTAATTTCCCTGCCACAGGAATCAGGACAGCCGGGCCAGGAGGCTTCCAAGCAACACAGCGTCCTTTATGCAGCAGGAGCAGGGCTGGGCTAGAACTGCAGGGAAGTGGATGCGGACGGGGAGGGGGTAGCCTGCAATCACACCCCGCTGGCCTATCATGCTGGATGAATGCGGTTCTTCTGCAGAACAGCAGTGGTCCTGGGCCCAGTTTTTTCCCCCCAAATTAGCTGCTCTTCAAGCCTATTAGCTAAACTAACAGCAGCTGCAGCTCTCCAGCTCCTCCGACTGCAAAACCTTTTCAGCCATCCCCGCAGGTTTGAGTGACTGGCTCCAGTTGGTTCAGGACGACATGGAAAATTTCATTTCATCAGCTGCAGGGAGAGAGAGCGGCGGGCATGCTCCCCGTGCCCCCACCCCAGCACTTAAAACCTCACTAGGAAAGATTCTGCACGCTTCACATATCACGGGGATGAAAGGACTGGGGGTGAAAATCAGTGCAACTGAACGCCCAGATGAGAGTTTTAAACAAAAAAAGAAAGCCTTGTTTATCTAGGCCTGGATCCAAGAAAGCTCATGCTTAACTATAAGCAGGAGCTACTGACCTCAAAGGGATGGCTTCCCCCACTTCGGAGTCAAGCATGTACTTAAATGCTTTGCTGGACTGGGGCCTTGGTGGCTGCATTGGAAGCAGAGCAAATAGGCAGGTCCTCCACTCCAAAGGAAAGTACCTAACTCTGTTAGCCCACTGCCCTAGCACCTGCCTAGATACCCTAAAGTCCAATGCTGCTGAACACCCACCAGCATCCCAGTGTGGTTGGAAATGAGGAACCAAATCAATGTGCCAGCAGAAAAGACCAAATTAAAATCACAAGTAGCCGTATTTTATAAAATGGCCGAAGGTGTAGAAACAGATTCACGTCTATCCACATTACTGACAGGACAAACGTGCAAGAACGGATCACGATGTTGATGACAACACTGCGGCACAGGAGCGTTTTGTCCAGCGGGCCGATGATGGTAACACCCCTTTGCATTGGCACTCTCTGAACTTCACCCTGATGGGGTGCATCTGATCAGACAAAGGGTCGCAAAGAGTGAGCTTGGAAGATGGGCGTTTTGCACAGAGGGGCAGGGCAAGTCCTAGCGGTGTTCTAGGACCCGGGTGGGTCAAGGTCAGAGCTGGTTCTAAGAGCAAATCCACAAGCTGGCACGTTCCCTGCTGTTGAACTGCTCTGGGTCAGGAAGAGCATTTAGCCAAGCAACGTGCCAACAGAAGAGATGCTTTGCCTGCCACTGAAAGACTGGAAATCCAAACAAAATGAAGACAAGTCACTTGTGTTCTGATCCACCTTACCCACGCAGCCCACAGACTGGCACGAATGAGGGGTAAAAGGCAGAAACCAGATCTTAGAATTATTTGCCTGTCAAATAGTCTGCCATCCCCACCAAAAGACACCAGTGAAGCCGATTTTTCTGTACCTGGTAACGAAGACGGCAGCATCCACAGGTGGGGTGTCATCCCTGGCGCCAGGAACCTGATTATTACCAAGATACTTGGCTCCACCGTATTCTTCATTTTGCCAGTGGCAAAAGCTCTCCAGCGACCTCTCTCCATGGTGCCCAATGGACAGTTTTGCCTTTCATAAACAAAAGGGAATACAGAGAAACAAGGAGTTGGTCAGACCAGGAGCTGCACGAGTGTCTATGAAGCAGAGGACATTGGGTAAGAAAGATAAGGTTCAGAGTTATACTTATGAGTGTCATGAATACATGAAGCAACTCAAGTCAACAGGTCAGATATCAGCTGGGGTTGAGCCTGTGACTTCCAGCTAAGACCTCCACCCCTTCGGCCTTGCAATTCATTCCATTAGGTAGCAGCAACTGCAAGTTTCTGCAGGAATCCCACGCTCAGAAGGCTTACAGGATCAGGAATTAAACCTCCAAAAACATATCCTAGAGTCCAACAGCGTTATAACGGGAATCCCACGCCAGGGTTAGCAATGGCTATACCAACAGCGTAAAAACGGGTCAGGACTTACTGGACGGTTTCGAAGGAGGACTAGCTTTGTCACCCGAATGCTGACTTTAATTCCAAGACTCTGATGTTGAAACATGTTGTACACCTGTCAAGAGACAACACACAACACGCTCAGGCTGTTGAAAGTTAACCATGACAAGAGAATAAGCATGACCAAAAAGAGGTCTCTCCCATGCTGGAAACAACCTACTGAAAAGAAAAGTTGGCTCAAAACTAAACACGCACCGGATTACTGAACTCAAGAAAATCAAGAATTATAGAAGAAGCCAGTGTGGGAATCCTATAATGTATCCCTTGGCGTACACGGGACAAGAGGACACACACAAAGCTTGCAATTAAAGAATTTATTTTGCAAAAATCTTGTTGGTCTAATAAAAGATATCATCACTACTATGAGTCCCAATACAGATCAAATATATTTCCCCAGTGCATTTAGCTTCCTCACGCTGAAGAAATTCTCCTTTCAGACACCCCTCCTCCCAGCAATGTATACCATTTGGGAGCAGATCCACAAAGGAAGACAGACACGCTCTTTTTTTTTTTTTTAAAGGAAAAAAAGAACAGAGTTAGTAAAATGCCCTTTAAGAAGGGTAGCCCAGGGAAACGGTCTACTGGAGAAAAAAGGGAAAGGAAAAGTATTCCAAACCAACATGAACTGTAACCTAGAGTTTCAGGAACACAGACACACATCAGCAAGTAGCTAGAAGCAGCTCTGCAGCATTTAAACCTCAGTGCTATCTGCCTGCAAGATGAAATGATGGCGTGTTTCAGACTTCAGGAAACAGACTGGAAAAGCAATTTCCCCCATGTTATTTTCATATCTTATATAAGTGATTAGTAATAGGGCAGCATGTAATGACACCAGTCTCAGGAAACACAAAAACAGGGCCAGAAACTACCTCCTTGCTATCTGGATTTCACACTGCAGCTCAGCTCACCTCATCTGAGAGGTCAGCACACTGAACACTGCCCCATCTCAGCACTGCTTTCCACCCTTTTTGCCAGTCCCTCGGCCCTCTTTACAGCATCACAGAAGGTGGACGGGAAGAGCTCTTTTAGAAGCATTAAAAGGACCGCAGGATAGCTTTGGCACAAATGCTGCCCTCCTTACTTCAGCAAAACAAAAGAAGAAGAAAAAAAAAAATCAAAGCCACTTTAGAGTTCACTGAGTTCAGACACCAAGATTTCAACCGGTGTGAGCTAGGGTCATTGCACAGGGCTCATCTGGCTGTCAGTACTACACAGGTTACATACAGTCATTGAAAACAGGGTCCTTTCTTTCCCTGCTGTGAGCTCAACACCTGAATTTGTTCTCAAGAGATGTTGTTTGCAAAGCCTGCCGTTTCCCAGAGCACGGTAGCACCCATGCACATGCTTCGCTGAAGTATGGTCTCAAGTGCTTGGCTGAACAGGGATGGGGTTAAGCACAAGCTTAAGTGCTTTCCTCAATCGAGGCACAGGCGGGGAGCCAGGAGGCACAGAGCCCTAATCCCGGTTAGGCCCCCCGACCTCCTGCAGGACCTTGGTAAATCACCGGCCTTCTCTACCGCTCCACTTACCCATGTGTGCAACTGCTGGCACTGCTGGGTTATCCCCCAGAGAGGTCTTGGGGATCTCTTAACACTTGAAAATGCAAGCCAAGTGCAGCGTATGAATATCCCTGCAATTCAACAAACAAAATATTCATCTGCCCCCGACTGCCTGTCATGCGGCCCTTGTGGGCTTGCCAAAACTCAGTAAGCGGCCCTCCGCCCAAAATGATTGCCCACCCCTGCACTAGCTCCTAGCCTGTGCTGCATCCTCCAAGTCTTCTTCCTCCAAAGCAGCCAGGTGCTTCTATCTGGATATTGCTAACGTAGCCACTCACAACACGTGTTAGGAAAGAGAGTTTTTTCTTCCTCACCCTCGAGCTTTCCGAAGCAGAAAGAGCCTCCATCAACACTGGAGTCCAAATCAATTTTTTTAACACATAGCGTTGGAGAGGATTAAAAATTAGGCAGCTTGTTCTAGTGAGGTCAAGCTGACTCCCTTTAAGTGCAAATAGTGTCCCATGGTGTGTAAATTTTACACCCTGCAACCTGCCTCATGCCACTGGATGTTATACTAATGCTCTCTACTAACAACAGGACGCCAATTATACTTGCCAATTATACTTAAATTATGTGTTGGAAGCAGGTGACCATTTTGCTAACCTGCCAGAAGATCATTCGCCTAATTTTGCGGGTTCGGCAATGGTGCAACAGCCATGTGTTCGTTCTTGGCTGCTAACACTTTGACTTTGAGGCCACATCGCTGAGTAGATGGTTTATTGTTAGCAAAAATCAAAGCAGCACAGTTACCGGAGTCCATGAATTGTAGTAAATCACTTAATAATGAAGCTTCATCTACATTTCTCAGAGAAATATTTACAGGTACCAAAGGGACCTAGTTCATACAACTCCGCTACTGATCCTCAGTTTCTTGCCATAGTTAAACCTGTATCAAGGGCATTGACACCAGGGCTTCAGGAGCTATTAGCAGAAGCGCAGGAGAATGCAAAACACATGATACTTAGACACGGTCTTTTTCCATTAGACAGGTTCAAGAGTGGACAGATAGTACCTCCAAATGCGCTTGCTACCATTTGCTCCCCAGCTGTTAGCAAGAGCCGTGAGCAGAAGGCACGCTGTAAAGGCCTGATAGCTGGTGGGAGTGGGAGCTGTTCAGCATCACTCATAGTAGGTTTCCTGTTGTATATCGTCTCTAACGTCTGCAGACAAGTTCATGGGAAAAGAGAACCGTAAATGTGCCTACAGCTTGGTTTTACTTTACAGAGCCCAGAAGTCTGGGAGGAGGTTTACAGAAGACATCAAATGACCGCATTTGTCCAAAGAGCTGATGGCTGAGATTAGTTAAGACTCAACCCACGCTGGGAAGAATGAGAGACAGGGACAGGACTTTTCCATCTGCCCTCTCCTGAAGAGCCAGGCTGTTCCACATTTTTCACCAGTCAAATGAGTATTGGGGTGGATACATGAAGTCACCAGTCAGATTCCTTCAGGGACGTCTAGCTGCAGAAATTCATACAAATCCATGCCTTACGGCACAGCAGCACTGCCTGCGTGTGAATGATTGGAAGTTCATACCTCCAGGAATGGCATTCTGCTTTCCCCAACGCCCGCAGGGAGCTGACAGCAGCTTTCTCTAGTTCTTCAAAATATTCTTCTGCCAAAATCAAAATAGTCTTTCTTCTTCCACATCTTCTCTCACCTGTGCTGCTTGTGAACCCCAAAGCAGTGCGATGAAATTCAGGTCCCACCTCTGCCATATCGAAGCTCCTTGCACGCCAACCTGCTGTAAGGACACCGACCTGCCATTCGGTTCCAGTGAAGTGGAGCGGACTGTCCCTCGTGTTACTCTCATGACATGTCACCTAGTGGGACATCAACCAGCAAAGAGACCTCGGACTTGTGAGCGCTGGATGCAAAAATAAACTCTAAACTTTTAACGGATAGGTCCCTGAACCCAAGAGAAAGAACAGGCCTGCCTCCAATACAGCATCTAGCAAAAGCAAGGCAGGAAGAACCAGGGTAACGCTTACAGACCGGCTGAAGACAGCTGTTGTGAAGTTGAGGTGATATAGCGCATGACTCCAATTCTACCAGGTAGCACCATGACTATCTCAGGATAGGAAACAAATGCTGAAGGCGTTGTACACCATGCATAGAGACTCTCTTCCCTGCATCACTGAGCCCCGTCAGCTCAGATTACCAAGGCAGCATGTCATGCCAGCCAAATGTCTGAATGCTCCTGGCAGATTCTTATTTATAAGTAGGATTTGCCCACTCATTGAACCCTAAAGTCTTATAAAGTAGGTCTCCAGGGCACAGAAGCAGCCCGAATGCATTTCCCTTGGGCTGCTATACCTTAAGGCAACACCCTAAGGCATGTCCCACTTAATGGATGCGGCAAAACCAACCAACGGTCTGTGATGCAAAGCATGCTCGGGGCAACCCTGGAAGCGGCTGGATTGCTTGCCTTTCCTCCAAAACTTTAGATAAATTCTATGGAAATATTCACAGCACTACGAATAGTGGAAGCATCTATCCTTGCTTAGAGAAAACCAAGCAATAGCTAGAATAGGGCAAGAGCCAGTCCCAAATCACAGTGACATTTCTTTTGGCTGTTAAGTCTTGGAGTTGGACCAGGTCCCAAATGAGAATGCTGTGAAAAATGGCACCTATTTCCTTGTCACACTTCACATATCCAGTCCCAAGCACCTTTAGCCAAATACTCATTATCATGAGTTAAATATAGGTAGTGCACAGTGACCTTGGTGGCACAGGAGGCAGCCAACATGCACTTACCCTGTGCTCTAATGAAATAATGCCTTTAGATAAGGATTGCTACCAAGGCCAAGTTTCCATTTCAGACAAAATAATTAAAGCCTCTCCACCTTTCCTGTGTAAAAGTGACTGTCGCTGCGGTAACCACCCCCTCCTGCTAGCTTCACCCAACTTCAGCAGTTAACTTGCCATGTCCGACAGACCAGAGGCACAAACCATCCCCGAGCGGGGTGGCTGAGATAACCGGATGGGGCGTAGGAATTGGATTTGCTAATGCAGATGTTCCCTGTTGCGAGAATGACACGCATGCATCGAGTGACTCACGGTCTCCTCCCTTCCCATTCCTATGGACCACCCTCCCTCCAGCTCGTGATCGGAGCACGCCCTCAAGGCTGCTGCAGCCATTCCCAACATTGGAAAGCAGGGAAGCTTTGTGTATTTTTCGTTTCTTTTAATAAAATGGGGCAGCTGGGAACGAGGAGAGAGCCAGCTCCACGTAATCAGCCAGCTCATTTGCAGACTACCAGCAGGAGCATTTTGGACTAAAGTTTGAGAGGCGCCATTGCAGACTTTAACCAGGGGGTAGAGGAAGATTTTGTTGCAGGGGCAGGGATGGTTCTCAATCACGGACTTGACAACAAAGCGTGTTAAGAGATGGGCTGGCTACTTGTGGGCCGTGACTATCAGCTGGAGCAGCTATGGTTGTTTCCATAGAGGGAGAACACAAGGTCATTCTGCTCCTTCTGTTTTCTTGAGCCGTCACTTACGGAGTCGCTGAAAGCAGATCTTCACTGGAGCCGCCTCTTCACTGAGAGTAGCAGACATGCCCTTCTGAACCTACTAGCCACGGTCCAGCTCAGCCTCAACACGCCCAGGGGGCAGGGAGCCTGGCTCCTCTGTTGCGGTCCGGAGAGCAACAGCCTCCACCTTCCCCAGCTCCTGAGAAGGCGATGAGGATGCGACACCGAGATGTGCTTCTTGGGCCGACCCTCTCCAGGCCTGCCCCGTCGTGTCGGGAGCCTGCTGGACGGGGATCA
>NW_005841946.1:752258-772942 GCF_000455745.1 Alligator sinensis
AAGCTTTCATTTTTTCTTAAAAGTCTTTCCAAGGGAAGTGTTCCCCTGACCCGCCATCCTGAGTGCAGGTGTTCATCCGTGCATGTGTTTTGCAGACTTCAGACCCCGTGCCCTGAGGTGCATTGCATTTTTGTGTGTGTGTGTGTGTGTGTGTGTGTGTGTGTGTGTGTGTGTGTGTGTGCGAGTCTTTTGTAAAAATAAAACCTTGAAATCCTCCCCAACCTTGGCCTTTGCCCATGTTTTGAGAGTGGAAGCGTTAGCCAGGTTGCCAAGGTTTTCCCCGACTTGTTTTGAAAAGCGCCGTGGGATCTTTAACTCCCACCTAAAGCTTAGCTTATAAACTACACTATAAAACATTTTTTTTTAAAGGGGAAAAAGATATTCAGCCATTTGTATGGCTCTTTACAAGGTTTTCTTGATGTCAAGCTTTCTCAGGATGACGGGAGGGAGCTCCCCCACCCATTAGGAAAGAGGAATCTTTGGACAATAATCAGATATTTATGCCCCCTTCCTTCACAGCCCCTGCTGCTTCCTGCTCCAAAAGCCCAGATTGGGGCGAGGTGGCTAAGCATCCATGGGAAAGCCTGAGCCTGCATATTCCTGCCCCCCAGGCTTTAAGACGCAGACCCATAAACAAAGATCTGTATCTGCGAAGGAAAAAAAATAAAATTATTTCATGTGATTCAGTTACTTTTAAAAAAATGCATCTCAAAAAGGTTTGCAAGAAGGAACCCTGGCCCTCCAAACCAAAGAAAACTGCAACGAGTAAACCAGTTTTATTCCTAACGGCCAATATAAAGCTTCCCCGTTTAGCAAACATTCAAGGGCTCTCTAACTTCATGTTGCTGCTTGCTGCTGCAAGAGGCTTTTACCTTAATCACATGGCTTAGCAACAGCTGCACAACTAAGATTACACGCTACAATTACCTACTCAGGCACGCCGGAGTCTTCCTCAGAAGGAGCAAGTTCGACACCAAATTGCACTCGACACCCATTCCAAAACCAAAAAAATGCACTTAGATTTAAAAAAAAAACTGAAATGAAATGCACATCTTCAGGTTTTCAAAGCTGGTGGATTATGGAACAAAAGTCACTCTTAAATTACCGTGCTGCGGTCTCGGAAACCCTGATGTACGTCTGTCCCCAAAGAAAGGACCTATTACTGTGGCGGTTCGAATGGGAACTTGGGTCTTAAAGCAGTTTGTGGACACTGAACAGCTCAGTATAACTGCTACGGGGTCCAGTGCTTCCTCCAAAGTCAGTCCTCGGAGATGACCGCTAACAGCTCTGCCCTGGCTTCTCAAAGACCCACACCCCAAGGACCTCCGGATCATTTTAATTGCATTGCTGTCCTCCAAAATGGAAAACAGAGCATATGTTAAGAAGAAAAAGTCACCGTAGAACAGGGGCGGGCAATTATTTTGGGCGGAGGGCCGCTTACTGAGTTTAGGCAAGCCATCGAGGGCCGCATGACAGGCAGCCCAGAGCAGATTAATATTAATTTTCTAAATGTTTTAGGAGCCCTGCGGGCCAGATAGAATGGCCTGGCGGGCCGCATTTTGCCCACCCCTGCCGTAGAAGCTGCTGTTGTTTTTTCTATCCACAGTGAGCAAGTGCTTCCTTTCAGTCTCATCAGCTTTTACTTGAGAAGGGAAAACAGTAGAACAAGAAATGGGAGGGAGAAAAAATCCTCATCGTACCAATGCTCGCCAGGCTGCATCTGCTCTACATGCAAGGGTGGGGGCGTTTGAGCGGTCTTCTAGAAAGGTAGGGGAATAAAAAGGTCAAACATCCTCCTAACACTCCCAGAGCTGCAGAAACAGAGACACAGAACTGAACACAGGGGCAACTTCTTATGAAATACCGCTAGAGCGGCACAGCCCTTGCACGTCCCCCGACGTGCAAATGATCTGTAGAAGAGATGTGCGCTCTACTGCAGAAAGTGCAAGGTCCTGTTAGACCGAGTGGGAGGAGGCAGCGGTGGACTGGCCACGTGGCCATGCACAAGTAGGACGGGGAAGACTTGTCTTTTGGAGGGTCAGGGATCTCTCAAGGCATCGGGAGATCACAGGAAGCCAAGGGTGGAAGAGGCAGTTGCAGTTCAGACAGAGGGTGTAAAGGGCGGAACGACAAGAAGCAGGAGCCGAAATCTAACTAGAGCAGCACCAGCCAGGACCGTAAGTCAAGGGAATTTTATTTGAGCTAGTTAAAAAAGAAATCAATTAAGAGATTCAAGCACTAGCAAAGAAAGATGAGCTCAACATCGCCAGTCAAGCAGTGGGACTGGCAAGAGACTTTGTAGGAAGACCACATGCAGGCTGCAACGCAGAGCTTAATATTGTCATTCCCTGGTGAAACGGGTAACTTCCACTTCCACTTGCTCTAAAAGGTTTCACTCTCTGCATGACTGACTTGCTTATGAGCCTTACAAGTCTCTTGGCACTTTCTGCATTCGCGTTTCCTCCACCATCCGATCTCCTTGGCTACTGCAGGGCTGCGTGTGTAGCTGGTGGCATCTGACACCCAACATTTATTGACTTTTTTTTTTTTTTTTAACCTTGCTACAAATCCACCTGGAGTCTCCTATTAGTGCCGACTCATATACCTTTTTCAGAAAATAGAGGAAAGATTTCATTACAGAAAAAGGTAACTTAAAGCCCTGGAGCTATGCTGGCTCCTAATGATATGTTAGGGGGATAACTTGACAGGGTATTTCTCTAGGTCTTGGAAGAGTCTGTTGTACAACGTCAGCTATGAGTTTATTCAACAGAAAAGCTTCTGCCTCTAGAACGACACTTGGGAATAATAACCCTAAAATTAATAAGAAACCATTGTCTGTTCACGATGTGGGACCTGAACCAGAGTGCCATTAAACGTGGAGAATTAGCTGTACGAAGCAACACCCAGCATTTCTCCGATTGTAAAAGGGTTTTGCTTTGTTTTTTTTAGTTTTTGCCTTTGCTGCTATTAAGAATCTCATCTACCAGCTGGAGCAATAAAGTGGGATTTTGTAATGCTGACTCCCCCATCCCCCAAAGAAACTCTCGTAACATAAATAGATATTAAATGCTTTAAGGGAACTCGCTTTATTTAAAAAATAATCTATAAATATAGCATGCATTAATAAGCCCTTTTGATGCTTGTTTTGTGGTTTGACAGTAAACGTAATGGCTTACAGAGAGGAGTTAAATTAATAAACCCTGACCAGTCATGTTCTATTTGCCTAAATGCGAGTGTCGATGCCAAAATTAACATTCTGGTTTCTTTTGGAGGCAGCCCCGTGTCCTGCAGCATAGCTGGATGGACACAGTCTAGAAACCCTGGAGCAGATCCTGTCCCCAACCCGGTATCTCTACAGAAAGCCTGGTAATCCACAGAACTGGCATTGCTGGGGGATTGGCTAGACTAGCGAGTCTCACTCAGGGTGCTGCGCTACCCTGGGTGCCTCGAGATCCTTTCAAGGGTGCCACGCGGAGTTAGGAGCGCAAAATTGATTCCCATGAAAAATCCAGATATTTCAGCTAGAAATCCACAGTGTCAAAAACTTTCTGCTCGGCTGTGCTCCTTCTGAGTTCTTTGCAACACAAGAACTGCCCTATTCGCTTTCCAGAGTCAAAAAACAAGTGAAACCCAAGACCTGGCATTTTCCCAGGGGTGCCTTTAGACTCGAGTCATCCCACATTAGACTCAAAAGGCTGAGAACCGCTGGGCTAGATGTACAATGAGCAGCCAGCGTGCTGCGCTCTGTGTGCCCATCTACCACCTGACTTATGTACTGATCTAGCCAAGAGTGACGTTGGCCATGATCTGCAAAGTAGCATTTCACAAGCTGGAGAAGGGTCGTTGTCCCCATTTCATGCACGGGGAACCAGGACATAGAGACCGAGTGCCCCCGTGTCACTGATGGACTCTGTGGCCGACCCCAGACACCTGAGAGAAAGTGCAGTGTCTTAACTTCATGACCATCCTTACACCGCTCCCTCAGGGGTGAACTCTCCTGCCCCAATGAAGCCGATTGCAAAGCCCCCAATGGCTTCGAGGGAGTTCACTCTTGTGTTTTAGCACATGAGTTTTGACCCACTGTCCCTTGCTTTGCCCCTTCTGTATTTAGCGAGGTGACCATGCAACAAATAAATCGCCTCTATTCAATGCTGATGTACAGGTCTGCACTGCTGCCTGTCAAATCCATCGTGTCAGGGAAATCCATTTTTCCACCTAACCACTGCAAAGCCGAGGGATGTCATTCCAGGCAGGTGGGACATGGCTTTGAGAGAAGAATTAGCTTCCTGTGTGCTCTGAAGGCAACACATCCTGAAAAGCAACCGAGCCATTTTGGAATGAAGGGATGGCAAAAAGAAGGGATCTGTTGAAAGGACACATCTTCTAAAGAGCAAGCCAAACAAATAGAGAAGCACAATGGGGCCCTTTGAACAGGCCCTTCCCGCGGCGTGCTAGAAGGTGAAAGAAGAGAACCAACTTGTTAAGGGAATAGATAAGTCAAGTTCCCAGTGTCCCCCACCAGCAAATATTTTCAGGACACAATGGGCTCCCTGAAGCAGCACCTGCTAAAGAAACAGCAGGTCTGTTTGAACAAAAAAAAAAAAAAAAATGAATCCCTTGTTCTTCAGCGAGGTTACGTTCTGATCTTTGCCTCGTCCAGCTCTGTGCATTTCATCAATGACCAAAATACTGCCTTTTTCCCCGCTTTCATGCCAGTTTGGCACTCAGATAGTAAGAGCTTGATGGCCAGGGGAAGGAAGTGACCTCTGGCATCTACACGGCTGAGGTGGCACCAGCACCCGAAATGCAACTTTCTGCCATCCCGCATCCCCTCCATGTCTCGGCCAGCCTGGAAGGACCCTGCGAGAGGGCCGTTCAGTGCTCACAGACATTTTAGTCACCGTCTCCGCTGAGCAAGGAGCTGATCCATGCCATTTGTCTGGAGTTTAGTGAACTCCTTTCAACAAAGACTGAATTTTTATGCTGCCAAGCAGTTTAACAGCTTCCAGTCACCAAATCCCCATATCTGATGCCATCTAGCAACTCGGAAATGAAAACCTACTCCCGCTATGCTCCCATTCTGCCTGAAGGATCGGAGTATGGTCATGAAGTACAACTCTACCAGCCTAGCAGAGGTGCTGGCACAACCACCTGTTCTGCGTGCGAGACACCCCACCGCCACCCCTCAGGGTTTGACTTGACGCTGAAGAACGTGCTTGCAAGTTTGCAAAGGGTTTGTCATGCTTTTTGGTGGTGAAGGAGACAGATATTTGCATGACTTAGCAACCAGAGGGGAAAGATCAAACAAAAGTCCCTAAAGCCTTAGGGCCAGATCCTTTGTTGCAAGTCAGGGTGGCTCCAGGGCCACAGATACTCCAGTTTAACACTAATCGAGAGCCTGCCTGGCAGAGAGGAACCTCATGAAGAAGCTGCCAATCTTTACTCCATGTTTGCGAAACAGCTGGAAGTCTGCAGGAGCACAGGAAGTGTCGTACCAGGCCAGACCACAGGTCTGATCCCCTCCCTCTGAATTCTCTGCTCCATAAAGACGGGAGGAAGAGAAGACCCAAGATAAGCAAAACATTATTTCCAAGGAAAAGGATTTCAGAATTTGCCAAGCAGTGCAGAGGGGCTCGGGGGACACCTAGCACCTGAAACGGAGGCTGCCTATACACATGCTCAGGAGTGGGAGGAAGCTTTTTAATTAGAGTGGTTCCCGGAGAGCTGCTCTAACTAAAACAGCTTCTCATCACGTGTATTAAGCCCCAGCACATTTCAAAATGGCCGCAGGACACTTTATCTAAAGCTTGTTTGACGAGGTTTAAATTAAGCGCCCCCGTGGCCATTTTGAAACGCGTGGGGGCTTAGTACACGTGACGGCGAGGCGGCGCTGGAGCGTTCTGATTAGAGCGTGGACGAGGGCGTCTGTAGGGACCCTGAATCCCTAAGTCACGGGAACATCTCTTACCACCGAAGCTACTGTTAAGGAAAAAGGGCGTTGTTCGCCGTGCCGGTCTTACTGAATTACTCAGTGGTGCCCAAATGAGGGAATTTTAAGTTCTTTCACAAGCAGTTATGCCACATCCTTTGCCCAAGCACAACTTCAGTGTGTTATACACATTTACAGACACGTGGGCACCTCTTACTAGGAGGGTTTTTGCAAGCAGCTTGCATCAGAAAATCAGAACCAACTGGAGGGGAGTCCTAAGGCTAAAAGCACCAGCACAATGACTTGCTATCACAGCAGAGCCGTCTGACCAGTAGCAGCTTATTCCAGTTATCAGATGGACAGAAGAGCATTTAGGGGAGCCATATACTGCAGATACATGCGAGAATGCAGCTCCTGAGTTTCCAGCTGCCAGGAAGATAGCAATACCACAGCAGGGGTGGAGACACTAGGCTCAGGGATGCCGAGTCACGCTGTTCAGAACGAGAACAGTTCAACCCGGAGCAGGAACTAAAAGCAGATTGATTTTCATTGGGCCAGACAAGTTCAGAACCAAGCCCTCGTGTTCACATTTGCCCCTATGGTCCAGGCGAGATCCAAACACAGGCCCAGGTGTGGTTACGCAGACTCGGCTCAAATGCTTGCAAACGCGCAGCAAAGTCAATGCCAAACTGGAGATGCAGTCACCCTGAACTGAGCCCCAGGCTCAATCTACACTGGATCCAAGTCTGGACTCTCAGACACACTCTGCGGATGAAGCGAATACATACCATGTTCATAACTGTGAGGATGAATCTTTGAGCTGCCTCAGCACCATGGTATTGGACCATGTTGGCATCAGCCACTACCAGGGTCTCTACCGTATACTCATTGGTGAGTCGAATGGCATTTCTTCGCTCTCTCCAGTCATTTACTGATTTGATCTTCTTTTGCCTCTTCTTCTCTAAAAAATAAAGTACATATTAAACAATACTCCAGACCTAACAGGCAGATCCACAGCAACACATTATGCTGCATGGTAGCTAAAATTCCCCTGAAATTTCAGACAAGAAGTTCCCCTGTGACCTTCCCTTTCAAGGAGCCCATCAAGAGTTTACTTTATGAATACGTGCCTTACCAGATGTATGCATTTGCATGAGACAATTTGAATATATTGAAAACGTGATAGAAAGAACAACCCAAATCCAGAGAGACAGGATTAAGAAAGGCAGAGAATTAGTGGTGGCTGAACCCAGATAGAAATCGCGCCGTTGCAAGAATCACAGGACACAGAAACCCTGTTTGCTCCATTCACGTGGACAGATATGAGTGTAAACTCAGGACAACCCGCTGAAGAAAGGTCAGACCGGCCAGGTTCCTCGGGGACACGCTGGATCACGGAGCTACACAACAACTGCAGGATGACATACAATCTGGGGGATGTGTCTGTTCCTGCTAGCCTCTGAAGCCTTTTCTTAGCCAAAGCAGTTGTAAGAGATTCCTGCGGTCGGTATTTTGATTGGCTGCACTTTAAAAACGCATATCACATTAAATGGCACTTAGCCACTGGAGCTGATTACCAACAGATGTGGTAGGTTCTCCATCACTGAGCGCCTCTAAATGAAGCAATTAAAAATAGGTGTCTTCCTAAGAAAACAGGCGAGTCACTGGGTTAAATATTTAGGTGAAATCTATGGCCCAAGGTGAGCAGAATGGGTAGATTAGAGGATCACAATGGTCCTTACCGGCCTTTAATTCTATTAACTTAAGTCTGTAAACAGATGTTTCATCTGACCCCGGACACAGAGAGCACTCGGACTGATTGCTCTGTCCCTGGAATGAGCTAAAACAACTGTACAGACATACAAAAGGCTGTCCCAGAAAAAAAAGCATTAGTATGTCTTACTTCAGAGGGACTTGGATGTGGATGTGGATGTCTATACAACAAAAGGCTATCTCTTGGGACAACCACAATGTCTGTTCATAGCCTAAGAAAGCAGGAACGATTTTAGGGAATCCAGAAATGCAGCAGCAACTGGCTACTGCATAGGAGAGAAAATAAATCCCACCTGGTGTGAAAATAATCACTGCACCAAGGACATAAAAGCAAAGACCAAAGGACAAACACACCAGCGACCCGCTCCCTTCCCAGCTGAGAAGTAGAGCAACTCCCGCAGCTTAGAGACCGAAGCATATAACACCTGAAGGATAAGTGAGCAGGAGAGAACTGAAGCAGAGATTGGACATTAAATCGGTACTCCTCATTACAGCGAGGAAAGCATTCATGTTTTCATCTGCAAAATGAGTAGCTGGAAACAACTGGTTTTGTGATTACGGGCCAAATCTCAGCATTCAGCGAAATCACACGTGGCTCACTGCTCAAGGTGCTAATTGCTACGGGGAAAATCCTGCAGCTCATACTCATGTTCAGT
Organism: Alligator sinensis; assembly: GCF_000455745.1. Taxonomy (NCBI): domain Eukaryota; kingdom Metazoa; phylum Chordata; order Crocodylia; family Alligatoridae; genus Alligator; species Alligator sinensis. The sequence goes on from NW_005841946.1 coordinate 760,617, forward strand.
GCTTCCCCTGGGAAAGCCAAGACTACTTGGGGGATGAACGCAGCGTGGTCCCTCCACATGAATGGGGCCGAGGCCATTCTTGTGTTCAATATAAAAGGGGTGTGCCGCAGAGATGCTACGTGAAGATCAGGTGGACATCTTCTTCTTTCGTGCTGCAAACGAACGTAAGAGCAAGGTCCTTCTTTCCCAGGCTGCCCTTCCAAAGCAGAGCCTTTCTATTCCATTATTAAGTGCAACAGATTTCCTCTAAGCACCTTCATATGGGAAACCCCATTCTGCAATGGGCAGATCTCAGTTTACAATGTTTATTCTATGATCCTGGTTTTCCACAGCCTGTTTACTAGCTCTCTTACCTAACGCAGCTTGTGTTACCCCAAGCTCCCAGGCTGGTAAAGACGCTTGCATCTAGACTGTCCGTTAGCGTTGAATGAATTGCTTTTATTCAGGTTGTCGGACTCCAGCGGTCGTAAGCCACTTCGTACCTACCTGAGCCCGACGCCAGGACTTCTGTTCATTCATACATCCGTTCCATCTCGGCAACATGCACATCCGCGCACGTCCGTCCCATCCATATTCACAACTGTCTGGCAGTCGTTCCAGAATCGCTTTGCTTATGCTTTTGTGCCCAAGGCATTAACTGTCAGTGCTCGGGATGTATTTTTACACTGAGTAAACAGCCATGAAATTCAATTTTTTTTCAACCTGCTTTGAAAACCCCCCTCCTGGGGAAAACATGCTTGACAGCGGCTCCTGCCCGAGCCAGAAAGGGTTCGGTCCATCTCGGGGGTGGCCCCACAAAACAGGATCTCCGTGCTGGACGACAAGGAGGAAAAGGGCCCCTCGGACGGGTGCAGCTCCAAGGGCTGTAAGGGGGGGAGTCCGAGCCTCACAAAGCTGGCTTCAGAGCTGCAGAGATGGACGGGCTGGAGCGCTGGGAAATGAAATAAAAGAAATCAGAGTGCCTGCGAAGGCCAGGCAGGAGGAAGGCCGAACACACCTTCGCTTTGCCAACTGTGAAATGGAGATGACTTCACTCAAGCGCGGTGAATGAGCTCCTCTGTTCTCTCTGTCCATCCCCAGGGTCACTCAGCTTAAGCTGCAGCAGTTTTATGGTTATTATTACAATACATACACTGGAGCACAGGAGATTTCTTCCATCAAAACATTTAATCAAGCTAGCGTTCGTTGACTTTTCTGACCTGGCAGCAATCCACTTCCGGGGAAGCGACAGTCCTTCCCCAGAAGAGCCAACGTTCTGGCTGCTCTCGGGACGAATCCTCACCTGGTGCAAGCCAGCCCAGCTCCACTCGTTTCAACAGAGCTGAAGTGACAACCTGGCCCACCGTCTTTATCATTCAAAGGAGGGGAGCTCTCATGCCGTGTTTATAGGGGCTGCTCTCTCACACAAACACATGCCAGCTTTGGAAGGTGTTGCTATGAATAACCCGTGAAGCAGCGCAGGCCAGAATAAAAAGCAAAGATGTTTGCATGACCCTCCTAAAATACAGCAGAGGCAACACACGCTGCAGACAGGACACGAAGCGCGTAGGGTTGGATTCACGGACCTGATGGGCACCGGGGACAGTTGTGCTCGCAGTCTGACCTCCGTTAACCACAGCATCAAGCACAAGGTTGCCGGAGGATTCCTGAAACAGGACCGCATTTAAGAGAACGGAGGTCCTGAGACCGCGAGATGCAACCGTGCATTCAGGGGAAAACCGCCAAGGTCAGAAAGGCAAGATTTCTTTTAAGCCTGATGGGATGGCAATAAGTCTTGACAGTTTTATCTCTGGAATTAGAAACACTCCCCCACGCGCAGCTGAGAAGCGACGGGCTCGTCTTTCACCCAGCGCAAAGACAGGACAGAGGAGATGAAGAAAGAAATCCTTGTCGTTTCTGTACACCTGGAATCTACCTGTCTGGACACCAGATACCTTTCAGCACAGAGGGCAAGTATGAGAGAGGAATGTCTGCCGTCTAAAAAGGCAACAGTTAAATCCACGGGACTTGGGTCATTTCCTCCAGACTAACTCTACCTGGTCTTTGGAAGGGTTCAGACTACTCCTGTCTTGTTCGTGAATCTCCATGAACCAGCCTTTTCGCCAGCGCCAATACGTCAGTAGTAAAGGCTCTTCAATTCATACAGTAATCACAGCATGAATCTCCTCCTCCTGCACTGCTGTGCTTGACTGCTACCCTGACTGTTTAGTAAAAATACATCTAAAGCTACCAGCCAGTCCAGGAGGGTATAATTTATGCTTCCCTGCTCCACACTTGTGCCCGGTGGGGGATTCAGGAGGGAAGCATGGCTCTGCAGAAGGTCCTGCTCTGGATGAGCCATGCGAAGCCACACCAGTGGAGACTGCTGGACAAATACACTGGGATCCCATGCATGTTGGCCGACCCCGCTCCTTTCCAATCAGAGCTGCCCCCTTTCAAGCCGACCCCTTGCACTTCTCTTCCCATGCATGCATGCCCTGCTTATCTGAGACGGCAATTACAAAATGCTTTGCCGCAGCCGACAGCCAGGTTGAGAGATGGCCAGAGTTGCCAGCCTTGCTGGGTCTCAAAGATTTTCGTGCAACATAACAAGCACTGAGGAAAATCTGGCTGGCTGGCAATGCAAGATCAAGCACTCCCGGACAAGTGGCACAAGCCTCGAGCGTGGAAAGCTGGTATTTGCACCAGCTGGTGTCTTGAGGGCCTGAGCATCCAGTGCCACCTTCTTCCTTGCTGGTGACACAACTATGACGAGGCTTTAAATGCTCCTTCAAGAGCTTCCCCCTGCAGTCTGCTATTTCGACAGCTTTTCCTTTTTTAAGGTGGTCATTCCTACCTCGTAACCCAACATGACTGCTTTGAAATAGGGCTGGGGCTGGACTCCAGTCAAGGAGTCTGTGCCTGGAATGACTGAGCTGTGAAAAATGCCTCGGCTAAAGAAAAATAGTCAGAGCACTCAAAGTTTTTCTCTGTGCCCTCCCCGCCTGCGGGAAAAAAGCCACTTGGGGGTCCAGAGAAGAGTGAGCCCGCTGCACTGGACTGCAAGTCGGCTGCATCGGTTTTGGGGAGCAAGGCTAGAGGCAAGGGGCAGGCTCCAGTCACCACCTCCATTGCTGGCCTGTGTGGTCTCTCCTTTGGGACAGACCAGTGAGCTGGCCAGGGTTTGCACATCTTGCTTGACGCCTCCCTCTACAAGGCTGTGAAACTGCAGCTGTGCAGCAATTTGGAAGGTGTGATTCCTGGAGAGGGGTGGCAGGAGGGGAGAGCTGGCAAACCTCTGGGCAGCCTTATATTACACTGCGTAGCCCACCTCCCTCCCCCCCTGAACTTGACTTGGAGCTGAGAGTTGGCCGGTTTTCAGATGGTTTTCCACACAAAACCTCCCACTCTCAACCTCATCACCACCCCACTGGCTCACCTTGAAACTCAGCCAACTCAACGAAAGTTGGAGAAGTTGGGCTCTTAACGTCCTACTCTTCCTAGGAGCAGCAGTTTAAAGGTTACCGAGGATCTGTAATGTGAAATGAGTCCAAGGAAGACAAGGGAGTCTACAAAGAGCTTTGCAGGTCACTGGGCAAGCTAGAGAGACACTACACATGTAAGGCAAGGCAAAATGGCAAGTGCTTTGCTAGAGGTTGGGTCTTTGGTCTCCCATGTTTGGCCTGCATGACATCAAATGGTACGTGGACCCTCTCCTCACCCCTCGGCTGAGGTAGCTGCGTTGCTATCCCCATTGCTCATCCAGAACCAGCTTCATCCAGGACTTTTCCCATATGTCCGCGCCCCCACACGACCAACTTTGTCTGCATTGCCGAGCGCATGCTGGTATCTCTATGTGGAAACAGAGCAGGTGACTATACAACTTCCCCGGTGCAAATGGAGGTGTCAAAAAAACCTCTGTAGAGCCCCACGTCTGAACCAGGTCTACACAGGGGACTCTGGCCCCTGCCCCATCTGATTTATGAACCCAGAGTGGATTATCCTTCCACCAGCACATGAAGCCCAAAGTAAAATAAACATAAGCCTTTAAAACCAGAATTAAATGCTCAGTGGAATCTTTATTTGAAGAAACTGATGTTGCGAGCTTTGCGGTGCAGATGTGAAGTGTTAGTGTGAAGGCATTAGGGGCAATAAAATACAGGCGGGAGGCTGTCAGAGGCGTTTACATTGAGGGGAACATACATAACCAAGCTACAAGCAGAGTCTAGGGGTCAGTGTTCGAATTTAAGAGGTCAGGCACCATCGCAGGGAGCCTGGTCTCAAACCGGCAGCCTGAAATGCAGCTCGTGAGCTGTGTGCGAGGTGCAGTGCTGCTTTGCCATGGCCAATGTGTTACTCTCCTGAGGCTTGCAAGGGTTTGGAGTGGTCTATAATGTGGGGCGAGCCGTAGAGCTGCAGTCCCAAGTGTGCAGGCACCTAGCACTTCAGCTAGCTCGGGGGCTGATTTCGATTAGCAGGCTCCCATCTTCCCTGGGCAACGTGATCACACTGCTTGGAGGATGCCAAGGCCTGTAAATTCGTCCTCGAGGGGCCCTATGGCATCAGCTGGCTTTTCTGCATCTTCAGTAGAGGCCTCTAGTTCAAAGAGTCGGCATCCTTCATTTCACAGCTTATCATTGCAACCTCCGCCTCTTTACATATATTCAATAAGCGTGTCCAGAACTGTTCTTCTTTCCAACCACCCTCACCGCTACTCTTGCAAGTCTCCTCTGTCCCTCTCCGTACACTTCTCTGGAATATAGGACTTCTCTGAAAGGCCACCCTTCTACCCTGGCCTCGCCCCCTAAATATTTTTGTTCCCTTTCTTTCAGCTGCAACCACCTGGCTGCACTTAAACCTACAAAGCAGAGTTGGTGAAAATTACTTATTTAAATAAGGGACTGAGCATTTTACCCAAGGCTAGAACTCCCATTAGGAGTCCTTTTCCTCAAGGGATAATTGGGCAGCAGCCTCAAACATGCCTTGCTCTTTTAACTTGAGAATTATTCTGCCAGAAGATTTTCCTCGGACGCCAGCCAATACAGCTGTGGATTGCCAGGTGAAAAACTGAACACCTGGCTTCTATCCTGTGCCGTTGCTTGAGGAAGACCCTGGGCACGAGCGGAAGTGTTGGAGAAGCCACAGCTGTCACTGGAATCAGATGCTAACCTGCAAGGCCCGTTACAGAGGTGCAGAGTTGCTCTGCCGACTCTCCTCCAACGATGGCAGATGGCAGGACAAGGAGCAACGGTCTCAAGTTGTAGCAAAGGAAGTTTAGGTTAGATATTAGGGAAATATCGATCATGAAAAGGGTAGTAAAGCACTGGAACAGGTTACCCAGACAGGCTGTGTGCTCTCCATCCTTGGAGGTTTTTAAGATCCAACTAGAAAAAGCCTTAGCTGGGATGATCTAGTTGGAGCTGGTCCTGCTTTGGGCAGGGGGTTGGACGAGATGCGACCTCCTGAGGTCCCTTCCAACCTTAGTTTTCTAACCAGACCAGAGGGTTTCATTAGCTTCATTTGAAAGAAGATGAGTGTCTCTCTCTGAGGACAGCGACATTCAGGAGGAACAGGAGGTCCTGTGCACAGAATCGTAGGATAGCAAAACTCAAAAGGGACATCAAGATGTCATCTAGTCCAGCCCCATGCTCAAGGCAGCAGCATCCCTGACTAAATAAGCAGCATCCCAACAAGGTGTCTCCAGAGCCTACTCTTAATTTTTTTTTTTTTTTTTTTGCAACCAAGAGTTTAATCTGGTATTTTCTTCTCTCAGAAATCAAGATCAGCATATTCAAGAAATAGCTGGCTGCTAAGGCAAATAAATCCTGTCTCAAGGATCTTCTGCTTAGGCATAACGAGTCACGGTAAGGGGGCAAGTTTGGCTAATATCCACCGTGTGCATGCACACATAGGTACTACATTAGGAGGAGGGTTGGCATCCCAAGTTAACCAGTCACATTTGGTGTCACTAGTAGGATCCCCAATTCCTTTAGCACAGAAAGGAAAGGAAGTCAACCATTTGCTTAAGAGGGTCGATTCTACATTTAAAACAGATGTAAAGAATTGATTAGCTTAGTCTCAAGATGTAAAAAGATGGCTTTTCCCCATCTAAGGTTGGCAGGTTTGGGAAATTTAATTAAGATGTTTTTAAAATGCAGCTGCATTAAAAAAAAAAAAAGAAAGAGGTGAAGAGGCAAAGCCGAGTTTTGTGGGGCATGTATCTCTGCAACCCTGACTGTACAGCATCATGCCGTGCACGAAGGCCAGGATGCGAGGTTAACGAGAAACAAAAGTGAAAGCTTCCCAAGAAGAGAGAAGCAAAGCTAAACAGCACACAAGTGCACTCCAGTCTTCACTTAAGCAACCTCAGGGGGTTTCTGGAAACAAGAAGGTGGTTTATTTTTTTAAGATGCATTGACTTAACCTTCACTGGCTTTTCCCAACTCCATCATGCTTGTCTGGGTTTTGATGCTGCAGCAGTTTTCCAGCCATTTCTTAAGCAGCTTTGCCAAATGCCTCATGGCCCCAGAGCATGGGGGTGAATGCACAGAGCAATGAGTCTTTGTGCCCTTGGTTTGCTCCACCTGCCTATCAAGCTGCTCATGGTGAGAAGCGAAGCAGGTTCAACATGCATGCAACTCGTTACAGCTGGGAGCAGGCTGGACCAGGCTTCACCGGTAAAGTATTGCTGAAGATGCGACTGCCGATTGAGGTTCACTGAATACCCTACTTAAAAAGGAGCCACTGCAGGAAAAAAGGCGCAGTGCAGGCAAGTGCAGAGGTGCGATTTTGTGGCGGTGGCGGGTGCGCCTACATGCAGCTCCTGGACGGCAAGGGAACAGCACCTGCCACCTCCCTTGGCATGGACCCGCCGCCTGTCAGCTACCTTGCAGTGGCCCTTCTCACATGCACAGCTCCAGATTACTCCCCAAACACACTGAAATCCTGAGGCTCGATTTAACTCCAGAGATTTTTTTTGCACCTTGTCCCATTCCTCATGGCGGTTTCTTTGGCACCTTGGCTCCTAGCTGGGAGAGAAGTAAGGTTGGTAAAGAAACTCAGCAACTTGAAGGATCAGCCCTGAGGAGAATAACCTATTACCATCCCTCATGCAAAAGACAGTGGGATTTTATCTGCCCTGTCTATACCCATTGTTTGCCCCGATTGCTTCATTACTCTACTCTCTGCCCAGTCCCAGGGGCGAGACAGGTTTGCTCTGCCCTGGTACCGAGAGAGGGAGCAGCACACAAGCCTGTGACAAAGTGAAGCATAAGTACAATCATGGGGGAAAAACAGGCCGAAGGGATCTCGGGAGCCCATCTAGCCAAACCCCCTACTGAAGACGGGATCATCCTTGTTTTGAACCAAATTCAGTCAAGTGAATTTGCTCTTAAAAGCTTCGAAGGATGCTCCAGTGCTTAATGAGATCTTCCCAAGATCCTACCTGGATCTCCTTCGTTGCACTTTAAGACCGTTACTTCCCATCCCACCCCCTAGAGACACAGCAAATAGGCAGTCACCTCCTCTTTATATCTACCCATCGACTGTTAGCAAATAGGGAAACTTTTGCTGAAAGGATGATTACTCCAATTGAAACATGGCCAGAAGGCAGCAAAAAACACCGTGACGCTTGGGAAAGTGCCCATGACCCTCAACAGTCTATGGGCCGGGACCTCGTTTTCATATCTGCAGGACCGTGTTTCTATCATCCAAAAAGCACCAACACTTCAGCGCAGGATAACTGGCTCAGCGGAGAGTCAGACTGCCACACCCCGAGTAACTAGCACAGCTTCCTCCTACAGCGCCAGGATTTGCCTTGAAGGCCTCCCAACCAACTAGCGACTAGGCCTAGTTTATAAGAGCCAAGGCAGAGGAGGAGACGCATTAAGTGTACACTTCATGGGGACGTGCAGCAGTGTTTAGGGATACACCATCAGACTGAGAATCACAAGAGTACTGCTGGCTCTGCTACTGACGTGCTGCTTGACCTTGGGCCCGTCACTTTGCCCTTCCGAGCTTCTTTTTCCCTTCCCACTTCTTGTCTATGTTGAGTAATTGGATTGAACAATGGGATTGAAAGCTGCATGGGGCAGAGCCAGAGCCTGGTCGAGGCCACCAGGAGCTCAAATAATCTTGCATTAAATCCAAGGGAAGAGTGTTCTCTAGACACATGAGTCAAAAATGACCTGTGAGGATCCCAGGCAAATAATAAAGCACATTAATAGCTTGCTTTAGTATTGCAAAGTGCAAGAAATGGTGATACGGGCTTCCAGGTTCATCTTAATGGGTCTTTGTCAAGAAATGTTTTAGGACTGCTTGCCTTGCAATAGCGTGGCCATGCTAGCATCACTCTTGCCGAGACTGCAAGAACTTAAAGCAATTCCACCAAACCAAGGGTCTCAGCAGTGCAAACAAGAACGGCATCTGGCCCCTAAGATCATATATCTGCTGCCACCTCATCTTCGGCAAGGTCGTACGGGTAAAATGGAAAGCTTGAGCTGACCCGTGCAAGCCAGCTCGTCTCCCATAGCCGTGCTGGCTCTGCAGCGCTAAGCAAAGTAAAATATAGTGTAATAGTTATTTTAATCCCTAATGTAAGCAGATACGTTGGATTACACAGGCAGCAGGTCGGCTGAGAAAGAGGCTGCCAATTCATGTAGCAGCTTTCCAGAGCCAACTTCAACTTTACGACACCCCTGCCATGGCAAAGTTATTAGTCCCACTTCACAAATAAGGAAATTGTGACAGAGGGAGAGGTTAACGTCCAAATTTTCAGGATGGCCTCCAATTTAGAGAACCTCAAATCTGTGGAGTGCCCAATTTCAGACACCAACAGCTTCATTTTACAAAGTGCAGTGATCTCAAACCAGCGCGGGTGTCTTTATGCCGATACGCGGGGTTGGCCAAAGACATGGGAGCTGTCACTCCTCATATGCATCTTACTTGGCAGCTGCCCCACATTGGCTTCCTGCTCCTTGACTGGAGATCTTCTAAGAATCAGTATGCCCAGTAATTGCCTCTCCACCCATGCTTGGTTTTAATTATGGGCAGTAGAGATAGGAAGCAGGGCGCAGAAGGGCAGGGGTCATGGGCCTGCTCCTGCACTTATACCCTGCAGCAACCCAGTGAGCTCAGGGTGAGCTAACAAGGGCTCTACCTCCAGCCCTGAAATAGGAAGGGCTTCTGGGTTTAGGCTGTACTGCTGTTGGGGGCACTTAAGGGCTTTCAATGTATACAGCTGGTGTGTACGGGCATGAGAGTGGCCCTGATACCACCCTTAAGTAGGGTGACCACATGGCCCAGTTCGGCTGGGACGCTCCTGGATTCCGTAGCCACTTGGTCAAAGATCCCTTTCCGGAGCCTGGCAGAGAGGTGGAGCGGCATGGTGTGCCAGGCAAGCGGGCAGGCAGGCTTGGGAGTCTTGGGAATAAAGGTCCCACGGGAGCTGAAGTCATGGGCCATTGGCAGAGCTGGGAATGGGATCCCACTCCCAACCTGGCACTTCCCAGCAGCTCCGGTGACAAAATGCAGAGACAGAGCACTGTTCTCCATCTGCTCAGCAATACCCAGGAGCCTCCTAAGAACCTTCCTGCCCAGATGGACAACAGGCGTACCATCAACTTCCTCAAGAAAAGGGCCTCGTCACCACACATTATTTTGCTGGCAGCTGCCAGGTTAGATTTTATTATGCTTTGATGCAAACTAATGCTAACTTCTACCAGGAGCCAGAAGACATAGTAGAACAAAACCTTGGGAGAAGGAAGAACGCTCCAGCTGCTACGCCTCTTCTGCATCTGTCCGCTGAAGAGCGGAAAAAGTACAGCCGCCCCCTGCACAGCAAGTTACAACCACTGCCTCTGAGCCAGGAGGGGCCAGCGATGATATCTTCTTTGCGGTGAATGGAGAAAGAAGGTTCCCAAACCCGCGGCAGGTTGATCTCGACCAGCGTGACCAGAGTCCCTGCTCGGAAAGCCAGCGTTTCAGAGAGACCAATGAAACTCTGAGTGCAAGTAAAGAATATTCCCGTGAGAAAAAGGTCTGTACAATCTGGTGTGGGATAAGGCAAGTATTTGCAAACATTTTAATTAAATTACACGTTCTGCGCTGCCCTTTGTTAAATCCTCTCTCTAATACTTCAACAGATACTTCCTAATAAGGACTAACACAGGTTGCATTACATCTCACTATTTTTAGTGCGCACATGTTTTGGCCATATCAACTGTTATTCCAGGCCAAGTCAAACCTGCAGAGAAAACATGGCAGGGAGACAAAGATTCAAGATGGGGAAACGCACCATGACTTGCGTTACATTTGGAATTTATACCTGTTGAGGGAATATGTTCCCTTCATTTGATACCTGCAAACTAGCACCTGTTGCAATGACCACCAGCCTTGAACCATTGGCAAACCAGGCTGGCTAAAAATACTGAAGGAGACTAAAAATACCATCATCTTTTTGTGAATAGAAATACTGACATTCCTACGCTTTCCCAGCTTGCTTCTCTCAGTGCAGCACTTTGACATTAGAAGAAAACTATAGCTCAGATTAACTGAAAAGAAAGGCTCCCATTTAGGGGGTAATTTATGGGGTCTCTGTCACAAATATGAAATAACGCCCTCTTCCCCCTCCAAAAGACACCCTGCGCTCTTTCACGCACCCAAGCTGTATTTTATGTCAGGCCCAGTATGTAAAGGGAGCTTAATACATCACCAGAGACCTTTGGAAAAGTTATTAGAGAACTTCACATTTCCCAAAGAAACAGAACATTTTATAACATGGTTAAGAAGGAATCGCTTTGCTTTCATAACGCGGTTTCATTTGGTCCTTTTCATACTGATACTTTTCCCCACTAAGAAATAGAAGAAACCCTTTCCCCAAAGATTTGGGTTTTTTGATGATGTAGTGGGGCTGGTCTTCAGCTAGCGGGGGTTGGTGTCACAGCTCGGGACTCTCACCCCCCAGCCCTGTCCCCCTGCCCACTCCCTATTTACTAAGGAGCCTCCATGGGGTCATGAGTGATTCAGAAGGGGAGAGGCTATTCTGCACAAACCCCCTAGTTAGTGCAGGGCACAGATCTTGGGGGCATGGCCAGGGCCCCAGTTTAATATAACAGCATATGTGAAGAAGACCAAGAATGCTTTGGTGTACACACGTTTCCATTTATGCATATTAAACCCCATTAGAAACATCTCCCCTCAAATGCAGCTGTTCCTCCCAGGCCTTTGAGAAGGAAGCACGAGAACTTGCCTAGAAGAGCATCACCTTTAGGAAACAGAGGCCTCCGGCCACGTACGCAGCCCATGGTACACAGGTGAGAATGGATGAAGCATGCTACCTAGTAGTGTGGAGCCACCGTGCTCTTACACAAACTAACACCTGCCTTCCCTTTTCTCTCCCCTCCGAGAGCAAAGCATCCAAAAGTCTCTTTGTGCGACTTCTGTTGACTTAACAGAGGCTCGAGTTTGTGCCCAAGCAGGAACCTGCTCTATGCCTTGGATAATTTCTTCTTTCTTCAACTCCCTGCAGGGTGGTCCCAAAGAGGATGGGGCTGGGCTGTTCCCAGTGGTGGCAGATGACAGGACAAGGAGCAATGGGCTCAAGTTGCAGCAAGGGAAGTTTAGGCTACATATTAGGAAAAACTCTCTCAGGAGAGAAGTAATGCATTTGAACAGGTTACCCAGAGAGGTGGTGGGATCTCCATTCTTGGAGGTTTTCAAGACCCGGCTAGACAAACTTTGCCTGGGATGATCTAGTTGGAGACAGTCTGGCTTTGATCAGGGGGTTGGACTGGATGTGACCTCCTGAGGTCCCTTCCAACCTTCATGTGCTAGGATGCGGCTGGGGAGCAGGTGATTTAAAGATGTGTGACTAAGCACAGCTGCTCATCCAAGCTAGAAGAACCAGTCCCTGCTGCCGAAGCACCTCCGAAGGTGAGAAACACCAGCTGTAGGTATTGAACTGCCAGATCAACAGGGACTAAGGGCATCTCAGGCCAGTAGAAAGCACAGCTCAGTCCGTACCTCTTTAAAGCCCGCTAGCGCAAAGCTTGAGGGCTCCCAGGTAAAGGAGCAGGTCTTTGGGAAGGACAGGGCCTACTGCCAGCACAAAATCCCAAAACTGGGGCACTCCACTACCTTTATCTACTTATTTCACTTTATTTTGTTGCCCCTCTCCTGGGCCAGAAGCCAGTCCACTAACTTTTGTTTGCACTGGATAAGGGCCTAGGAATGTATGGACACAATCAGCAGCTGGGATTTAAACATCTCAGCATCTGCCACTTTACATTTTTATTAGAAAAGAATCCAATTTGCTCCAATTCCCTTTTATGGACCATTGAATTTCAGTC